>NW_006786690.1:10902823-10943505 GCF_000442215.2 Lipotes vexillifer | reverse complement strand
AAAAAAAAAAAAAAAAAAAAAGATGCTAATATGTGCTTAGAACAGTGTCCGACGTTCAATAAATGCTAAGCATCATGTTTATGTAAAATAATAGCTGAAATGTACCCAGCAAACTCTCTTGAGCAAAGCAAGTCCTTAATAAATATGAGCTATAGATATGATTGTTATCATTACTAGAAAAACTCCTATTCATCCTTCAAGACCCAACTGAGATATTCTTCCCCGCCTGTCTCTTCTGACAGCATTTCGTGCAGAGCTCACAATCCCGTCTGTCCGGTTGTGTTTTTATTTCTCTGTTGGTGGTTTTTGTTGCTGTTGTTTTTATGATATCTTCCAGGACAGGGCCTGTTTTTCTCTTACTCATCCCTGTGTCCCTGATGGCCAGCACAGAGTAGGTGCTCAGTTTGTGACATGAAGGAGCAAAATTGAGAGAATACTGGGTCTTAGAGGCATGTCAGGGTCCCTTCTCCCCCAACGTGTTTGCAGAGCAGGCAAGAAAGGGAGCCAGCCTGCCTATATTCATTCATTTCCTCATCGTTGCAGTAATTCCAAGGGAGGAAGAGCCAAATGGTCTCTGTCCTGCTTCCTGACCTTGTCAGTCCAGGAGCTCTAGGCAGATGCCAAGCTGGGCCTCCAAACCTGCCCGCAGCCCTTTCTTTTTCCTGACCCTCCTTACCACCCAACATCACACAAAACTGACGTCCCCTCAAACTGTGTTGTTCTCACTGGCTGCTTCAGATGAAGAATCCCTTTCAATTCTTAATCGAGTCTGGGAGAGGACTTGCACAGTGAGGACCAGTTTGAGCACGCTCCTCTGTAGAGGTCAATTATTTCCTTTTGTAAAATAATAGCCATTGAAATGACTAGGCGGCTGAGCCATAGAAAGTCTGGGATGGGGGATCTAATCACCGAATCGCTGGTGAATCATCTCCCTCATCACAGCTGCTCCTCCCTTTTTGAACTTTTGGCCACATTGTCCACTCTCCAGAATCCATGTCTGTAGGAAAACAGGTGCACGGGAGGAGAGACATTTAGCAAGCACGTTCAATTTGTCTTAAACGCGAACTCGGGGGTGAAGGCTTTCCTGATGCTGAGAAGAAATTGCGCTGCAAACAGCCTGCTGAAATGACTCGCCATTCCTGGCAGGTGACAGAGGGGCTCTGGGTGTGATTTTCTGAACTGTGTTAAAGGCGAGTTGCCATTCGTTCGTAGGCTGCCCTGGAGCTGGAAAATCCAACTCTCATCCAGGCAGAAGCAGCCACATCCTCCTGGTCGTTTAGCCTGGAGGCTGCCTCTTGCTGACTTACCTCTTGTCCACCAGGTCCCTCACTAGTCCCTGATGGAGGCAAATGCTTAAACCCATGCAGGAGGCTCAATTTACTTAAGTACCCATATTGTAGGCATCAGACAGAAAGGTCATGGATACATATTTATTAAATGCATTCCTTCTACGCACCAGACGCTATCTAGGCACTTGGAATGCATATAGCTGTGCCAGGATGCCAGATATCAAAGGTCATGGTCCACTTCATACTGTAGAAAATAGGTAGGAAGGTACACACATACACAGAGAGGTAGGTAGAGAACTTAATTTAGATGGTTACAAGGGCTGTGAAGAAAAATTTAAAGGGTAATGTGAAGAGAGTAATGGGGGAAGGGGCTCTCAGAAAGGGACATTTGAGCTGAGATCTGAATGTTGAGAATGAACCAGTCATGCAGAGATCAAGGGAAGAACATCCCAAACGCCAAGAACAAGTGTGAAGGCCTGAGGTGCCCTCAGCTGGGCAGGTGTGGAGCTGTGCAGACTGTCACAGGTAGTTCACTTAGAAATGGAGCCATACGTGGGCTGTGTGTCAATGCACAAGGCTTGAAATCTGGAAGGGACGTACCTTGTTCAAAGCATTTAAGTGGAGAGTCCTGGGGGTGGGGGCAGCCTTTTAAAAATCACTGCAGCATTAAAGGGTCAAAGGCCAGGCACAGGCAATGGGGTGCTGGATTCTAGATGCTGGAGCTGGGTGTTGCCATCGCTTCCCAGCTCTGCCTTCAGTGACATCACTATAGAAATCAGCAAATGCCACAAATAGGGGGAGAGGATTGTAAAGTCAGCTTTTAAACATTTGCCAGCTCACCTCTGACTACAGGGCCTCCCTGGTGGTGGATTGGACCTGCCAGTTACCTGCATCACCTCTTGTCCTCCACTCTCCCCTACTTGTCCTGTTCCAGCCACACCAGGGTCCTGGCCAATCCTGTAACAGGCCAGATGTGCTCTGGCCTCCAGACTTCTTTCTGTCCTTGCTGTTCCTCTTTCCCCAGCTTCCTGCGGGCCTGGCTCTCTGACCTCCCTCAGGCTGTGCTGAGATGTCCCTTCCCAGTGAGTCCTTCCCTAGTGGTCCCCCAGCTCCCTGCGCTTCCTGTCTCCCTCCCTGCCCTCTCTCTCTGTGTAGCGCTCAACATCATCTCTCTCATGTATCATTTACTGATTTATCTTTTTTATCCTCTGCCTCACCCCCGGCTAGAATGTAAGTGCCAAGAGGAAAGGGGAATTTTCGTCTGTTTGCTCACTGTTTTATACCCAGCACTTTAAACCCTGCGAGCACACAGTTAACGCTTCATCTTCTGTCGAATGCATGAATGAATGGCCCAGTCTGTGTTTTCTCTTTTTCTTCTAGTGTATGCATCAGTCTGGTATTGTCTCTTATTTCTAGAACAAGGTAGACCTGTAGGGCTGAGCAGACTTCAGTGAGGAAACCAAGGCAGTACAATGGGAGGAGTGAGGGTCTGGCCTGCAGCCCACCCTGCAGTGAAGGTCTGGGCCAGGGCAACTCTGTCCTGTCATGTGAGGTAGCAGCCCTAGGCATGCCTCATTGTCCTGCATCATTTAGTGAACTATTCCCCCCAGAATTTTAATATCTAAAAGGCATTACTGTGCTGAATGGAATTGACATCTGTTTACATTATCCCTCTCTGTTCCTCATTTCCATGTGAAATCTGTTTGCCTTGATGCCCTACTATCACTCTAGGGCGTGTTACACGGAAGAATCAGAGGAGCAGTACAATTCGCAATGGGTTTCTTCTTTTTCCTTTGCGCTTTTCTTACATTTTTAAAATTTTTACTTTTATTAAAGTAATACATGCACATAATTAAAAAATCAAAGCGTACTAAAAGGCTTATAATGAAAAATGCCAATCCCGCGCCCACCTCTCCCTCCCTGTTCCAGCTCCCAGAGCGAACTCCTTCCTACACTGTAGCTGTTTCCTTTGCTCCTCATCTCCATATTTTGAGATAATTTGTATGTTGCTATTTCTTGGCTTATCCACAGTAGATGGTATCTCTTGATGTCCTGTGATGGTGGGTGAAAATGTAACGCTCTTGGGACTCCTTCACCCACCCTTCCCTCCCCGATACTCCCCATACAGTTGGATCCAGTTTCCTTTTCTGAAGTGTATGCTCTGAGCTCTCACCAGCAAGCCTCTGACATCTCATCTGGATTGAGCCTGTTTCTATCTGTAGCATCCCTGGCCCAGCCTCAGAGCCTGCTTTAGGCGTGTATAGGAGCCCTGCCCCACCCACACCCTCACTGTATTTTCCCAGACTCACCTTTTAGGCAGGTTGCTTTGCTTCTCTGAGCCTCAGTCTTCTCATCTGTAAAATGGGGGTAATAACTAAACTGACCTCCTCTAAAGGTTACTGTGGTGGGTAAAATCAAGCGCTACAAGTGAAAGCCCTGGGATGGAGCAGGTACCTGGCAACTGTTACTTTCATCCCCTTCCTCACCTTTCCCATTGTTGACAGTGAGTCCTAAAAGAGGCTTCACCTTTTATCAACTCCACTTTACAAAACAGCATCCTTCCTCGGCTGTCAGCCTGGCTGAACATGTGCTATAAGAAGTGTGTCTTACAGGCATCCCCATGAGCACAGAGCCAAGGTTTAAATGCAGTTGTTCTCATTGGAGAAAATGTGAGCAGCTGTAGGATAGATTTTTGTTCCATCCGAATGGGAATCAACTCAGATGACAGAGTCCCTTTCCAACAGGGAAAACGGAGCCTCTTCCACGGTCTCTTCTTGGCTTCTTGGCTTCCACTCAGGGCAGCGTGAGGAACTGGCAGCTTCATACTTGGGACGTCAGTGGCTTGTTCAACATCCCAAAGTAGTGCTTGGTTGGGAGAGTGGATAAGCAGATGGATGTGCACATGCTTGGATAGATGGATGGTGGATGGATGGATGGATGGATGGATGGATGGGTGGATAGATGGCTGGATGGATGGATGGATGGATGGCTGGGTGGATAGATGGATGGATGGCTGGATGAATGGATGGATGGATGGCTGGATGAATGGATGGATGGATGGCTGGGTGGATGGATGGCTGGCTGGCTGGCTGGGTGGCTGGCTGGATGGATGGATGGGTGGATAGATGGATGGATGGATGGCTGGATGGATGGATGGATGGGTGGATGGATGGATGGATAGATGGGTGGATGGATGGATGGATGGATGGATGGATGGATGGATGGGTGGATGGATGGATGGATGGGTGGATAGATGGATGGATGGCTGGATGGATGGATGGCTGGATGAATGGATGGATGGATGGCTGGATGGATGGATGGATGGATGGCTGGATAGATGGATGGATGGCTGGATGGATGGATGGATGGATGGGTGGATAGATGGATGGATGGCTGGATGAATGGATGGATGGATGGGTGGGTGGGTGGAGGGAAAGAAGGAGGGAGCAACTCCTTTCTTTAGTCTTGAATGTCCTTGACGGGCGGGCTGATAGTTTCTGAATTTGTCCTCTGTGGTGAACCTATACTCCTTGTGATGCTGATAATGTGCTAGTGTTCACGAGGTGTGTGTTAGCCCAGGGCCTCCAGGAAGCAAACACCAAGATGGGATTAAACATGCAAGGAGGGTTTCCCTGGTGGTGTAGTGGTTGGGGGTCCGCCTGCCGATGCGGGGGACACGGGTTCGTGCCCCGGTCCGGGAGGATCCCACGTGCCGTGGAGTGGCTGGGCCCGTGGGCCATGGCCGCTGGGCCTGCGCGTCCGGAACCTGTGCTCCGCAACCCGAGAGGCCACAGCGGTGAGAGGCCTGCGTACTGCAAAAAAGAAAAAAAAAAACATGCAAGGATTCTATTAGGGGAAACGCCTGTGTGAGGGAAAATGGAGGGATCTGGAGAAGGGGGGTGAGCTGTCATCCCCATGTGATGGAGAGAGAAGCATTGGACGGACGCATCCTAGGTTACCCTGCCACCTAAGAAAGGTTTTGCAAAGCTGTCCAGGAATCCTTAAGCCAAAGCTGGCCATCAAAGGAGTCCCCTGTCTCCAAGGAGTGGGCCTGACTTTTGGAATCCCTGTTATGCTCCATCACTGGCTGGGCAGCCCCGGGGAAGCGTGGCCTCCGTGCAAAGGCAGCAGCAGGGCCCTAGGTCAATGGCGCTTCCTGTGTTTGGAAGAAGGCAAGGAACAGTCCCACAGCCAATATGGGGGAGGAAAGTTCTATAGACATATAAGCTTTGGGATTGCTGTATTCTACAGTCTTGTGGACTCAGGATGTACCGGCATATAGGAAAGCTGCCAAGAACTTTGCAATAAAGAAGTCTGTTGAATTCAGCATTTCCCAAGTTTATTTGACTGTGGAGCCTTTTATTATCGCATGGTTTCAAGGAATCGAGTTTGAGATCCAGTGGTCTTAAGTGTAGCCCAGGAGTTCCCAGGCCAAGAAAGAGAAGAAAAAAGAAAGAGGCGGGGGGAAATATGAGAAAGAGAGAAATAGGTGCACACAGACAGAGGCAGAATGAACACAAAAACACAAGTCAAGGGAGAAATAGAATGTCACTGGTTGTTTTCATCAGACCATGAGATACCAAAAGTAAAACACACACACACACACACACACACACACACACACACACACAGAATCTAGGTGGTAGTGGTCAAGGCTGACACAGAAAACAAAAGTCGTTTCATTGGACTTAGTAACAATCATGACTTCTATGTGCATAGTGCACTATAGTTTATAAGACTGTTGTCCATTTACCATCTCCTGTGAGGATCACCCCAACCCTGCAAGTAAGCCTGGGCTGAGGAGTTATCGCCCTCATTTTGTTGCTAGCAGTGACTCCGACCACGGTGATAGTAACTGTTGGATTCAATGAGCACCAGCTAAGTGCCAGGTGCTAACTTAAGCAATTCCACCTTTATCAACTTGATTCTTCCTGCCCAGTAAGGTGACTGCACTTGAGAGCTTAAGTGACTGACTCAAAGTCACACAGCCAGCAAGCAGCAGACCTTCATCCAAACCCACTTGTGTCTGACTCCACGGCCCCAAATAAGCTGTGTGGCCCCTCTGGCCTCTTCTGGCCCCTTCCTTGACCAATACAACAGCAGGAACATACAGCGCCCTCTAAGTGGGCTTTTTATAACCTGCTCTATATCACAGCAAGAAGTAGGCTCAGGAAATGTAAAGTGGGTAGTGATTTTTTTCCCCCTTTCTTTTACTGCCTTTGTTTATTGAAGGACAGATCATTGCTGTTTTTGTTTGGGTTTCTAGCACAATAAAAATAAAAGATACACTGGCAGTCTGTTTAAAAGCTTATGCAATTCCAGAATTTGAGCTGTCGGATTTATGCCACATACTGATCTCACAGACATCATGGTGCCAGCCGCCCCAGCCCGCCAAGGGCTTCTGAAGTTGCCATTATCAATCCATGGCAGGCGGCCACGAGCTCAGGAGGTGGCTGTGGCCCCCTCCGCTGGCTCCAGCTGAAGCCCGTGGACATAGACACGGATGTTGACCAGGGTCTTCGTTCTGCTGACAGCCATCTTGGTTTACTTGTTGGGGCTGATTTTTGGCTTCTGAGGCCAAAGAAGAGGGGTCCCAGGCCCGGGAAGAGTCTGCTCTTTTGACTCCACCTCTACATTCCAACCTGAGCCTCGGGTTCACAGTGAAGTTGGTACGTCTGCTTCTGTGCAGCGCGGGAGTGAGAAAGGAGTGTTGTTTCAGCAACAGATGCGCCCTGTGTGTGTTTGCCCATCAGCCTCCCACACCCGAGCATCAGCTCCATGAGGCTGGGGATTTATCTGTTCCTTTCAGTGCAGTATCCCCGGCCTAGAACAGTGTCTGGTACATAGCAGGTGCTCAAGGAATGTTTGTTGGATGACTAAACGAGTGTCACGTACACGTGGAAATCAGATACGAGTCGGAGGAGTGGGCAAGGGGGCCGCCACGCACAGGGTGTGGTCCCTCCGCTCTTGCTGCTTCTCCTTTCCCACCCTCAAGCCCTCCCGTGCCTCTCTCTGCCTCCCCCGCCCTCCCCTCTCTTGTCTGTTCCGTCCTTTTTGCTGCCTTTCTCTGACCATCTTCTTCTCTGCAAGAGGATGTCACCAAGCTCAGACCTTCAGGTTAAGGGTGTGGGACAAGGAGACCCAGATCCAGTTCTGCCTCTGATGTGCTTTGAGCCTCAGTTTCCTCATCTGTAAAATGGGGAGGGTGTGTGCACCGCTGTGCGTCCTGCAGAGGTGTCCCGAGGGCAGGAGGGGGGCGGGCTGGAGAGTGCAGAGGGAGCCAGGAAGGTTAGGGCAAGTATTCGAGCCTACCAGACTCCTCCTTCCGAGGAAAGCAGTGGCTTTCTCTGGGTGCATGTTGGCGTGCCAGGAGCCCTGATTTTGGAGTTCCACGGGAGGCACCCCGAGGGGGGAGCATGATCATCCACCCCGAGCGTCTGAAGCTACAGATGTCGGCTGTCACTGAGACCGACAGTTCCATTAGGCAGCTGCCCGCCGTCCGCATGAGTGATTAAAACGTCGCCATCCATCCTGCGTGCTATACATCATCTCGCCGGCCTGGCAATTCATCAAGGGCTGTGTGAACGCTGGGCGTCCGCAGCATCTTCCAAGGGCTACGTGGAGGCAGGGTTGGCAGGAGACATCTGTGCCGCGTGTCCCGGGAGCATCTTGGAAACAAAAGAGTGTGAAAGGCAGCGAGAGGGCCACGTGTGTAGAGAAGGACCAGCTGAGAGGGCCTGATGCTGAAGCCTGAGGAAGCAGGGCCTGGCTCAAGAGAGGTCGCTGGGGGGCTCCCCTGGTGGCGCAGTTGTTGGGAGTCTGCCTGCCGATGCAGGGGACGCGGGTTCGTGCCCCGGTCCGGGAGGATCCCACATGCCGCGGAGCGGCTGGGCCCGTGAGCCATGGCCGCTGAGCCTGCTCGTCCGGAGCCTGTGCTGCGCAACGGGAGAGGCCACAACAGTGAGAGGCCCGTGTACAGCAAAAAAAAAAAAAAAAAAAAAAAAAAAAAGAGAGAGAGAGAGGTCGCTGGGAATCGAGGCAGTGGGGCCTGGGCGTCCTCCAGTCCCTGGCCTCATTTTACAGACCAGCAAAGGGAAGCTGGGGCAGCCGAGCCCCCCATCCCTGCCCCAGGGCCAAGTCTCACTCAGTTCAGGTTGAAGCGGGCGTCCTGCTGTGCTTGCTGACTTGCATGACCAGAGTCTGGGGGTCACTGGCCACCCTGGAATGAGAGCCAAGGTCTCCTGCCCCTCATGTGAATGTGTATTACCACTGTCATACATTAATTCTAACCACTGTCATCGTCAGCACGCAAACAGCAAAAATAATAGCAGCTAACGTCTACTGAGTGTTTACCGTGTACCAGGCACTGTGCTAAGCTTGTGTCACGTGTCAACATGGGTATTTCTGCTGTAATGCCATATGTGGGTTCCTAGAAACCCCACCTTCTGTAAAATCATGCATTGAAAATTGCACGGTTTATGGGAGTAGGGTTTGCGAGGCCGCTCCAAAACCTCGGGAACTTTGTAACTGGAGCGCTCCAAAACGGTAGACTCATAGCAGAGGACTAGCCCAGCGAATCTGTACCCGGCTTCCCTGGGGGTCGTTTCTCTGCATCTCAGAGGACACATTTAAAGGATTCTGCTTTCTCTTTTGAGATGTTGATCCCGGAGGGCATTCGCTTCTGATAGAGACCATTTTCATCAAAATTGAAAATCAGATCCAGGCTGTCACCTTTATCATTCATCCATTGTTTTCACAGAGAGAGAAGCGTCTTCAAGCTTTTTCATCTCACTCGCAGCTCCCCCATAGCTTCACAGAACCAGGCAGGCACAGTTCTGGAAGCCACTAAGGCAGTCACTGTTTGCAGTAAAGAAAAGCACTTGGGTAGATTTTCAACTTTTTTGGTTAAGATCTTCATATGCTGCTAAGGCTTTCTCTTTAATTTTAAGAAAGCTTGCCCCTGATCACTTCAAAACATAAATCGACAAGACGTCTGCATTCTCAGATCCTACCGCCTTCTTGACCCCTTCCGGACCCAAGGAGGCAGGTGCTACTAAAATCATCTCCATTTTACAGATGGGAAAAGCAAGGCTTAGGAGAGGTTAAGTCGCTTGCTTAAGTTACACAGCTAAGGAGTAGGACAAGACTCTACCTCACTGACACCAACCACCCTCCACCTCACTGCCACGCCAGTCACATGTATGATCCTGCAATCCCACTCCCAGGCATACATCTGGAGAAAAAGATGGTCCGAAGTGATACATGCACCCCAGTGTTCATTGCGGCACTGTTTACAATAGCCAAGACATGGAAACAACCTAAATGCCCATCCACAGAGGAATGGATAAAGAAGATGTGGTACATATATACAATGGAATGTTACTCAGTCGCTGAAAAGAATGAAATAATGCCATTTGCAGCAATATGGATGGACCTAGAGATTGTCATACTGAGTGAAGTAAGTCAGGCAGAGAAAGAGAAATATCATATGATGTCGCTTATATGCTGAATCTAAAAAAAAAGTATTAGGCATTTTAAAGTCCTTGACAGGGGCTACGTCTTGCTCCTCTGCGCAGCCCCAGCACCTAGCACGCTGCATGGCACAGACCAGGCAACCAGAAAATGTTTTCTTAGAAGGCTGTCACACTGGAGAGGTTTCAGCTGGAAAGTCCCACAGCGATGGGGAGAGAGCTGTCACCTGCCCGGGAAGGTGGCCCTGCATCCCCAGCCATCAGACCGATCCCCTAGCAACGTGTACCTCCCTGAGTTCCCCGTGTCCCAGACCTTGGGAGGTATGTACAGGCAGACCTCGGCGATACAGCGGCTTCAGTTCCAGACCACGGCAGTGAAGCGAATATCGCAATAAAACGAGCCACAAAATTTTTTTAGTTTCCCAGGGCATATGAAAGTTATGCTTACACTCTACCATAGTCTATTAAGTATGTGATAGCATTATGTCTTAAAAAAACAATGTAAATACCTTGAATTAAAAATACAAAAAGAAAGTCACAATAGTAATTTTAAAAAAATTTTTATTGGAGTATAGTTGATTTACAATTTTGTGTTAGTTTCTGCTATACAGCAAAATGAATCAGTTATACATATACATATATCCACTCTTTTTTAGATTCTCTTCCCATATAGGTCATTACAGAGTGCTGAGAAGAGTTCTCTGTGCTATACAGTAGGTCCTTATTAGTTATATATTTTATATATAGTAGTGTGTATATGTCAACCCCAATCTCCCAATTTATCCCTCCCCACCTCTTTTACCCCCCTGGTAACCGTAAGTTTGTTTTCTCCATCTGTGACTCTGTTTCTGTTTTGTAAATAAGTTCATTTGTACCGTTCTTTTTAGATTCCACATATAAGTGATATCATATGATATTTGTCTTTCTCTGTCTGACTTACTTCACTCAGTAAGATCGCTGATCACAGATCACCGTAACAAATATAATGATAATGAAAAAGTTTGAAATATTGTGAGAATTACCGAAATGTGACGCAGAGACACAAAGTGAGCAAATTCTGTTGGAAAAACGGTGCCGATAGACTTGTTCAATGCAGGGTTGCCACAAACCTTCAATCTGTAAAAAACGCAATATGTGTGAAGCGCGATAAAGCGACGTGCAATGAAACGGGTGCGCCTATATGATTTCTTGGCTCAAATTTCAGAAGGAGACCTATTTCCCAATTTGGGCTGTGGTGCCAAGGGCCCGCCTTCCAGTACTTGCGGGCAGCGTCTCAGCCATTCTCCACTCTGTGTCCCCAGGGCCCTGCACGGTGCCGGGCTCATGTTCACGTCTCTGGACTAATGGGGCCTTCGTTGAGTTGGCCCTTCCACTGTCGCATGGGTCATTCTTTGATGTGCATCCCTTTCCAGGCCCCATCTTATCCCCCCATCCTGGGAGATGTCTCTGCAGGCGCGTTAGAGAGGTGCTCGCTCCTAAGCACACCACGATGGAGCTGCCTCCGGGTGGATCCTGCTGCCACCTTCTTGTCACATTGGGCTGTGCCTGCCCAGGGTGCCAGCCGACGGGATAACATCCTTCAAGCCGGTGTGTGCCGGGCCGATCCTGCCTGCCCCACAGCTAGGGGGCTGTCCGGTGGCGGGTGGTGGCCCCCGTCGCTCCCCTGCTGCCAGCCATCCTCGGCCCCTGCTCCTGGCACAGAATCTTCTGCCCCTGGAGCAGAATCTCCCAACTCCTCTGACCCTGTCCCAGCTCCCAGGGGCCAAACTTCACCCAACCCTGGGGCCTGAAGGAGGGACGCTGTGCAGCTGTGCGGGGGGCAGGTGGAGCTGACGAGGCAGGGAGACAGTGGGAACAAAGACACCCGGTCCAGGGGCTCATTTGGGGTTCCCAGTCAGGGGGCCTTTGGGGTCACCTTGCTGGGCTTGCATCCTGGCTCTTCCCCTACCACCTGGGCATTGACTTATCCTCTCCAGGCCTCAGTGTTCTCAGCTGGAAAGCGGGATGGCCAAGGCCAACCTCAATGAGGCGATACACATAAAGCAGGGAGAAGAGAGCCCGACATACACCCCACATGCTCAAGAAATGGGAGCTCTTCCCGTGGGACTGTATCTTGTGGGCGTATCTTCCTGTGGGGCTCTATCTTGGGGGTCTCCCTATCTCTCCTTCCCTTTCTCTGCATCCCTAGTTCCCATCCCTCCCATCTCCCTCCACCATGGGGCAGTCCATCTGGGCCGGCATCTGGAGAGCTCCAGGTGTCCGTGCCTGGGGCCTGAGGGAGGAAGCGGATCCAGTCAACCCTGGGAGCTGAGCTGGGGCCAAGTGGATGTGGACACAGCACCTTTCCACACTGCAGCCTAGCTTATCTTGAAGCGGGAGTCGGCCTGCCTCAGCCACATGGTGGTGAGATGATGCCTGAGGGCCTGCGAACGGGGCACGAGTCAGAGCCCGGGTCCTACCTGCAGGGCAGCAGCTCTGTGATGTTCCCCCATCAGAAGGTCCCAGATGTTCCCCCATCAGAAGGTCCCAGCCCTCTCCCCACCTGCAAGCCCCACCTCCTCCCTCCTGGCCCTCACACAAGGTGCCACCGTGTCTAGGCTTGGTCAGCATTTCCAGTCTCTGCCCATGCCAGTATCGGCAGTGCTGGGCATATTTCCAAAGGACCAGATGGTCTCACTGGTACATTTGCCCAGAGTTCATGCCACTGGCAGAAGATGACAAATGTGGGCTTCAGAGAAGTGGCTTTGAAATGGGGCCCCGGGGCTCTAGGGTATGGACTGCAAATTCTATGATCAGAAACTTTTTTTCTGGCCCTGTAATAAGATTGTGAGCTACCCTTTATTGAGTGTCCCTGTGTGCCAGCCTCCAGGGATCTTTGCCTCATGCTAGTCAGTGTGGCCCAGGGACCAGCAACATGCGCATCCATAGGAGCTTGTCAGAAATGCAGAATCCCAGGCCCCTCCCAGACCTGCTGAATCAGAATCTGCATTTTAACCAGATCCCCAGGGCATTCCTCTGCTCACTGAAGTTTGAGAAACACTGAGCCACATTGTATATTAGTTCTCCAGGTGAGGACCCTGAGGGCCAGAAAGGAGAAATGAGTTGCCTAAAATCACAGCTAGGGACGGGGCAGAGCTGAGCTGTGAGTTCATCTGGCTTCGCTTCAAAGTCCAAGCACATTCTTCCTGCACTTAACAAGCTCTTCTGGAGGGTCCGGAGGACCCTTCCTCGGGGACCTGCGGTTTAGCGGGTGGGAGTGTCCGTGGAGTGATCACTACACAGTGTGGCAGTTGCTATGATGAGGAGGTACAGGGGCCGCTGAGACCAGGAAAGGCATCCAACAGGAGGGGACAGGTGAGATCCAAAGGACAAGCGGGACCTGCCAGACAGCACTTGTACTGGGTGCCAGAATTCTTCCAAACACCGTGCACGCACCGACTCGGAGTCTTCGCTGCCCTGGGTGAGGTAGGGACCGCCTGCAGCCCCATTACTTAGGTGAACATCTGAGCCACAGGTCATCTGCACAGTCTCAGAACTAAAGCAGGTGGTGGAGGAGGGATTTGAACCCACGCAGTCTGGCTGTCCTCCCCACACAGTCCTGCCAATGGGCAGGGGAAGAATGCTCCAGGCAGATGGAACAGCATTAGCAAAAGAATGAAATTTCCTTACCCGGCGAGTGATCGCCTCTGACTTGGTGACTACCCTGGGCTCCAGCCGAGTCTCCTGGCCCCTCCCTCATCCAATCCTGCCACTGACCCAGAAAGAGCTGCTTGAGGAAGCTGGGGAACCTGGCCTGGGGCCACTTGGCTCATATGGGTTCCACCACAGCTCTCCACCTGCTTCAGGAGCTCCCACTGGGGCTGAGACACTGCAGCTGATAAGCACCAGTGGCCCACGGCCCTTAGCAGAGGAGTAAAGATCAGAGGAAGAATGAAGCCAACCCACTTTGGGGAGCAGAGACGTGTTTCTGGGTTGGGCTGGCCTGGATTGGAGTCTCAGAGAAGCTGCAGAATCTCAGGCAAGGGCAACTAACCTGGCCTCTGGTGGATTGCGTGTGCATGCCCCTTACCTGCCTGCTTGGAGGGCCACCCGAGGACTCAGGCCAGCGGTCTCAGTGCCATGAGAATCCTCAAGTCGCCCCCAAGGAGACCATCTGGCCCTTTATGAGTGAGCCCTCCTCATTTTACAGATGCAGAAACTGAGGCCCAGAGAGGAAAAGGCACTTGCATTTTGACCCTTAGACATTTTTATGTCTTCGTAATGTCTTCACCCTTAGACATTTTTACGGAGCCTGCATGTGGACTAGTCCTCTGGGCTACCAGAGCACATAGACAGTGTCCTGCACGTTCTGCAGAAGACCCTTGTATTTGGGGGTTTCCCTTGCCATATTTGAATCCCCTCTCCCAGTTCCTAAAGGGAAGGGGAGGATCCCTTCCATGAACCATGAGGTCCAGTTCAGGGCGGGAGAGGCCTATTTCCCAGTCATTCGGGTGTTTCCGAGCTTGTCGGGGTCCAGCCAATGTTCTCAGGAAGTAGACTTGCAGAAACAGTAACACTAGATGGTTTTATGGGCTGAAACTCACCTCGTTCTGGAAGCCGGCTGGAAAGACGCACAGGTGCAATTATTCTGGGAGCACTGCTGACCTGACGCTTAGAGGAGGTGGGCGGTAGGCAAGTGACTGGTTTTAATTTAGCCCTGTTCCCAGGCGTCCTGTGACTCAAGAATTTACAAGGGCTGTTAGCAGCCTGTTTCCAACCCACTAAATTGATTGTGACTTTAAGAATAGAAGATTCCCCTCTGTAGTTCCTTCCCTTGATATCTGTCCCCCTGCTACGCCACAGGTATTTTTATCTGTTGCCTCTTGTTCTGAGCGGAATTATCCTTTCCCAGCCTCGCTGATCAGGAGAGTTTCTTAATAAATTTGCACCTCACCCGAAGGCTAAATGGCTGCCTTTTTTGATTTTTGCCAACACCCCAACCCCAGCTCTGCCAAGCACCTCGCCCAAAACACACACGCCTTCACCCTTAGGAGTCTATGCCCCCCCATCTTCGGATTCATTTGCCACCAGTTGGGCAGGCGACCAGGTGTAGTCGTGCGCTGATATGGATCACTGGCATGAGCATGTGGCCTTCTGGTCAACCAGGCCAGGGCCCAAGCCCCAGCTAAATGTCCTAGGTCTGCCTTGGCCTTGGCATCAGCCTAGAACACAAAACCAGTGGCCGTCGTGCAGCCTGGAAGGGGACTAACTCACACTGAGCAGCTCCTGTGTTCTGGGCACTTTGCACAACCCAGCAAAGAAGGAATGATCCGTCCCGCTTTCCACACGGAAATACTAAAGTCCAGGCAGAGCTCACTCAAGTGCACAGGGTGAATGATAGGGTTGGAATTTGAAATTACCTCTGAGGTCTTGCGACTGCACCGAGTCACCGGCTTGCTCTGCAATCAGAACGGACGTTTCCAGGGGAAAGAGAAGAGGAAGCCTGCTTCCCCTTTAAAAAGAGGGAGAGGCTGCTTCCCTGCTATTGTCAAAGCAGTTCGGTTGAGGGATTGATTTTTCAATAAGCCACCAAAATAGCGGTGCATTTACTACTTACGTTACTAACAAGGAGCCCGTTAATAATTGGAATGCGCCATCGGGATATGGCAGGTGGGTAATAATATGATTTACATCCTTGGGGGCTTGGGCTTAAGTTGTGTAGTAGTTACTGCAGGGGCCCGCACTATAAAATAGGATGGAGACGAACACCACTGAGGTGTTCAGAGATTCTATGGTTCTTGTAAGGATAACGGCTACACAGTTGGGGACAGGGTGCAAAGAAGGGAAGAGGTGGCCAAGAATGACGCTCCCACATGCATTTAGCAAACAAATGTGAAAAATACATATTTCGCGGTTAGATAGATCCCGGTCTCTGAGGAACCTGTACTTTCCATGTGTTTCTGAAATCTTAGCTTATTTCTCATAACGACAACAGCCATCGTGTCCATTCTTCCAGGGTAAACATGAGCACGTACTTGTTGTCAGGCTGTTGCAGGCTCAGTCAGGGATTTTACAATTTAACAGGAACTCAGACTTTTTTCCTCTCTTGTCACTCAATGCTTCTCTTTGGGAAGTGGGTGAATTGGAGTTGCTTAATTAAGAAGAGAAAGCTAAGAGATGCTTTGGAATCTGTCTTCAGCCACATAAGGGGATTTCTGCAGTGGAAACCGATTCATACTCAGAACAGGAGAAAATGGGCTTAAGCGTCCAGGAGAGATTTAGGTTAGAAGTTGGGGAGAACAGAGAGCCAGGAATGTGTGAGGTAAAGAGCACAGGTTCTGGGGTCCCACAGACTCGGGGTCAAGACCTTGCACAAGTCACGTTGCTTCTCTGAGACACATTTATCTCCACTGTAAGATGGGGGTGACGATACCCCCCTCAAAGAGTATTAGGAGGATAAAATGAAATAATGTATGTCAAGCACTCAGCGCCGTGTCTGACCTATAAGTCACTGCTGTTAGTGTTACCATTACTGAATGTCAAATGGGTGAGCACTCTGGGAATGCGTGCACGGCTCCAAAAAGGAAACAGACCCAGGGAAGCTGCTTCTGACATTCACAAGTCTGCGGACCAAGCTGCAGCCACCCAACGCTGGGACTGTGAGACTCTAAAACCTAGGGCTAACGGTGATCTGGAAGGGGGCCCCTTAGATACTCTGGGGGCCAGTTCTTTTTGCAATCTTGAGGATGCCCACAGATTCATTAGCAATTCGGGGACTTTGTCCCAGTGAAATCTTTTGCAATGTTTTGTCACTTGTTTTCCCCTTAGGCGGTTTTGCTCATGATCTGGGAAAAACCATCCCAGCTGTTTCAGTCCAAAGTCCCTTAAGCACGGCTGATGGCAAGGGTGGCCCACTTTTCTTCTTGTTGTAATAGTTTAATTGAAATATAATTTGCCTACTATACAATCCTCCCTCTTTAAGTGTATAGCCCTAGGCAACCACTACTCTCTATCTCTATAGACTTGCCTATTCTGGAAATTTCGTATAATACAGATAAACAGAATCATACAATATTGATCTTCTATGACTGGCTTCTTTCACTTAGCATAATGTTTTCAAGGTTGATCCATGTCGTAGCATGTACCTACTTCATTCCTTCTTTATGATAGAATAATACTGCGTTATATGGATATAGTACATTTTGTTTATCCATTCGTTAGTTGATGGACATTTGGGTCATTCCCACCTTTTGGTCACTGTGAATAATGCTGCCGTGAACATTCCTGTACAAGTTTTCAATTCAGCCTGCCTCTCCCTTAAAAACAGATGTCCATGGAAATAACTAAGTATTGACAATATTAACTAGAATTGAAGACAGCATACTTTAAAATTTAGAGAAAAATTGAAAGATACCCAAGTACCTTTTTTTTGCATTCTTATTCCATTGGCCTCTGGAACTCACCAGTGACTTTACTGGAAAGATGTCATCTCAAAGATTGTCCCCTGTCTCATCTTGTGCATCCGTTGAAGACCCACGAGATAAAATTTTCTCAAGTCTGTGTAACAATAACTATAATTCTGAGTAATTGATTTCTTTTCGGCTTATGGATGCTGAACCTTTCAGCTGGTCCAGCTTCCCTCGTTTCTGTGGTCACTAGCATAACCAGAGGCAAGTTTCCAGGCCAGTGCAAGTAGGTTCTGGAACCAGTGCAAGGTCCGTACTAAGCACTCTTCATGCGTTAGCCCACATTTCCTTCTGACAAGCCTTCAAGGTGCAGGAATGATGTGACTCCCATTTTACAGATGAGAAATCAGAGGTGGATGACTTGCCCAAGGTCGCGTGACAGGAGGGGTGCGCTGGGATTTAAACCTACTTTTTTTATTCTGAAGTCTAGACTCTGACCCACTCTCTGCATGACTGTATGCATTTCTGAAAATCCACTTTGAATCCTTTCTGAGAAATGGAGGAGCGGCATAGATCTCCTTAATCTTTAACTTCTTTCAATCTTAACTTAACCCTGATCTGACCCCAGATCTGCTTATCACTCACCCACTCTGAATCTAGTTACAATGTCCTTTTGGTATGCTAAGACTATCAAGGTAGCCTGATATCAAAAGCCCTTATATGTCAATGTCTTTTCTCTAACACAGCTATAATCAGTCGCTTGAGCTAATAAAGAGGGCGGGATTATTTTGTCCTTCTAGGCTTTTCTGAGTGTCTAAAGCATTCCTACTATTTCTCCTTCTGTTCCCATTACACTTCCTTAGACCGTTGTAGCAACCATTAAATATCAGTAAGGTTGATTTAAAAAGTTTATTTAAAAACAGTTAGGATGTGGCGGTAGGACCGTTCTGCCTTGAAACCTCGCCTGGTTGCTCCCTAACCTCAGTCATCACTCCCCTGGCACAGAATCCTGAATCCTGGGCAGCCGGGGCTGCTGGGCAAGGGTAGGTAGAGAGAACATCATGGCATTCTCAGCAGCCATCTCACATGGGAGCAGGACCTCTGCTCCCTGGGCGAGAGACCCTGTATCCTTTCTCCAGATACATTGTGAATGTCGCCAGACATGCCTTTTTAAATGTTTCATCCTCTTTCTGGAATTGTGGTCAGGGAGAGAGGCCTGTAGACTTCCTTTTGGGATTTATTGAGATTTTCCTTGTGGTCTAGTATGTCGTCACATTTTTTGCATATTCCATGGGCATGTGAAAGAGAGTAGGTGTTCTCTGTTTGGTACCCACACACATACGCTATACACGTACACATGACACATACTCCGTACTCAACACATGCGTGGGCTATATTGAGTTTGTTAACTGTGTCTTCAGAATACATCTTAGCAAAACAGAGTTTATCAGCTGAAAATGTAATGTCTTTTCTCAACAGACCTAAAATAAATTATTGGAAGAAACTGGATCTAGTTAATGAAGCGTCTGCCTGCATCTTGGCGCTCGGGTTGTTCATGAAAACAATTACCTCTCATCAGATTCAAGTTTTGCCTTCACTCAGTCCTCTTGTTCTTAGTGCATGTGATTTGAAAAGCCCTTCCTATGAGAAGGAGTGGAAGGAGAGAAGCCCAAGACAGAATTCTTGCAGGAAAGAAGTAACAATGGGGTATTATTATCATTGAGCCATAAGGAATTCTAATAAAGGATCTGGTTTCCTCCCTAATGTTTGTTACTTCATTGAGTGCTAAAGTAGACCTTTGCTGCGTTCTGTCCACTCACCACCCGTTACCCGGGTTTCCTTCCAGAAAGTCACCCCTCCCCATCACCACCTCAATCCATTTAGCTCAGGTGGGGTTCACTCCAGTCCTGAGCATTATACTGTTCCCAGGCCACATTGATTGGTTCAGGGATGGGCATTTGACCCAGTCAGAGCCAGAGAGACACAATGAGGCTTTTACTGAGACCTTTGGACAAGAGATACACGCTTACCCAATGAACTAGAACAAGGGAGAAGATGAGGCTGGAGCTGTTGGCAGCCATCTTGCCACCAGGAGGAGAGAGCTCGTCTGAGGAGTGAACCAACACAGCGAGGGGAGCCAAGTAATGCTGAGAGAGAAGCAGGGATGGTTGTATCACTTAAGCTCGTTGGCTAAAAGCCATATCTGAATGTAGTACTACCCTTGGACTTTGCAGTTCTGTGAGCCAATAATTTTCTTTTTATTTAAGCCAGTTTGGTTTGAGTTGTCTGTCATTTGTAATTGAAAACCTTGACTGACACCAGTGCCTGAAGAGTATGCCGGACACGTGAAAGAAGAGGGTGTAAATTTGAACAAGACCAATCAAAAAATGGGCAGAAGATCTAGATAGACATTTCTCCAAAGAAGGCATACAGATGGCCAAGAGGCACATGAAAAAATGCTCAACATCACTAATTATTAGAGAAGGGCAAATCAAAACTATTGCTACAATGAGGTATCACTTCACACTGTTCAGAATGGCGATCATTAAAAAGTCTACGAATAATAAATGTTGGAGAGGGTGTGGAAAGGAAACCCTCCTACACTGTTCGTGGGAATGTAAATTGGTGCAGCCACTATAGAGAACAGTATGGAGGGTCCTTTAAAAACTAAAAACAGAGTTACCATATGATCCAGTGTTCCCACTACTGGGCCTATATCCAGAGAAAACTGTAATTCAAAAAGATATATGCACCCCAGTGTCCACTGCAGCACTATTTACAATAGACAAGATATGGAAGCAACCTAAATGTCCATTGACAGATGAATGGATAAAGATGTGGTGCATATATACAATGGAATACTACTCAGCCATAAAAAAGAGTGAAATAATGCCATTCTGCAGCAACGTGGATGGACCTAGAGATTATCATACTAAGTGAAGTAAGTCAGACAGAGAAAGACAAAATGTCATATGTATCGCCTATATGTGAAATCTTAAAAAAATGATACAAATGAACTGATGTACAAAACAGAAATAGACCCACAGACATAGGGAACAAACTTATGTTTACCAAACGCGAAAGGGGTGAGGGATAAATTAGGAGTTTGTGATTAACATACACACACTACTATATATAAAATAGATAACCCACAGAGATCTACTCTGTAGCACGGGGAACTATACTCAATATTTTGTAACAACCTGTAAGAGAAAAAAATCTAAAAAAGAATAGATATGTATCGCTAGATATCTATATAAATATGTATATATGTATAACTAAATCCCTTTGCTGTACACCTGAAACTAACACAACATTGTAAATCAACTATACTCCAATTAGAAAAAAATTGAACAAGAAATGGTTCCTCTTCTCAAGGATCTAACAATAGAATGAAAATAACACAGATCTGAAATCATCATTAAAACAGACCCTGACAATTGCTGTAATAACTGTAGAATTAGGTGCTGAGGGCCCAGAAGAGGAAGTAACTAAGCCTTCAGTTAAGGAGGAGTTTAGGGTCCCCTGCATTGGGGTATTGAAGCTGGGCCGAGGCACCTGGTTCTCTGGGGTGCTGCGGGGCCCAGACCCCTGAGGGTTTCCCATACCAGTGCAATCCAGCTCCTGTTCCAGTCAGCCCTGGTACGAGTTTAATTGCTTTGGATTGCTTTTTGCCAGTGGTGCCTTCCAAACCCCAGCCCAGGGACAAAGAGAGATTAGTCATGTCAGGGAGTTTCCCTACTGACAACAGAGAAAATCAGCCAGGGGTGAAAATGATTTAAACAATTTTTTAAAAACAGCATCCCTGAGGGTACCTAAGATGCAAGCAGACTTTTTGACAAATAGTGATGGGAGCACTTTGGTTCAGTAATAACACAGCCATGGTAATCATAGGAGCTAACATTTTTTGTATGCTCCAAAGTATGCGGATGCTGTCTGAGCCCTTTACATCTGGTCCGGGGTGCACTCAGCTTTGCAAATCAGGACACAGGGCCAGTTTCACCATTTAATGATCACTGGCACAATGCCTGGGCTTTATTTTTATCAATTGTTTGTATTATAGCCCCTACATACAGTGTCTTATTTCATCCTCATGACAACACTGAGTCAGGTACTATGTTGTACCCATTTTGTAGATGATGGAAGAGTGTTTATCTGCCCAGCTGGGAAGGGACAAAGCTGGAATCTGATCTTAAGTAGGACCTGTCTCTCCTGTAGTTCCATTTATGCCAGGATGAGACATTTTCTGTAGCTGAGTCTCTGAATCCTTTTTTTGCAACTATCATGTGATGAGTGCCAGCACTGAGAACTAGGTCTGTCCTGGAACAGTGCTTTGAAACACCTGGAGTGTTGTCTGCACTGTTGTTCCCACATGTTTGGCATCCGGGGCAGGATCCGATGACCAGCCAAAGGCGTCACCCAGTGAATGTACAGAAAGGGGTCTTAGGCACTGCTGAGCGGTCCAGAAAAGGCAGGGAGAGATTCATCCCTCTGTGTGGCAAGCAGATTGTATCTCACGCAGACAGCCTACCCTTCAATGAGATGTTAGGGCTCTGCTGTGTTCGGGGTGGTGGTACAGGGGGGAGATATGATTGATAAAACCTCTGCCCTCATCTGGAATGTTCCAGAACAGAGATGGCTCTGTGTTTGAAAGACAGCTTTAAGCAGAACGCACAACAGGGCCCAGTGGACTCAGTCCTTCCCTATCTTTCACTCATCCAGAGATGCAAAGCTCAAATTTTCTGTTTAACTTTCAAAGACTTATTGAACACTAGGGTTGGGGGCTCAGAGATGAGTTGGGTTCAGTTCCTAACCTCGAGGATCTCACCTGTCAAAGAGAGAGGCAGATGTGTAAATAACCGTAAGACAATCCAAGTTCCACGAGTACCTTTTGTGTGTACATGTACAGTGCTCTGAGAACCCAAGGAAGGAATGATTAGCTCAGCTGAGGAGTTCATTTCAGAGGAAATTTAAGGAGGATAAGGGGTCAATTTGAACCGGCCCTTGAGTGATGAATAGGAGTTCATGAGTAGAAGTGAGGGCACAGCATTTCAGGCAGAGGGAACCAAATAGGCAAAGGCACCGAGATTCAGTGGGCGTGGTGTGTTTGAGGACAGTAAATAGCCTTGCAGAGCTAGAACGTGGGGTGGGGATGGGGTAGAGCAGAAAGGTAGCTGGTTCACTCACTCAGTCATTCTTTTACTCAGCGAATTCCTTCTTTCATCCAGCTAGGCGGCAATTACTGAGTCTCTGGTATGAGTCAAGCAAAGGACAGGAAAGGACTCAGTGAGAGCAGAATCTTCCCAAATCAAGATGCTCAGCAGAGGAGGGGGGTGGATTCCACCCCCACCAACAAGCTCGAGGATAAAGGAAGTGTCAGATGAGCTGAAATCCTCCTTTACAGGACAGCTGTTAAACCTCAGGAATGGGTTCCTACTGAGAAGTGAGGAAAGCTGCAAATACAATGTCAAGGGTCTGTTTCAACAATGGTTCCCAAACAGGACTTACTAAATCCACAGCCCTAAAGCTTGAGGCGGAATTGGTGGCAGAAGCCAGGCAGAAGGACAGCTTGATTTTTCACCCGCACAGCATCTGGCAGCATCTGACATGGTGTTGCATGCTGAGGATGGGCTCTGATTCAGATCGCCAGGGCCACGCATTGGCTGCACCACTCTCTGGTTGCCCCCTTCCCTCCTCTGGACCACTGTCTCCCCAGGTGTGAAATGGGGTGGTTCTAACACCCCTCCTGCAGGGCGGTCGTGACGTTCTGGGATGCACGTGAGTCACGACATGGAAAAGGCTCCTCCCAGGACTCTGCCACACGACTGTTCCTTGTCAATGGCTATCGGTGTCGCCCTGCACCGTGCGCGGAACACCAAATCTTATTGCTGATCAGAGTAAATGGCAAACCCCAGGTGCCATTTCTTCAACGGGATCTTTTCCCCTCCAAAATGTATCGACGCATGCAACAGGAAACTAGTCAACATCAACTGCGAAGATTCTGGGTCGTGGGGGAAACTTCTGCCTCTTCCCCCTGCCCAAGGTCAGAGACACCTTTCTCCACACCGCACACCATGTCTGGAGACGCCAGAGGAACAGACTTTCCCAGACAAACGTGGATGCAGTGCCTTCCCAGTATGAAAATAGATCGCCCTGGGACTGGAGTAGCTAATGAAGATGATAATTAGAATTGCTTATTAGGACATGTCTTCTAAAGTTCATTTGTGCTTTTAATGGAATCTACAAGGTAACTGCTTAGCGGGGATGACAGATCTTCCTGATTTGGTGTATTTTAAAGGAAGATCTTTGCACACTGGCTTCTCTTGGTCTCCCACCGCCCCCTCCTCTGTCATCTGCTTCTGAGGTAGCCTTTCCCTCACTGGAGGAGCCTTGAAGTTGCAACCAGCAAACACCATTCTTTTTGCCAGGGAGCCCCCTCCCAAGCCAGAGAGACAGCTGGTCCCCCAACCTTGAATGTACCATCCCCATGCAGGGCCCCCTCCTCCTTGCCCTCCAGACTCTCCTAGGTTGAATAGTGTCCCCTGAAAGTTTCTGTCCACCCAAAACCTCAAAATGTGACCTTATTTGGACATAAAATTTTTGCAGGTGTAACTAGTCAAGTTAAGGGCAGGTCATACTAGATAAGGATGGGACCTAACCCAAAATCTGGTATCCCTATAAGAAGGCCATGTGAAGATGCACAGGGAAAAGACCACGTGACCAACAGAGGCCGAGGTTCAAGTGATGCGTCTATAAACCATGTAAACCGAGGGACACCAAGGATGGCCAGCAACTTCCAAATGCTGGGAGAGGCAAGGAAGGATTCTTCCCTACAGCCTTCGGAGGAAGCACGGCTCACCGGCACTTCCAGCCCCCAGAGCTGTGAGAGAATATACATTTCCGTGTGTTAAGCCACCCAGGGCGTGGTAATTCGTTCCGGCAGCCCCAGGAGATGAACACAGTGCTTTTCCTCCAGTTTCTCAAACTTGCCCCGCTCTGTGCCCTGCACATGCTGTTCCCTCTGCCTGGGACTCTCTTCCAGCTTCCTGTCCCCCATCAGTTCTTCTGCTCTCCCATCCCCACGTCACCCGTCCAGCCGCTGCTTAAGATCTCAGGTCAGACGCGATGCCCTCTTGGATTCTCTGGACTAGGGAGCCCACCAGTGCTGGAGGGGCCACCTCTGCTGGGGAGCCACCTCTGTCGGATGCCCCCAGAGCCCTGCACTCACCACACCTTATCATAACTGTGTGTCCGTGTCTGTCCTCACCCCTAGACCTTAGATTTGATGGAGACACTGCCACTGTGGGTCTCGTCCATTGGCTTGTCCCCCAGGCCCTGGCACTACCCCTGGCCTTTAGTAGGACCTTGGGAGGATTTTGTGCGGTCATAGTTGAATTGAGCTATATTCCTGGCCACTGCTAGCTATGCTGTGGGCTCCTCTTGGCCTCTGCCACCACCTCCGCTATGGGAGAAAAGACAGCAGCCATCAGCTCTGTTTTTGCCACCAAAGGCGTGTGTGGTCCCGTTCACTAAAGGCTCTGCGACCTAGCTCACCGGTCAGTTGAAAACCCTAGCGAACAACACATGTCGCCTCCGTGGGGTGAGGTCCCTGTGTAGTAAGCTCTCTGGAGCTCCGCCTGCACTTCTCTTCTGTGAGTCCTTCGCTCACAGATGATTATCTAGTGAATTACCTTATTTAAAGCAAGGCAGCCTAAACAGAAAGCGAGCTTCTGATTTCCTTGGGATTCAGCTAGAGCCCTTGCCTCAGTCCCATACGTTTCTAGGGGGTAAGAGCTATGCTCATCCTGTCATCCCTTTGTGGCTGGAGCCTGGCAAACAATAGAAAATGCTGGATCCTACTTTTGCTAAACCCAGAGAGGTCAGTAGGTCCTTTCTGCCTTTTTAAGGCCTCAGGCCTGGCTCTGTGAGCACCGGGCTTCTGTCCTGAGGCTCCCAGCATGAGATTCTCCATGGGAGACCTTAGTCTATGGAGAATTCTTGGGATTGATGCCCTGGAGGACTCTAGTGTTGCCATGGTATAAACTCGAATTTGAAAAGACAGAATGGAAGCTGGGAGCTGAATGTGGATGGCTACTCCCCCATCCCCACAGTGGTGGACTTCTGACCTTGCAGTGCCCTGCTCCTGAATCCCAAGTTCAGGCTCGTTTTTCCTAGGCCTCCTTGGCTACCATGCTTGGCCTGGGCAGCCAGGGCCTTCTGCAAGCAGGGGAGCCCACCATGTTCCAGGGCCCTGATCCACAGACCACAGAAACCTGCCTCTGAATCAACTCTTGGCTTCCCTCCCCTCCTCTCCCTTGAAGATTTGTTGTTTTGTGAGATCTGCGAGAGTGGGGAGATTTATTCTGCACCTAGGCTAAGTGGGCTGAGAGGGAAACAGAAGGCAAAAGCTGCACTTGACTCAGACCAGGAGACCAAAATAGAAATTCTGGAGCATTTGATTTCCCGGGACAGACTGCAGCCACCACGCTGATGGCGAGTGCCCGTCGGGTCCAGAGGCATCTATCCACCTCCTGGACCACAGGTACGGCAGGCTCTTTTTCTTCTCTGTGCATGGTTCCTGCTTTGTGAGGTGGGGAAGCTGCAGCATCCATCTCACAGGGATGCTGAGAGGGTGAAATAATGTAGAACGTAGTCCTCACTCCACTGAGATCAGGTGCTGTTGTTTGTGTTGTTAGTGATAACAGGAGTCACCCTGCCGAGTGCCCTTGCTAGGACTCTGCCTTCAGTGCTCCCCCTGCACTTCTTTTCTGTGAGTCAGCTTCACTCCATGTCTTTGGAAACGTGTCAGCTTCACTCCGCGTCTTTGGAGACCCTGAGAGCACAGAGGCCTGGGGTGGGCAGCAGGCAGATCAGCCAGCACGGCCCCTGGTCCAGGAGGGCTTGTGCCTGGCTCTGTGCCCTCAGCTTTTCTGTGCTGAGCCTGTGATGTATAGAAGGCTCCGGACTGGGCTCAGGCAGGCAGAGGGGAGATGGAGACTCAATTTCACCACAGGAAGGACAGGAGCAGACGGGAGCGACTTCACATAAGCACAGCCAGGACTGCTGCAAAGCCGTTGGAGGGGAACTGTTCTGACACCCCCTAGAAGTATTTGGCTTCCCTGCCACTACTACAGACAGTCCCTGACTTACGATGCTTCCACTATGATTTTTCGACTTTACAGTGTTGCAAAAGTGATATGCATTCAGCAGAAACCATAAATCAAATTTCAATTTGGATCTGTTCCGGGGCTAGCGATATGCTGTGCAACCTCTCATGATGCTGGGCAGGGCAGCAAGCTGCAGCTCCCAGCCAGCCATGCAGTCATGAGGGTAAACAGTGATATACTTACAACCATTCTGTACCCAAACAACTATTGTGTTTTTCACTTTCAGTACAGTATTCTATAAATTACATGAGATGTTCAACACTTTATTATAAAATAGTCTTTGTATTAGATGATTTCACTTCCCTGTAGGCAAATGTAAGTTTTCTGAACACATTTAAGGTAGGCAAGGCTAAGCTTTTTTTTTTTTTTTTTTTTTTTTTTGCGGCACGTGGGCCTCTCACCGTCGCGGCCTCTCCTGTCGCGGAGCACAGGCTCCAGACGCTCAGGCCCAGGCCCAGCGGCCACGGCTCACGGGCCCAGCCGCTCCGCGGCACGTGGGATCCTCCCGGACTGGGGCACGAACCTGCGTCCCCTGCATCGGCAGGCACACCCTCAACCACTGCGCCACCAGGGAAGCCCAAAGGCTAAGCTTTGATGTGCTGTTGGTTTAGGTGTATTAGATGCATTTTCAACTTAGGATATTTTCAAATTATGAAAGGTTTTAGGGACAAAAGTCCATCGTAAACTGAGAAAGATCTATAATTGTTGCTACGTCTCTTGGGCACGTACTGAGTACCGGACACTATTCTAACACCTTCCCTGGAGTGCAGCCATTTTATAGATGAGGAAACCGAGGCTCAGAGAGTTGAAACCACTCTCCCAAGGCCACACAGAACAGACCTGGGATTCGAGCCCAGGACTACCGACCCCAGAGGCTGAGAATCTTCACCGCTTGCCAGTGGGCACTGCTCGAAGCAAATCCCTAACCACTGCCGCTTCCCACCTGGGCAATGTGGGGTCACGTAGATCCAAATCATCCAGATGATCCAAATCATCCAGATCCAAATCATCCAGATAGGCCCTGAGTTTGGGGGCTCCAGTGGGCTCCTCTGCTGACAGTCTCACCTCTGCCCGTCCTTCCAGAAATAGGAGGCCAAGGAGTGAAATCTGAATTGGGGAGCTTAGTTTTTCTTCCTTGATCTTGCATAACCACACTCCATCTTGACCCAGTGGTATAGTTGGTGTCAATGAAGTTCCGCACAGGAAGCCAGGCTTCCCTCCACCAGTCCCTGCTCACATCTCGGAATGTTCTGGGAAATGGGAATGCCCATCTTGACGAAGCACGGCAGCTGCCTCCTCTGCCAGCTGGGGATCAAAGCATCATTTTAGTTTTCCAGCTTCCATCATCCCCTCCCATATCTACCCAATTCCTGCCTGTTTTGACCCTTCCAATTTGTTTCTTTAATCCTCCACTTGCGTTTTGGACAGTCGAAGCTTTTCCAACCTCTGATGTGTCTTCTCACCTCTCAGAGTGAGCCGGCGGCCTTTCATGGCCTTCGCCGTGTGAGCACAATTCAGGGGACCGACTCTGGACTTGTCACGGGACCTCAGCGCAGGGCCCGCGTGTATATATATTCAGCACAGTGCAGCTCTAATTACAGGCTGCTGCTGGAGACCAGTCATTTTGTGAGTCATTAGGACATGCGGCTAGGGCATTATAATATCTTGTGACGAGTTCTGTAATTTTTATACCTTCACCTAGGATGGCGTTTCCAGTGAAGCAGAACACGGCTTCGGGGACGGCGCATGTCACAGCCCCCAGACCGTTTCCAAAGCTCCGTATTAAAATAGTCTGCTCCTCCCCATTCAAGGGAAGAAATATTGATGTGGCTCCGCGTTCCAGGGGTTGAAAGTGGGCCTCCATCTCCGTGTCTTGCTAATCAATATCCCAGAGCCGTGGTTGGCGGTAATGTTTGAATACTCACTTCTGTTCTCCTTCTTGTTGGCAAATTACAGGCTTCCAAGTGAGGTGCCTGCATTTTGCAGAGACGGTGAGAAGCAGGTTTAATTAGCAAACAAACCTGCTGGAAAAATCCAGCATTATTAAGAGCCTCACTCCATGCACCGTCTGTCGGGCTGTGCCAGTCCCCGGCCCTCGGCCATTTCCTGCCTGCAGCCACCCAGCACCCACCCCCCATTACTGTCCCAGGGTGTCCAGAGAAGCATGAGAGAGGGTCAGAAAAATCCCAAGTTCAGGTTGTTTCCCACTGAGTTGAGGGCTCAGGGTCTCATCTCTTGGAAGATCCCAGAATCCATCCAGGATTGGTCCTGGCCATGGACCCCTTGGCTTTGACCCCCAGGGGTCTGCTGGGCAGATTCATTG
Source organism: Lipotes vexillifer (assembly GCF_000442215.2). Lineage (NCBI taxonomy): Eukaryota > Metazoa > Chordata > Mammalia > Artiodactyla > Lipotidae > Lipotes > Lipotes vexillifer. The sequence continues at coordinate 10,914,870 of NW_006786690.1, read as the reverse complement.
AGGGTGGAGTTCATAGACTCAACTCTGAGAAAATCAAGCCCCTTCTGCTCAAAAGAGAAGACGACAAGCTTTGGAGTTAAGACAGACTGAAGGTCGAGTTCCAGCCCTGCTCCTTACTTGCTGTGTGACTTTGATCAAATGGCTTAACTTCTCTGGTCCTCAGTTTCCTCACCTGTATAATGCGACTACAACTAGTCACTACTAGTTGTAGTGACTCCCTCATGAGTTTCCAAGATGTCTAATGAGATAAAGTATAGAAAGAGGTCTGAGTTTGGCACAGTGTCAGTAGTCAGCTCTTGACCCAGGGCAGTCGCTATGGGGGTTACAGTGGTGGCTGGCTGTGATTCTGGTGTTTTCATTATTACTGACATGAATCTTACTCCACAACCAAGTGCGCAAGAATCTGCCCAGGCCCAGCCCTACCAGAGTGTTGAGAAATGAGGACTCACCATACGGAAGGGTTCCTACACCACTGCCTGGGGTCACACGTTAATCCAGGGAGTATATCTGATGTCTGGAAAATGAGGAATGGACCTGGAGTCTTCCATCCACCGTGGTCTCAGCTGACCTGCTCCTTATCCAGGCCCACCTGGTCCCCTAGAGGTGGACAGCACTCTTGTCTGAGCCTGGGTGTGCCTTTGGTGACATTAGGAGTGACACCCAGACCCACTACCCCTATGGGATGCCTACGTGCGGCCGTTCCCCGTTCAGTCCCGCCACCTCCTCGCCGTGTTAGCAGAGACCAGACACAAGTCCCCACCATCGACAGCCCTGCAGACTCTCCTTCCAAGGCTTGGGGAATTGTCCAGTGTCCTCTCTTCTATAATGTTCCATATCACCAGCCCCAGAAGCACTGTCTCTTCCGCTCCCCTGGCCTAATTCCCTCCGTGAGCTTCCTGTCTGAGGAACAAGAGTCGAGGGGAGGTGTGTCTTCAGGTAAGTTCTGCTTTCCTTTTACACACAAACCTCCCTGAGACAAGGGGTCTGAAGGACTCCCTTTCTCTGGAAGCAGGGACGGGGTGCTGGAGAGAACTGTACAAATAGCTCTAGTCTGGCATTTTACAGCATTGAAATCAATCACAAATTATTTCAGTAAGGCTGCCACCCGTTATCCACGGGTCCGCAACAGGGGAGTAAGGAAGATGTCTTCTGGGCATCTTCCCCTCACCCACCCACCCCGTTCTGAACCAGAGGTATCACCTGCGGTGAACCTGAGCCGTCTACATGATGGCTCACACACACAGTGTGTGTGTGTATGTATGTGTCCTGACGTTGTATAGCATTACTAATTCTTGACTTAATTCATTTGCTGAGTGCAGGAGATGCAGTCCTCTGGTTGACCAGACTTGACTCGCCTGCTGCCCCTGGAATCAGAGTGGGGTCAACCCCACTGAGGCTCACGGACTGAGAACAGGAGAAAGAAGGGGTCGAGGGAAAATGGGGGTGCTGTTGCCAGAAGAGGGGGGAATGGATACTGCAAAGACAACATGGCAAGGGGCCATCACCGGCCGATAAACACCTCACTTCCTGTGTCAGAAGTCAAATTCGGGTTCAAGTCTTTGGGGACCAGGCCCTTAAACTGCCCTGCTTTGGGAGGAACTTAGAACCCAAAGGACAGACTTCAAGGCCAGCCACTGTCTCATGCTAGATACAGGACCTCTCTGGGTTTGTTTCCTTGTCTACAAAATGGCAAATAAAAGTTACTTCGTAGGTGGCACAGTGGTTAAGACTCCGTGCTCCCAATGCATTGGGTCCAGGTTCAATCCCTGGTCAGGGAACTAGATCCCACATGCATGCCACAACTAAGAGTTTGCGTGCCACAACTAAGGAGCCCGTCTGCCACAACCAAGACCCAGCTCAACCAAATAAGTTAAAAAAAAAAAAAAAAAAAGTTACTTCATAGGGGAGTTATGTAGCAGCACTGTCCAAAAGAACTTTCTGTGATAGTAAAAGTGTTCTACATCTGCACTGCCCAGTGTGGCAGCTGCTGGCCCCTTGTGGGTATCGAGCATTTGAAATATGGCTAGTATGACTAAGGAACTGATGATTTTTTTTAACTTTATTTAATTTTAATGAATTTAAGTTTAAATGGTCACATAGGGCTAGCAGTGGCCATATTGTAGAATACAGTTATGAGTATTCAGTGGGGTCACGCATGTGAAATTGCTTTGTAAAGTGCAGTAAAGGGGCTTCCCTGGTGGCGCAGTGGTTGAGAGTCCGCAACCAAATAAGTTGGACACGGGTTCACGCCCCGGTCCGGGAAGATCCCACATGCCGCGGAGCGGCTGGGCCCGTGAGCCATGGCCGCTGAGCCTGCGCATCCGGAGCCTGTGCTCCGCAACGGGAGAGGCCACAGCAGTGAGAGGCCCACGGACCACAAAAAAAAAAAAAAAGAGTGCAGTAAAGGAATAGTCACTGCATGCCTAAATGGAAAAATCCACGGATAGGGCCAGATGCTGTGTGAAGAAGCCAGGACCATGCTCATGATTCCTGTAACTCCAGATCTTGAGGAGGCTAAGCAGGGAGCCAACTGTGCATTCGGAGATGCTCATGATTCCTGTAACTCCAGATCTTGAGGAGGCTAAGCAGGGAGCCAACTGTGGTGCATTCGGAGCTGCTCATGATTCCTGTAACTCCAGATCTTGAGGAGGCTAAGCAGGGAGCCAACTGTGGTGCATTCGGAGCTGCTCATGATTCCTGTAACTCCAGATCTTGAGGAGGCTAAGCAGGGAGCCAACTGTGGTGCATTCGGAGCTGCTCATGATTCCTGTAACTCCAGATCTTGAGGAGGCTAAGCAGGGAGCCAACTGTGGTGCATTCGGAGCTGCTCATGATTCCTGTAACTCCAGATCTTGAGGAGGCTAAGCAGGGAGCCAACTGTGGTGCATTCGGAGCTGCTCATGATTCCTGTAACTCCAGATCTTGAGGAGGCTAAGCAGGGAGCCAACTGTGGTGCATTCGGAGCTGCTCATGATTCCTGTAACTCCAGATCTTGAGGAGGCTAAGCAGGGAGCCAACTGTGGTGCATTCGGAGCTGCTCATGATTCCTGTAACTCCAGATCTTGAGGAGGCTAAGCAGGGAGCCAACTGTGGTGCATTCGGAGCTGCTCATGATTCCTGTAACTCCAGATCTTGAGGAGGCTAAGCAGGGAGCCAACTGTGGTGCATTCGGAGCTGCTCATGATTCCTGTAACTCCAGATCTTGAGGAGGCTAAGCAGGGAGCCAACTGTGGTGCATTCGGAGCTGCTCATGATTCCTGTAACTCCAGATCTTGAGGAGGCTAAGCAGGGAGCCAACTGTGGTGCATTCGGAGCTGCTCATGATTCCTGTAACTCCAGATCTTGAGGAGGCTAAGCAGGGAGCCAACTGTGGTGCATTCGGAGCTGCTCATGATTCCTGTAACTCCAGATCTTGAGGAGGCTAAGCAGGGAGCCAACTGTGGTGCATTCGGAGCTGCTCATGATTCCTGTAACTCCAGATCTTGAGGAGGCTAAGCAGGGAGCCAACTGTGCATTCGGAGATGCTGAGGAGCGATGGGATCTGACGTATGTCTGTGTTGTGTTGAAAATAGCCTCTAGGGAGGAAAAGCAGGTGACAAATAAGGAGGCTATGTCAGTAATCCAGGCAAGAGGTGATGGTGGCAGGGAGCAGAGAGGGGGCCGTGCAAAGCAGGATAGAGTGGTGGGATTCAGGGTCTGGTTTAAATGTAGAGCCAACAGAACTTACTGGTAGCTTGGATGTGGGGTAGGAGAAGCAAGGGGACGTCAAGGATGACCCTGGGCGTGTCAGCATGAGTAACTGGAGGGAAAGTGTTGCCATTGGTTGAGCTGGAGATTAGGGCCGCAACGAGCTTCCAGGGTGGGGGGCGGGGGGAAGTCAGGAGTTCAGTTTGGGGCACGTTAATTTTGAGATGTCTGTTCATCACCCAAGAGTTTGGAATTCAAGGGAGGGGTCAGGGCTGGTCATATAAATTTAGGAATCCTCAGCGTAGAGATGATACTTAAAGCCGTGATACCAAGCAAGTGAATAGAGATAGAGAAAAGGCCTAAAGATGGAGCTCGGGGGGCCCCCAACATCTGGAGGTCAGAAAGAGGAAGACGAGCCGACATACAACTCTGCTGAAACAGAGCAGCAGGGGAGGTAGGAAGCAAACCAGTAAAGAGCAAAGGTCGCGAAGTCATGGGGGTCAGGGAAGAGAAAGTGATCAAACTGTTAGGTGCCGCAGAGAGGTCATGTAAGGGGGGAGGAGGAGGCTGGAAAACTGGCCGTTGGGTTTAACGGCGTGAAGGTCATTGGTGACCTTGGACTGTTCAGAGGAATGTTGGCATGAATTGCTGGCTGGCTGGCTGGATGAAAGGTTAACTAATGCAGCTGACTGCAGCATCTCTTCACCTGTAATGGCAATTAAGCAGATGTTGCCTGACACCCCGGATGCCGGAACCAAAACTGTCAGGACTGATCCCCTTCTCCATTCTCCCATCTTTTGGGATCCAGCCCAGAAATGTTGGTGTGACCCCTGCTCACTATAAGATCAGAATCGTGACGTGTTCCGGTTTGATTTTTCTTCTTTTGAATGCCCATAATGCTCTCAGTTGAATTTTTCCTCTTTTGAAGCTTGAGAAAGGAAAGCAACAGAAGAAATTGAGAGAAAAGACTAGGTCTGGGATTCTGGATTTACTTGGTGTTTTTACCTGCACTTGCCAAACTGTTGCTTTGCCAAATATCCTTGCCTTTCGGGGAGAGCAGATTTGCAGAGTCTGTACCTTTGCAAGGAGGAGTCCCTGGTGATTCCCCTTCTCCTTGTGGGCAAGTGAGAAAAGGTAGGAGATACCCTTTTAAATTGTAGCTGTAGTTGGAGAATTAGAGATTTTATGTGAAGTGTTATCTTTCTATAAGTTTCTTTGATTGTTATCATTCATTGGACAAGCATGGAGGTTGGAGTTCAGTCAATCAGCCTGTTTTGCATTTTCATTAGGTTTTTTGTTCTGTTTTTAATAAAAAGGCCTGTTTTCCATGAAGCAGTCTCTCCCTTCTAATAATGAAAGTCAGATAACTTGGAGGCATGATGCTCAGAACAGTCTTTCTAGACCAAGGTGTGCTGGAGTCAGCTGTTCCAGGCTCATGAGAATCAAGGGTTAACTTTTTCAGGAATGTTGTGAGCTTCCCATGGGTAGCTTGAAATTGACAATGAGAGCATTTACACAAAGGCAATTGGCAATCACTACAAATCAGCATTCCTCCCCACCTCCAGACCTGGTGGTTAAGCATTCACCAGCCCACAGCTGCCTGTGGCCCTCAACACTAGGTCACAGTTGATGTCCCCTGCTTCAGTCTCTGTGAGGTGCTGGTGTAATGGGGAGGGGGTTGCGTAATTCCTGGGAGTGGGGAGACTAAAAGCAGTTGTTGGGCTGAAAAGAGGAGGAAGAAGGAAACCGAGTGGGATTTGTGATCTTTACAGATGTGAGGTCACCTCCTTAGGGCTCCTCCGAGGCTATAGCTGCAAAGTCAGGAGGACAACAGATGAGAAGATGGCTTTATGGGATTGTCAGTGTTACCAGTTCTCTGTCCCCAGTCTGATCTGCACAGTCCCTGCCTCTGTCGTCGCCTGTCCAGTTTCTGATCTGGTGGTAGTTGTGTTTATTACATGCACAAATGCAGCCAACAACCAGGATGGCATCAGTGATAGTGGCTGCTGTGGGCTCATTATGATGCAGGCTGGGGAGGGGGCCCTAGGTGGATGATTAAACATGCTCTTGGCAACAGAGCAAAGAACAGATAGTTGGCAAGACACACCTTAGGTGTGCAGGTAGTAGCCGGGGCTTATGACCATCACCTCCATGCATGTCTGTGCAGGAAAAATAGACATGGGGTTATGTAGTAGTTAATTATGGGAGGTGACTGTGGACAAATCATTTGCTCTGTCTCAACCTTCTCCTCTTGAAAATGGAATGAGAATTTCTGGTGGATTCTGATCCCAACTGCCCAACATCTCAAGGCCTTTATCACCCCACAGACCTGGGCTCAGGGGACCCAGGCTGGGGTTTCTCAACCTTGGCACTATCGATGTTTTGGAGCTGGATAATTCTCTGTTGTGGGAGCCGTCCTGTGCATTGTAGGATGTCTAGCAGCATCCCCAGACTCTACCCGCTAGCTATCCCCAGTCATGACAACCAAAAATGTCTCCAGACATTGCCAAGTGTTCCCTGGGAGCAAAATCCACCCACCCACCCCCATCCCCACTTAAGAACCACTGCTCTAGAAGAATTCCTCTGATTAACTGTTTGGTCTGGGATGTCCCTCCCCAGGCCTCAGTTTCCCCATCTGTCAAATGGATGTCTTGGCCCAGAAGATAGATAACCATAGGCCTCCCCAGGGCAGAGTTTTCCCCAACTCCAGATTTTGTGGTGAAATCCTGCCAAGTTCCATTGGCAGGCTTGGACAAGGAAAAGAAAGGCCATTGGCACTTCAGCTGGACAGAGATGCAGTCCTCCAGATGCTCATGTAGACCCCTCTCTTGCTCTGGGCCTTCATGGCCAAGGTTCCTGTTGGCCACCATGTTTGCCCAGGTGCTGGGGGAAGGGGGGACACCTTTAGCTCCCGCACCCCCCTGAAAATAGGGGAGTCACTTGAGTATTAATGAACTTATTGGTGAATTCGTGGTTGATGTTGATCTGGCTTCTGGTGCCTAAAATGGCCTCATCTCCCCAAAGTGGCCTCCTAGCCCTGGCTCCATCTTTCTGAAGGACTTTGTCCCGGTGTTCTTGGAAGGTAATCTTGCAGCTCAACTTTGCTAAGAAAATGAAGAGCCTTTTCCTCTCCTTTGAAATCCCCGCACATTTCTGCCAGAAGCAGAAGGACCTGTCGGAGGCATGACGTTGCATTTGGCACTCGATCGCTGAGTCAGGTCTTGGTTCAAATCCCAGGTGGGTCAGTACCTGGCTGGTGACCTCGGGCAGGTCACCGGTTCTCAGAGCCTCAATTTTCTCATCTATTTAACAAACAATGGAGTAAACACCCCATTTTTTGTGGGGTTGTTGTTAGAATTAAATAAATTAATATATGTAAAGCACTTAGCATAGTTCCTAACATAGAAAAGACTCAATACATAATGATTTACCAATAATTATGTATATTGTGATTAAGAAGTCAAATGAGATTATTTATAGCCAGTTGTCGGTAAATTGTTCAGTGCTACCTACAAGTGCAAATAATACTAAAATGTCATCAATGTTAGAAATATCACCTTGCCAGCTTTCCAGAGGGAATACAGCCAGGTATGAACCATCAGTATCACAGTCCATCAGCATGAGACAGGACTTACTCTGGATTCAGGGTCAGGAACGGCCCGGATCTCTAACTGGCACAGTCATTCAGAAAGTGGACGCATTGGCTCAAATTGACTCAAAGGCTCACTCTGAAAAGTCCGTACCACAGAACTGTGCCTAAGAATCACCGCCCTGAAGATCAGTCGAGCTCCAGAATGGATGACTGGAATTCAGTTTGATGTGTGTGACTACACATGAATGTAAACACTCCCACATGCAGTAGACATGCTCAGGACGCAGTCAGACTCAATTGCGTCATCATGACCACCATCGAATGGGCCCCACGTGCAAGCCACCACATTAATCTGTGTACATTGTGCGCACTGTCTCGTGAATCCTTACAACTCACTAAGCCCTGGTTATAAATGGGGGAAAGAGGCTCAGAAAGATCAAATCACATGACAGAACTCGAAGACAAGTAACCATGGTCCTGGGCTTCCACCCCGGCTTCTCAGATATGACCCCTGCAGGCAACCACACAGCAGACGTGTCTGTACCGGCTTTAGAATGAGGTTGTGTCATATGCTCAAGGGGAGTCAGAAGTGGGGGAAGGGAAAGGTGACATAACAAAAGTGAGGTGCCCCATAAGGTCCTGAGCTGATGCTAATGATAAGTGCAGTAGCAGCTGTACCACACACGTGCTAAATGCTTTATGTACATTTTCCCACTTCGTGCTTGCAGCAACCTCCTAAGACAGTCTTTGTGGACGCCCGTTCTGTAGATGAGAAAGCCGAGGTCTGCGGGGGCTCATGGCTTACAAAAATTATTGTTTGTAATAATTGGTGGAGCTAGGATTTGAACCCAGGTGGCTTGGTTCTAGAGCTGTTCTATTTCCCATAGCTGCATGACAAAACTCAGTGATGTATTATAAGTTAATAATTGTAGCTAAAAATTTTATTATGCTTGTGAATTTTGTGGGTCAGGAAATTGAACAGGGCTAGGGTAGCTTGTTTCTGCTCCATGGAGTCTAGGGCCTCAGCTGGGGGTGACCCAAAGAGCTGAGAACTGGACCTGCTGGGTCAGAGGGTCCACTTCTGAGATGGCATCTTCACTCATCTAAAGAAGTGGGCGCGTCTGACTCAAAGGCTGAGCTCGGCTGTGACTGCCGATCAGAGCACCTGCGTGGGGTCTCTCCATGTCACCTGGGCTTCTTGGAGTCGGCAGCTGGATTCCAAGAGGGAGCTTTCCAAGAGAACCCATGGGAAGCTGCAGGCCTTAGAAGTCACTGGCATCGCTTCTCCTGTGCTTTTCCGGTCAGAGCAGTCACAAGCTGGCCCAGATTCAAGGGGACGGGACCTAACTTATCCTGGGCTCTGGGCAAATGCCGGGGATTGGGAGAACAGCGAGCCAAATGCCTGCCCTTGAGGAGCTCCCAGTACAGCGCGGGGAAAACCACAGTGGAAAAAGAATTCCAGCGCAGCATGTCTTGTGCTCCTGAGGCCTCTGGGAAGTGAGCGTGGAGCTCATCTTGGAGTGTGTGGCAACTTCATTCACAGCCTAATTGCTCTGTCCCATTAGCCAGCAATGCTATATTCTTGGAGTTACTCACGACCAGGTCAAACTGCACATTCCCAAGAGTAAATTCTCCCGTGATAAGCAGGGTGTTTCCAGTTGTACGGGAAAAGCCAGCAGAGCAACTGGCCCCATAGCTTCCCAGCAAGCCACTTCCCAACCTTTGTCACAACTGGTCAGCTCAGAAACAGGAGGCAGAAAAATACCACTGGCATATGAAACTCTGAGCCAGCGAGGCAAAACCCCTTTTTCAAACCGTAATTCACAAAGAGGCATATACCACAGTGTTCGTCGCAGCGCTACTTACAGTCGCCAGGACATGGAAGCAACCTAAGTGTCCGTCGACAGATGAATGGATAAAGAAGATATTGCACATATATACAATGGAATATTACTCAGCCATAAAAAGAAAAGAAACTGAGTTATTTGTAGTGAAGTGGATGGACCTAGAGACTGTCATACAGAGTGAAGTAAGTCAGAAAGAGAAAAATAAATGCTGCATGCTAACACATATATATGGAATCTAAAAAAAAAATGGTTCTGAAGAACCTAGGGGCAGGACAGGAATAAAGATGCAGGCGTGGAGAATGGAGCTGAGGACACGGGGAGGGGGAACGGTAAGCTGGGACGAAGTGAGAGAGTGGCATGGACATATATACACTACCAAACGTAAGGTAGATAGCTAGTGGGCAGCAGCCGCATAGCACAGGGAGATCAGCTCGGTGCTTTGTGACCGCCTGGAGGGGTGGGATAGGGAGGGTGGGAGGGAGACGGAAGGGGGAGGGGATATGGGGATGTATGTATAGGTATAGCTGATTCACTTTGTTATACAGCAGAAACTAACACACCATTGTAAAGCACTTATACTCCAGTAAAGATGTTAAAAAAAAAAAGAACCCCTTTTTCAAGATCATGGAAATTATGTGAGGCCCTTGTGGCACAAGATGGGGTAGAGGACAGTAAACCAGCCTTTTGCCACCAAGACCATGACAGTTTGCCACCTCACCTTGGTTTTCCGTTGTTCAGTTATTCTTTCTTCCCACAGGTGTTTAGGCATTGTCCTAAGCCCTGGGGATATGGTGGTGAGCGAAGCAGAGCTGTCCCTGTCCTTAGGAGCTAACAGTCTTGTGGTTTGTAAGATTCAGGGCACTGCATGGTGAGCTCAGGGTCTGGAGTCAGATCGCCTGGGTTTGAGTTCCTCCTCGACCACGTACTACCCGGAAGACCTCGCAGGAGTCCTTTAACTTCTTTCTTGCTGCCTCTGAGTTTGTTTCTTCATCAGTGTACTGGGGGTACACTGGGTAACAGGATCCTCTGGGTATGGTTGTTTAAATGAGACTTAGGTTTGCAGATGTAGCTGCTAGTGGCTGTGGTGCTGGCGGCAGCTTCCTCTTCTTTGAGACTCATTATAAGCTGCTCCGGGGCAGGGACTGTCTTCTGCTCCTCCTGTGTTGTCTCTTAGGGTCCACTTTGAGCTGCCCTTGGCACTGGCACGCTATAAATACCTCCTGAGTCATTAGGGCCAAACCTTAAATTTTGCTGTGACTCCGAAGGTCGCTTTGAATAGTCATGGCTAGAGCATATTTACCAAAACTTCAAATCTTTCCAGAAAAGAAAAAAAAAAAAAAGCCCATTTGAAACCTCTGCAGGGTGGCTTGGTGAGACATTCCTGAATTTGAATTAAAGCCTTTCTCCCATGTTTTAGCCTCTCACCTGGGTAACTTGTTGACTCTCTCTAAGCCTTGGTTTCCCTGTTGGTAGTAAGGGGACTGGCCTGTTTGGGAGGCTGTCGGGATGGGAAATGATGCGTGGAAAGCAGACTTTGGGTTGGGCGCACAGCTGGTTTTGATAAATGCAGCTTGCTGTTCTAGACCTGATACTTCCAGCGGTCCAGAGTTTTGGACGTCGGAGTAGGGGAGTTTGTGCAAAGGGAGACCCCAGCTCTGAGGGGCGCCAGGATGATAACAAAGCACCGTTTGGAGATCCACTTCTTAGAGCGCCATCCATCAAAACCTTGCTCTTCCCCCAAACCTCCTTTCATCCCCCTGCACTCAGGAGGGCAGGTGGGAAGGATTGCAAATATAAAAGCAATTTTAGAACGTTAAAAAAATTAATTGGCATTTATCGAGCACCTACTAACTTCCAGAATCTTCTTTAAGAATTTTACATGGATTCTTTCCTTTAAGTCTCATAACAACCCTGCAAGGTAGGCCCTGCTATCACCTCCATCTACAGATGAGGAAACTGAGGCACGGAATGGTGAAGAGATTTGTCAGAGGTCGTTCAGGGACTACGTGGGGAGCTGGAATTCAAACCCAGACATTCTTCTCCAAAGTTACTCCTGATCCATTGTTGGTGACTCCAGCAGTGGTTCATAAGCTCTTCTGTTGAGGGGCCCAGGTCTCCTTAGGACTCTGATGGAAGTGACAGCCCCTTCCCCAGCACAGGGCACGGATGTGCCTGGAGCACCTTCCCCAAAGCTGTGTTCTTTCCAAAAGTGAGACTCTGAGACACAGCCAAAAGCAGTGGGCACGTTTACAGCCCCCCACCATCTTTTACCCTCAGGGTAGAATCTGGCATAACAAAAGAATATACATGCACAGAGGTGGATACAATTTCAAGGGAGTCACCTCCTCCCAAGCTTGCTCCTCCCCCTCATGTGCACACAGACAAGAATTCCAGTTAAGACTCAGAAAACTATTTGCTAATACAGTTAGGGGTCCTATTTAACTCTGAGCTATAATTCTGAAATTAGCATACCACTTATTTACATACGACCTACTTGAAAATCATTTGCTTTCTTTAAGTCATTAGTAAACATTCCCCCAGAAGTTACTGTTTATGATTAGGAGGCCCATTTTTATCACTTGGGTCCCCCAGCCCAATCTGCTTTGCGGAAAAGGGCAGCCGGCAAGTTGGGTGCAGGCATTTTACATCTGTAGATGCTTTCTTTAGTGCCCACACAAACCTGATTAGGGGGATGTTATTTTCCCCATTTCCCAGATGAAGAAACTGAGCCTGAAAGAGATAATATCACTCTCCCAGGACTTCGCAGCCTGTGAATAACGAAGCCCAAAGAGCATCTAACACCACAACGTTCCTTCGTAATGTGTCACTGAATTAAAGAATAAAATTAGCATTTAATACTGTGTGTGTGACAGAAGTATGGTCTGTTTGGCTTTGCTTTGGGAAAAAAAAAAAAAAAAAAA
>NW_006786690.1:10882227-10902767 GCF_000442215.2 Lipotes vexillifer | reverse complement strand
AAAAAAAAAAAATATATATATATATATATATATATACACACATACACATATATATACTGTCAGGTTCTCCAAATTGGGGATGATTGTTGCTGGAGTCATAGAAGCCTAGAGCTGAGTGCATTTTTGAAGGTCATTTAGAGCAGGGCTTCTCAGCTTGATGTCCATGACCATCATGTGAGGCTCTTATGAAAATGCAAAATTCTCGATTCACTAGCTCTGGAGTGGGGCCGGAGAGTCTACATTTCTAGCAAGTTGCAAGTAAGGCCGAGGCTGCTTTTCCAGAGATCACACTGTGCGTAGCAAGAGGCTAGACCCTCCTCTGGCCTTTCCCTAAACAGTGTTTCACAACTGAGCAGGAAGTGTTGTTATCCAAGAGCTTCCAAAGGAGAAGTGTGTTTCCCAAAGGGAGCATTGGTGATGGAAAAGGTCCGCCGACGGGGTTGGGGCAGAGTGGACCCGGAGATCCAGCTGCATTTAACATGCAGCCTAAAGCTGCGCTCACCCTGGCAGGGAGTCCGCCAGGGAGGGGAGAGCATTACTGTCCGCGTGAAAGTGCCCGGGAGGGAGTTATTATCTCTCAGTATCGAGTCTTCTCCGAAAAACATTGTAATAAGACATCAAGAATCAACAAAAATAACATTACCTCCAAGTTCTCCTTCATTAACCAGGAAATGAGAAGATCATCACTGCTTTCCAGCTTGTGTTAGCCCGGGAGTCCAGCCTGGGGGACGGCGGAGGGGCGCCCCCTCCTGTTCTCCCATTGCCCACCTCTCCCAGCCACGCTGGCTTCCTTCCAGGGTCTCCGAAGCTCCCAGCACCTTCCGCCTTCAGACCTTTGCACCTGCTGAGCTCATTGCCGAGAACGTTCTTCCCCCTTCTCTCCATCTGGTGGACTTCTACCATCATCTGGGGTCCCCCTTAAATGTCCCCACTTCCCTAGAGAAGTATTCTGATTCCCCCCAATCTAAGTCAGGTCCCCCAAAGACTGTTTTCCTTTATTTTCCTTCAGAGCATTCATCAAAATGGTAACCTGGCTTCTACCTACTAGATGGCCAGAGCACGTCCCCCAGTCATGACAATGAAGTCTCCACTTTCCAAATGCCCTCTAGGGAGGCAAAATCGCCCTCAGGTGAGAAGCACTGATAATAAGGTCAGCCCTCCTTATCTGTAGCTTCAGCAGCCACAGATCCAGGCAACAGAGGATCGAAAATAGGAAAAAAATTTCCAGGAAGTTCCAAAAAGCAAAACTTGAATTTGCCGTGTGCTGGCAACTATTTCCATAGCATTTACCTTGTATTAGGTATTATAAGTAATCTAGAGATGATTTAAAGATGAGTTGGTTATATGTAAATACTATTCCATTTCATATGAGGGACTTGAGTATCTGTGGATTTTGGTATCCTCGGGGGTACTGGAACCAATCCCTCGGAAATACTGAGGGACAACTACACACACACGCGCGCGCGCACACACACACACACACAAGCATAATATGTTTAAGTGTATATATATGTATGTACACACGCATATATATACACACATAAATATATATAGGTTTAAGCGTACGTATATGTATGTATATTTAGCCATATATATGTCTACTTAAACATATGTGTCTGTGTTTACTTGTTTATTATAAGCTCCATGAGGGCAGGGTCTTTGTTTCGTTCACTGCTATGTTTCCAACACTTAGAACAATACCTGGATCCTAGGAGGTACCCGGAAATACTTGTTAAATGAATGAATAAATGAACCACCACTCCCACCACTCCCAGTACGATTGTGAGGATTAGATTATTTATGTAGTGCAATTAGCACTTGACGTAAATGATCAATAAACACTATTTCTCCTTTCCTCCTCTCTTTCCCCACTTTCTCACCCCTTCTCCTACTTGCCAAGGACCTCTTTTTATTATTTTACTCCTCATGAACCCCATGATTTGAAAGATTTTTCTCCTAAACTGATGAAATAATTATTTTTCCCCCATGTCATGAGGCACAGACACGGTTAACCATGCAACAGCCTCCCCGTGAAGAACCTGAGGTTCCTTTAAGTAGGAATGCCATGATCCCAGCTGTAAATGGGCCACCACTGCAATCCCAGAAATTCTTATGTTATCAACAACTAATTAGACCTCTGATTGGTATCAGCAAGCTAGTTACCACTGAGCAGATGAAAGTCCAGCCCTAAACAAAGAAACTTGACATTTTTGGTTTGTCCATTATCAGGAACAAAATAATAATTTCTGGGTTATCAGGAACAGAATAATCATTTCCATTAGCAGTTTTTTACATTTTTGAAAAACCTCACAGCCCTTCCCTGCAGTTTCCCTCCCCGCAGTCTACCATGAGGAACCCCAGTTTGGGAACCACCAGCCGCACCGTGCTATTTCTCAGGCTGTGGAGCCCAGAGGAGGCATTTTTCAGGATGCATTTACTTGATCACTTTCTTTTCCTGTTCCCAGTAATGAGCTTTCAGGCCTAATTAGAATGAAATGTGTTATTTCCCTCCCTTCTTTGTCTCCATAATGATCTTTATCATTAGGATGGATTCGTTTCCGTGCCTGGCTCTCTCTCTCTCTCTCTCTCTCTCTCCCATTATGGTTTCATCGTGGTATGTGTATGTGCGTGCGTGAGTCTGCTCGCCCTGTGGACGGGAATAGTTAAGGGGACCTCCACAGCACTGGGAATAAAGAAACAAGAGAAAGAAGCACGAAGAAAAGTGGCAAGGACTAAAAATGGCACCAAATGAGCCTCTTTCCTGACAGCCTCTCTGGATGATAATTGAGGACAGGGAAGTCGAACACAGCCCCATTTGTCCTTCCTCGTTGCCGTTGCTTTAATGAGAAAGGGAAATGAACCCATTGGGGACATTCCTGTCATCTTCCAGCACTGAGAGCACCATTGTGAGGTCCTGGGTGAGCTCACCTCGCCTGAGCTGCACTGTACGGGCTCCAGGCACAGAGGCCTCAGCCCAGATTTGCTTCTCCCCTCTCTGCTGGCTGAGTCTGTTTGCATGAGTACATCCTCCCCTCCGCTGCTCAGACCTTTTCTTCCGACGTGTCAGCTGGCCTTTCCAGTACCTGGACTCCAAGGCTGGAGAGTCTCTGCACGGCCCTCACTCCCTCCTCACTTGTGCACCCTCTGTGCACAAGTCACTTCAGAGACCAGGAAGGGGAGAGGGAGGAAGGGGCCCCAGAAGTCAGGTAGGAGGTGCCAATCATTCCCCCAATGCTAATTATCTTCGAAGCACTTTCTAGTTATTAATGAATGAATTACTCTGAATACACACACTGCACGGGGGTGATATTAACCCTATTTAACCTGTTAGATATGGCTTTATGCATTACTGGTTAATTCAGTCTTGTAGGAAAATGGCCATTCCTCCTGCCCACTCCACTGGGAATCACTGTGTTGTGGCGGAAACAGCATGATGTATCAGGATAGATCAGTCATGCTGCAGTAACAAATGATCCCAAAATCTCACTAGCTATCAACAAGGGTTTATTTCTCAGGCTCGTGTCCAGTGCAGCTCAGTGGTGGCTCTGTTCTGTGTCATCTTCACTCCAGGACCCAGGCTGATGGAACAGCCTCCGTCTAAGACATTGGTGAGGAAAAGAGAACAAGGCAAATCATGTGCTGACTCTAAAAGCTTCTGCTTGGAGGTGACACACATCAATTCTGTTCACATTTCATTAACCAGAGAAAGTTGCAAAGCCAAATCTGCCATCATTAGGAGGAAAGTATAATCTTCCCCCAGGAGGAGCAATAAATATTTCAGTCTACCATGATGGCCTTATAGTTTATAATTACAAAAGGAAACAAGCAAACCAAAAAATTTAGAAATGATATATTTACTTAATAGAATAATAGAAAGCAGTGAAATGGCTACAGACAACAACATGGGAATATAATGTTGAGTGAAAAAAAAGCAAGTCACAAAAGACTGTATATTGTGGTATTTTTTTAAAACTCAAAAAAAGTGGAACTGAACAATATGCTGTTAAGAGTACATATTGATTAAACAAGATTTTTTTTTTTTAAGATTTATTTATTTGGCTGCACCGGGTCTTAGTTGCAGCGCGTTGGATCTTTAGTTGCAGCACATGGGATCTGTAGTTGCAGCACACGGGATCTTTTTCAGTTGCAGCGTGCGGGATCTCTTTAGTTGCGGCATACGAACTCCTAGTTGCAGCATGTGGGATCTAGTTCCCTTACCCGGGGCCCCTGCATTGGGAGCACACAATCCCAACCATTGTGCCACCAGGGAAGTCCCTAAAGATATTTTTAAAAGAAGGGATTGATAGGGCTTCCCCGGTGGCGCAGTAGTTGAGAGTCCGCCTGCCGATGCAGGGGACACGGGTTCGTGCCCCGGTCTGGGAGGATCCCACGTGCCCCGGTCTGGGAGGATCCCACGTGCCGCGTGAGCCATGGCCGCTGGGCCTGCGCGTCCGGAGCCTGTGCCCCGCGGTGGGAGAGGCCACAACAGTGAGAGGCCCGCGTATCGCAAAAAAAAAAAAAAAAAAAAGAAGGGATTGATAAAACCCAAAACCTCTGATAGCAGCACCCTCTGACGGAGGAGGCAAGTGTTTAAAACAAGGGAGAGGCAAATAGGTAATGTCTGATTATATGGATTTACAGCTGTTTATTTCATTATTACAGTTCATAACTTACATGTTTATTACATATAGTTTTTTCCATTTTTTTCCTGTGGTCAAATACACATAACATAAAATTAACCATTTTTAAGTATACAGTTCAGTGGTATAAAGTACATTCATATTTTTATGTAACCATCCATCTCCAGAACTCTTTTCATCTTGCAAAACGGAAACTCTGTACCCTTTAAGCACTAACTCCCCATTTCCCCCTTCCCCTGCCCCTGGCCACCACCTAAATATATTATTGTCTACATATCAAATATAACATAAGAATTTATTTTGAAAGAAAGAACATGGGCTTTGGAAACAGACGGAGTTGGGTTCAAATCCCAGCGCTAGTATTTTCTAACCTCAGGACCTTGGGGTCCGCCTAATCCCATCTACTAAATGGGAGTGATAAAAGCTCACTCCCAGGGTGGCTACAACGATTATAGATGACATATAGAGAACATTTAGCATAACGCTAGACATACAGTCAATGCTTTAAAAAAGGGAGAAGAGATTATATTAAGTGGTAGTTAATTAAATGTTGAATATAGAATTGACCTGAGGCCATGCCCTTTCACAGCACTTAAATGAGCAAAGGCTGGGTTGGCTGTGTCCCCTGGGAGTGGAAGAGTACAGTAGCGGTACTGCCTGCAGGCACAGAGCCCTGGGGGCTAGAACAGACACTAGAAGGGTAGCCTCAGAGGGTCTCCAGCTCATGGTGGAGGGAAGTTGTGCCTCCGTGGGAAAGTGGGACCAGAGTGATATGTAAGAAGAATCCTGGTGTCCAAAGTGAGCAGAGGGGGCAGACTGGGGGACAAGGGGTGGGCTGGGTTAGGGAAACCAGGTCAGGACCAAGGCAGAAAACGATACAAAAGCGTTGCTAGGGATGGTTTAAAGGAGCCAGTGTGGTCACCAATCTGTTAGATAATGGAATCATGCCAGATCTTTTAGTGAACCACCCTCTGGCAGGAGAATCCCCAAAGACTAGATTGTGTCCCTGGCCTGCCCGATCAACACCGCCCTCCCCAGAGGTCACATGCAGATAGTTTCCACCCACGCGGTGGCTTCCTGGCTCTCTCTGCCTGAGCACTTCCTGTGGCCCCAGAGCATGCTTGACCTGCCCACCAGGAGCAGGCCTGGAAGTGCAGCAGGAACAGAAAGGAAACGCACCTGGAACAGGACCGAACATTCACCTGCAGCAGGCCCAGAAGTTCCAGGGAGTTAAAGCCACAGGAGCCACGTCAGGCCATGGGTTCCAGGAGTTGGAGAATAAAGACCCCAGCTTCGGTGGGAATGTGAATTGGTACAGCCACTATGGAGAACAGTATGGAGGTTCCTTAAAATACTACAAATAGAACTACCATATGACCCAGCAATCCCACTACTGGGCCTGTACCCTGAGGACACCATAATTCAAAAAGAGTCATGTACCAAAATGTTCATTGCAGCACTATTTACAATAGCCCAGAGATGGAAACAACCTAAGTGTCCATTATCAGATGAATGGATAAGAAGATGTGGCACATATATACAATGGAATATTACTCAGCCATAAAAAGAAACGAAATTGAGCTATTTGTAATGAGGTGGATAGACCTAGAGTCTGTCATACAGAGTGAAGTAAGTCAGAAAGAGAGAGACAAATACCGTATGCTAACACATATATATGGAATTTAAGAGAAAAAAAATGTCATGAAGAACCTAGGGGTAAGACAGGAATAAAGACACAGGCCTACTAGAGAATGGACTTGAGGATATGTGGAGGGGGGAGGGCAGCTGGGACAAAGCGAGAGAGAGGCATGGACATATATACACTACCAAACGTAAGGTAGATAGCTAGTGGGAAGCAGCCGCATAGCACAGGGAGATCAGCTCGGTGCTTTGTGATCGCCTGGAAGGGTGGGATAGGGAGGGTGGGAGGAAGGGAGACACAAGAGGGAAGAGATATGGGAACAAATGTATATGTATAACTGATTCACTTTGTTATAAAGCAGAAACTAATGCACCATTGTAAAGCAATTATACTCTAATAAAGATGTAAAAAAAAAAAGACCCCAGTTTCTTCACCCGTCCATGGAGACAGTCCTGGGTGTGTTCTACACAGTGTCTCAGAGGCTCACAGAGGATTGACCCCCCGCTGTCACTGCATTAACCCAGTCATCAGCCTGCCCTCCCTGTCTCCCTTCCCGGCTCCTTCACTTGCTTCCCGGGACCAAATCCCTAATAAACTCCCTGCACCCACGTCCTTGACTCCGGGTCTGCTTAGTGGGGGGAACCCAAGCTGAGAAGGCTTCTGGGCCTGGTGCTGGTCCAGAGTGACTTAACACTCACTGTCCCCCAGGACAGAATTCCCAGGGAGGGAGGGGCGTGTAGCTCTAATTCTGGAAGAGTCTGCACACTCACTGCCCCCCAGCGCTCCAGCCCATGGGCCAAATCCAACCCCTTCTCTCCTGAATGTTCAGCCCCCCAACCAAGAATGGTTTTTAGATTTTTAAACAGTTGGGGAAGAAAATCAAAAGAAGGATAATATTCCATAAGCGAAATTTATATGGAATTCAAACTTCAGTGTCCGTAAATAAAGTTTATTGGGACATAACCACACCCATTCATTTATGTACTGTCTAAGTCTGCTTTGGCCCTGCAGTGGCAGAGATTAGCCATCTCTGGTTGGGACATAGACTGTATGACCTGCAAAGCCCCAAATATTTACTATCTGGTCCCTTATTAAAGAGTTTGTCAATCTCTGTCTTAACATGACAAAATGCAGCGACTTACCAGACTACAGCCGGTAGTAACATCAGTGAAAAGTACCTACAAATGAAAACCAAACCCTAGAGGCAGAATCCAGTGTGAAAAGGCTCAGGAATCTTGCCATGGGAACCACTCGGGGGCTTCTCAGAACTTGCCAATCACCTTTCCTTTTCCAGTTCGGCAAGTTTGGGTTTGGGCCAAGCTTGGTCAGCTGGAATGCTCCGCTGTGGAAACAGGCTGATCTGGGCAACTGAAATTTCTCTTCAGTGGAAGGTTCAGCAAAAAGTCCTTTCTGCATCACCCCCAAGGAAAAGATCTTTCCGTTGTGTGCAAAGCCCATTTTCCTGATGGAGAAGTCTGTCTTCCAAATGTTGAGGCTCTCCATTGCCCAAGGATGGCATTTCTCCACTGGTGGGACATTGTGCCTCGGAAAGTGAAGATAATGAAACTGAATCTGCCAAACCCATGACATCTAAAAGGTGAAATTTTTTTTCTTTTCTCCCATTCGTGATCCAAACATGATCCGTTCCATGGAAAACATCCTCTCTTCCTCACTTGCCCTGAGTTACCCCCTTGGCTATAACCCAGATCCCACACCATCAATGATCCAAAAGTTAGACTTTGTCAGGACTTCCCTGGCGGTCCAGTGGTTAAGAATTTGCGCTTCCACTGCAGGGGGCACAGGTTCGATCCCTGGTCGGGGAACAAAGATCCCGCGTGCCACACGGCGCGGCCAAAAAAGAGAGAGAAGGCATAAATAAACAACATCAAAAAATTAAAAAGAGTTAGACTTCGTTAAGTATCAGGTAAAAATAAAGACATACACAAAGTAAAGCACAAGTTGCAGCCAAACACCTAAATCCTCAGTACCTATAAAAGCTGAAATTTTAAAAATTCCTGTTATCAAGTTGAAATTTTTTTTTCACTGTGTCTGCCTTCTAAAGATACAGGGAAGGGTATTTTTAAAGGCATCCTGGCGGTCAGGATTCTGTGAATCAGACTTATCTTGGGGGCTTTTCCAGTAGATAGACTTCCAGATCCCACAGCAGATCCACTGATCTGCTTCCTAGTGCCTGAGTTTGACACTCCCCCCTTCCCCACCTCCTGCCTTTGGCCTCTGGCTTCCTTCTAAAGGGTCTGTGAGCCGTGCAGACATCCAGCAGTAAATGCCCTCTCAAGGCAGCAAGCAGAGCCCAGCCGGAGGGTGGTGGCCCTGCTGTCATTTATGCTTTCATTCCAGCCTAAATGGCGTCTCAAGGTCTCCAGGAAGCCCAGCCCAGCACCTGCCACAAGCGCTAAATTCTCCCAGAGCTCCAGGGAGAAAACACTCCTGGCAAATAGAGTTCAGTTGCCCGCAGCTTGCCTCTGGGCCCTCTCTGATGCCTCGGTATCCGGATGCCCTCTCTTCACCCTCAGTATGGGAAGGGGGGGCATCTGTCTTTTACAGGCAGCTGCCTCTCTCTCTTTCACTCTTTGTATCCTACAATCCCTGGATTGTTTGAAGCCTAGTTTCCCCAAGACATCCTCAGCATCCTACCTCCCCTGACAGCCCACTGGAGCCTACCCTGCAGACATTGCCTACAGGGGCTGCAAGGGCCAGAGTGAAAGGGAAGGCACTGGAAGGTTGCAGGGAAACCCCAGATTGTGTCTCCAAAGTAGGCTTTGCAATTACCTTCTGTCTCTGCATCAGCGCCCACCATCCCTGTCCACGCTGAGGGTTAGATTTGTTCATCGTCCTCAGATGTGGGCAGATAAGCCCAGGAAGCTCCTGCCATTGGGCAGTGAGGGCCTCCTGCAGGCCCAGCCATCTGATGGCCAGGCCCAGGCCAAATCATTTGACTCATCTAGTATCCCCAGCACCCAAACAGAACATTTCTGGAAGGAAGAAAGGGAGGGAGGGAGATAGAAGGAAGGAAGGATTGTGCATCCTTTCCACAAATATGTATGAGCATGTACTATGTGCCGGACACAATTCTAGGTGCTAGGACATAATGATGAACAAAATTAGACTTGCACCCTACCTCATAAGGCTGGCAGTCTACAGGAGGACGCCACAATAAGCAAATAATCATTTAAAATATAGAGAAAAATGGCCCTCATGACAAGAGCTACACAGGAGTAGAGGCCCTTGGAGCTGGTAGAGGGATATATTGGGGGCTTCCCTTTGGAAACAAAGCCCTCATTGAGCGCTGAAGGATGGAAGGGGAAAAACACTGAGGAAGACCCTCACCCGCCCTTCCCCTCACTTAAACCCTTACTTTAACTGGTTGCCCCACTCCTTTCCATCCGGTGGTCAGAGCCACCCACCTCCTCTTTCCCCGCAGAGACAGCAGTGGCTGGGAAAGTACAGAATCGAAAAACTCTTTCTGGCTGTATTGTGTCTGGAGCTTTTTATGACGCTCGGCCTAAGACCCCAGTACCTGGAAGCCAGAGAGGGTGAGAGCTCAAAGGGGGCAGGATTGATCCGTCCTGTTTAAGTCTGTGCGGAAGTTACGAGAGTTGTTTGCAAAGTCCCTCTCACAAGGGAGGCCTCCTCTGAATGTAAAAGCCTCACCCCAGCTTAGGAACATCCAGCCTTGCTTACTGAGGTGTCTCAAAAGTTGTGCCAATGACAAGCTCATTTTTAGCTGAAAAGATGGCACAGCTGAAATATTGGTGGGGCAGCCAGAGCCCAGCTCAAGACCCAGCTACAAAGGGAGGTGCTAAATAGTTGATGAAGAGTGTAATTAATCAGGTATTAGGGCCCTCTCGCTGCAGGTTTCAAGCTAACTCTTACGCGTGTACACGTCTCTAACCCACCAGAGCCCAGGGTGCTGCCACTCAAAGCATGAATCCAATTGTAAACTCGCTGCCTCTCGTCACCCGCTCTCTCCCGCTGCATCATCCCTCCGTGGCTTTTGCCGCTGGTCCCTCTTCTTAGGAATCCTTTATCCTTGAGCACCTGGCCCACTCCTGCTCCCTGACTTGCCTCTTACCAACTGTGCAACTCCAGGATACTTTCTTAAACTCTTTGTGCCTCAGTTTGCTCATCTGGAAAATGGGGAAGTTGTAATAGTCGCCTCTGTGTAGGGTCACTGGGAAGACTGGACGTGTTAGTGATGTCAAGGGCGTAGACCTTTGCATGGCACCTTCATACTTGCTCTGTAGACGTTAGCCATTGAATTTATGCATCCTTCCTAACTCACCTCAAGCATCATCTCCTCCTGGAGCCTTCTTGTCCGCCCAGTCTGAGGTCGGTGTCCCACTGCAGCCTGTGCTTACGTGATTGCACTGTCGCTCCGCTGCTGGTTTGTGGTCCTTGGTAGATTAAGCTTCTTAAGACTGGGATGGCATCATCCAGCTCTGTATTCCCCGT
Organism: Lipotes vexillifer; assembly: GCF_000442215.2. NCBI lineage: Eukaryota > Metazoa > Chordata > Mammalia > Artiodactyla > Lipotidae > Lipotes > Lipotes vexillifer. The sequence goes on along the minus strand of NW_006786690.1, from coordinate 10,892,012 downwards.
GGCTGGAATTGGGTACACAGTAGGTGCCGAATGAATGAATGAATAATTGAGTGACTGAATCTCCACATGCATTTCTTCAGGTTCTGAGATCCTTTGATGACACACTGATGATGGGGAAATCAACTCAGAATATTCCACATCTTTTACTTGGGCTGGAGAATGCAGCCCTCTGGCCCTGCTTGGGGCAAAGTAGGTTTATCTGGCTAGCTTCCGACTCAACTGCCCCAGAGACTGCCCTCTGCCCCAGGGTGCTCTATCCATTAGGAACAGTAGGCGGAGTCTAGGCCCCACGAATGGCCGTGATGCAGCCTGCCCACCGTCACTCGAGGCTGAGTTTTGGAAAGTGAGTCTCACGTTCCAGCTCCCCACCTTCCAGGGTAGGGAGTCTGTAACTGGGGCCTCCTGCCTTTTGCCACTTTTCCTTTTTGCTCACCCTACCCCACTGGTGGCCTCTCCCCGCTCCTCCATGCCTCTCGCTCCCTATACCAGGATGCAGCCACAGGGCTGTCTTTGGATTTTTCCAGCATTGGTCTCCCCCACCATCCCCGACTTGCCGCCGCCATGCCTTACACGCGGGGCACGTGCTCCAGGCTCTGGCAACTCTGCCAGACAGGAAGTGAAGACCACCCTTGATTAGTATAAGCAACGTGCTTTCCTTGGCTGGGTCTAGAGCTGCTGCAGCCTAATTAGCAAAGCTGCCAGATCAGCAGGGCCTCTCATTAACACTGATCCGATCTGTGTCTCAGCTGCTGAAGCCCTCACAGTCTATCCCTCAGCAACGTTCCCCCAGGATCGCCAGGGCTCAGTGGGTCGGGGAGGGAGTGACAGCCAAGAAGGGCCATGCCATGCTCTGTCGTCTGCTGATGTATAACCTAGCCGGGGGCTCAGCTTCCTGGAGGGCAGGGCTGGGGCTGGGCGGGGGTTATGGGCGGTGGGTTCTGAAAGTTCAACGCAGGCCTCGGGTCCCAAGTCTTTTCCGCCCTTCCATCGTGCAGTGACCCTGTGCTGAGGTGCTGCCAAAGATGCTGATGCAGGCCATGACGTTCAGTACTAGAAAGCTCCATCCCTTTCTCCAAGCCACCCTGCTCCATGGTCTGGATCACTCCCACAGCCCCCCTCACTGGTCAGCCCTGGGAGTGTAGTTAGGTCAGCTGAGAGCACCTGAGGCCGGAGAATAAGAGTCAGTGAAGGGGGAAGTGAGGGGCAGCTGCTTTGGTTTAGGTAATCAGAAGGGCTTCTGGGAGGAGGTGACATTTTAGCTGAGACTTGAATGGCAAGAAGAAGTTGGCCAGGCAACTGTCAGGAGGAGAGGCGTTCCGGGACAAGGGACAGTGAGTGCAAACGAGAGAGAAGGTGGCTTCTGTAAGAAGAGGGGGGAGGCCAGTGTGCAAGGAGCTGAGGAGGGGGGTGAGGAGGGCTGGGTGATAAGATAAGAAGGAAGGACTAGTCGGGTGAACGAATGAATGAGTGAATGCTGTCAGAACTGAAAGCAGTGAGAGACCACTGGGAACCAGGGTAGTCAAAGAAGCTTTCTGGAAGACACGAGGCTTCCTTCTGCTCCCCTGTCATAGATCAGATTTTGTGCAGTGAGAGAGAAGGGGGAGACCATGGAGGGTGGCAGGTGAGATTCAGACAGTGCAGCAGTGCTCGTGCATGATGGACCCCCCAGCTGTTTTATGACAAGTCCCCGTGAGGGAGCCCGGCGCCAAATAATACCTGAACTTCTGACCGTCACAACAGCCCTGCAGTGGGGTACGGGAGTTATCCCCATTGTACAGTCAGCAGACTGAGGCACAGAGAGGTTACATCGGTTAACTGAGGCACACTCCTTGTAAATGATGGAGCCAGGCATTGGGCCCATACATGCTCCTAATTATTCCTGAGTGAGAGTGTGCCTTTGCACTTGGTTAGGGAGTCACGGGACCTGCTGTGCTACATGACTGACAGTCCAAGTCCCTGCCAAAAGCCGTGTATTTGTCCCTGGGAAAAACTTGTTTCTGGGCACTAAGGAGATTTGATCCACAGGACCCACTGGTTGGGAGCCTCTGAGTAGCTCTCCAGATTGCTGAGTATCTCTCTACAGTAAACATCTGTCACTCCTTTGGGCCACACAGCATGCAAACCTCTTTCCTATGCTTGGAGAAGCTCCGATTGCTTTAAGGCAGAGCCTGCGTCCCTCAATCAAGTTGAAAATGCCAGCTACTTGTTTTCCCAGCATCTCTTGCAGCTAAGGAATGGATACGTGACCCAGTTTCCAATTAGATGCAAACATCTCACTAAAACTGGAAGTCAGTGACCCAAAGAAGAGGCAAGTCGTGCAAATTCGGATTCAGTTTCCAGAGACTGTGGTGGTAGCACCTGTCGGCCCATCGTCAGTGGTGGCAGCAGGCAAGATAGAGTTTCTGTGCCCAACAGTGTGGGCTGGTCATAGGACTAGTTCAGTGGTTTGATTTGGGGCATTAATTTTGATTTCAACCTTCCAAGCTGGACTCTCCCATCCCCCAGGAGCTGTGCAACCTGGCCAGACAGACATGCCTTTTCTACTTAAATTACCTAGAATTGATTTCTGTTGCTTGCAACCAACAGCTCTAATTAGCACACTGTCATTAGGCCTCATCAGGTCATTAGAGAAGGGAACTCTGGCAGGGGCCGGGTTGGGGCGGGCAAGTTAGTGGCGGGGGGGGGGGGGGGGGGGGACTTGGGATATACCAAGCAGATCCAGGGACAGCCTGAAAACTCCCAGAGGAGGGACAGGGACCTGTCACTTCTGGGGCTAAGAGAGGGACTTGGGCAGACACTCCTGAGTATCTGAGACTGCCCAGCTACCTGCAGCCCCACTCGATGGCATTTCCTTGTGACCTGGATTCTAGGCAGAGAAAGGCAAGAACCTAACTTTCTTAAAAGCTACATCATGTAGGGGAAAAAGAGAGGCTTGGGATACAAAGAGACCTGGGTTTGGATTCTGGCTTTGCCATCCACTAGCACTCACTTAACCTCCTGAGCCTCCATTTCTTCATATGTGGAACAGGGTATAGCAGTTGAACTGCTGTCACCTATAAGTACTCAACACCTAACTCCAGCTGGCATCAAAAATAAAGATGTTCATTAGCGAAGGGATGTTCATTAGCGAAGGGCACCTGAAGATGTACTTTGACTTGATCTGTGGCTCTGTCTCCTTTCCTGGTGATCCTCTCGGCTCTGCCCTCCCCTGGGCATCAGCTCCCCCCTCAGGCTGGAGGTGAGACAGCTGCTGAAGTTCTGACATCACATCTGGTCACGATAACATCAGAGAAAGAAAGGTGTTCCTGTAAGCCAAACAGGCAAGAAGAGCTTGCCCAGCAGTTTATAGCAAACATTCCATCCATCTCATTGGTCCAAAGTAGGTCACATGCCCATTCTCCAACCAATAGCTGTCACCAAGGGAATACCACATGCTGATAGGCTTAGGCCTGAACACCTGAACCAATCACTGGCAAGTGTTATGAGATGATTACCATTGGCTTAAAACATCAGTTCTCAGACTTTTGTCCAGAACCTTGGTGGTTACATTTTCAAAAATCAGAGAGGACTCCAACAAGCTTTTGTTCGTGTGGATTATACTTATTGATGTTTACCATTTTAGAAGTTAAAACTGAAAAAGATTAAATATTTATTTGTTTTTAAAATAACAATAAACCTATTATACATGTTAATATAAATAACATATTTTATGAATAAGAACTATACTTTCCAAAGCCAAAAGAAGTTAGTGAAAAGAGCAGCATTATTTTCTACTTCTGCGAATCTCTTTAAAATCTGGCTCCACAGAAGACAGCAGGATTCTCATACCTGTTTCTTCACTCAGGCTGTTACAATATGTTATTTTGGTTGTACTGTATGAAGAAAATTCAACCTCATGCAGATACGTGCTTGGGAAGGGGAGGTCCTCACAGACCTCCTAGATGGGTCTCAGGAAACCCAGCTGTCCTCAGAACACACCTTGACAACCGCTTGCTTAAGCTAAGCAAGATTCACGGAGATAATAATCGCCCTTATTTCATAGGGTTGCTGAGAGAGAACTAAGGGAGATTATGTATGTAAATCGCTTAACACAGGGTTCAATAAATGGTGTCTGGGAGAGAGGAAAGACCTCAGGTGAACACAGGTAAAAGCAATAATCCATTACCCAGATGAACTGACTTCTCCCTTCCTTTCCCCAGGGTCCCTCCGCCCACACACATCCCATTATGCCAATCTTGCTACATCTCTGTAAGCAGACGTACCACAGTAATTGCCATGGAAAGGAAAATGGGGGCGTTGCTCAACAGACGGGAAGATCAAACCAAGCTGTCCAATCAAGCACCTGAGTTTCCCTGATCAGAAAGAGAGGCAGAAGCCAGAGCTGACACTAACTGGGGATCAGGGTGAGCCTCAGATTTGCTGATGGCCCCTCACAAAGGCAGAATGGGGGCCCTTTCTCAGGAGTGGCTGTGCAGTTAGTGCAAGATACGGTCCAGGGTCCAGAGGCCAAAGCAAAGCATCCGAGGTCAGCACCCGGTCAGCAGGTTGGGGTCGGAAGCTGAGAACTGGACAGCATCAAGAAGTCAAAGCAGGACAAGAGAGAGCAGAGGGGGCCTTGGTGACTTGGGAGGAGGAGTAAGAGATTTCAGGCCAAAGTCAGAACCTCTGGCTTGCAGGGAACAGCTGCGACCCGCGGGTGTGCGCGAACACACACACACACACACACACACACACACACACACACACGGGTGCAGGGCTGGGCAGAAAGCTTGTATCGATTTAATGTCCTTTTCAGAGGAGACAGCAATGGTGTGATAGGCTGGCCACATGGCACAGCTTTCAGAACGATGCCAATTTCAAAAGACACGAAGAGGGGGCATCCCTGGTGGCGCAGTGGTTGAGAGTCCTCCTGCCAATGCAGGGGACATGGATTCGTGCCCCGGTCCAGGAAGATCCCACATGCCGCAGAGCGGCTGGGCCCGTGAGCCATGGCCGCTGAGCCTGCGCGTCCGGAGCCTGTGCTCTGCGACGGGAGAGGCCACAACAGTGAGAGGCCCGTGTACCGCAAAAAAAAAAAAAAAAAAGACACCAAGAGGGTAGGAACTTGTATCCCCAGCATCTAGTACATGGCACATAGTGGCTACTCCATAACTATTGGTTGGATGGAAGACCCTGTATCCTTGGCCCTGAAAACCAACATGTCCCAGAATTTCCAATGCTTCAGCATCTGATGGCATCTCCCAGACTGCCCCTTGCTCCCAAGAGTGGCATCAAAGCTTTTAGCTGACAATGCATTTGGATTTGGGGCTCAGAACCTGCTCCTTCCACAGCCAGTGGAAGGAACTCTGTCTGCTCTGGAGATCAGGAGACACTGGTTCCAGCCCCTAGCTCTATACTAGGTCACTGTGTCATTTAGGGCTTGTCACCTTCCCTCTTGGTGACTCAGGTCTCCCATCTGTGGGTGGCTAAAATCATCAGAGGGGGCATCTAAGAGTGTATGCTGAATGAGGGGCGTGGGGACCCAGCAACAAGGAACACAGAATGTTCCACTAGGTCAGGTTCCCAGATGGGATCAGGAAGGCAAGTTGCCAGCCAAGGGTCAAGGCACCTGGGACCTTTGGGCTGTGGCCACGTCTGGCGATGTGTCCCCTCTCAGCCCTAGTGACCCTTTTATAGAGCCCCTTTACCCTGGTGAGCCTACAGGCATTGCCAGCCTCTGACCTGATAAAGGTCAAGGCCTTCTGCCTGGGTATTAGGGTCACCGAGGCCTGTGAACTTGAACTGGGCTATGAGGAAGGATTTGAAGGAAAGAAGCCATTTTCGGTCCCAGGCTTAATCTCCTTTTTCCAAATGTGGGATTGGGAGGCAAATAGGAAGGGACCGAATGATTACTGAGCACCTGTGATATGCCAAGCCACGGTCAGGTGCTTTAACTACATACGTGACTTCCTGTCCACATGGTAGGTATCAGTGTCCCAAGAAAATTGAGAGAGAAATGCAGTTTTTTAGCCAAGATCATGAAACCAGGATTTGAACCTCCTTTCTCCTTCCCACTCCCCTCCCTTCCCCTCTCCGTCTCTCCCCCGGGCCCCTGTAATGTCCCCAAGACACCACAGCCCCTGCTGCTCCCTCGGGATGAGAGCAGCCCCTTAAGAAGCGCTGTCCTCATTTCACTCTCCCTTTGTGACCCTGGATTTCCGCCCTGGGCATTCAGAGTGGCAGGTTCTGACCGCCCTCTCCCCCCTGCCAACAAAAGCCAGCCGGTAATCCCGCTTTCCTGCCCGCCCCGCTCCATCCTCCAAAGTAATGTCTTTTTTCCCACATCCTTCCTCCCCTGCTCCAGCCCTGTGGCTGCTTTCAAATCAGGCCAGTGGGACTTAGGCCAAGTTCATCAGGAAGGCCCAAGATGGTCAGCGAGGCAGAGGCTGGTGACCTGTGTGCCCCTGGGGCTCACTCTGGTTTGCTTACCCCGGTGGCTGCACCTTCGAGTTTTGTGGTGCTGTGGGGGCTGCCAAGAAGAGGGGGCAACCTCAGAGACTCCAGAGACAGTATTCCTTCTCCAGATCAGAGCTGCTGCTTAGGGAGCCATCGTCACTCCTGCCCCATGGCCGGCTTCGAGCTCCCCTGCGAGATATCTTTTCAGATGCGTTTGGGGAGGAGCTAAGAGCTCTGGCTCTGCAGTCAGTCCTGCCGCTTTGCATGAGTTGAGGCCAATCAGTGACTCCACGTCACCATCTGCAAAATGGGCACAACAGTAGTTACTACTCAGTAGGGTCATCAGGAGGTCTGCATGCCTGTAAAGAGCTGAGGCACAGGGTCTGGTTCACAGGAAGGCCCTAGCAAGTGGGTGCAGCTACTACCCACTGAAGTCTATCTGGCTTCTTCTGTTTTCTGGAAATGGGATGGCACCAGAAGGGAGGGATGCTGGCATGGTTGGTTCAGAGAAGAAAGTCTTCCTGCCCAGGCTGCCGTGATTCCAAGGTTAGATACAGTGTCCACTTGGGTATGTTGCACAAACTGTCCATAAATGTGTTCATTCAACAAATAGTTGGGCATCTGCTCCATACTGGTCACTGTCCCAAGGGCCAAGATACAGTGACAACAAGACAAAGATGGCCCCTGTCCTCAAGTTGCTCACTGTCTGGTGGAGAAAGACAACCAATGGGCAAATGACAATCATTAGCAAATGATCTCAGAGATGGAAAAGTGCTATGACAAAAAGAAAACACAGTAATCAGTTGGTGACGACTGGGGGGAGGGGCTGCTGCAGGTAAGGTGGTGGGGGGCAGGGCTGACATCTCACTGAGACCTGGACGGAGAGAGGAACGTGGGCACGGCAAGGACAGGGACAGAGCAGTCAGGCAGAAGGTGCAACACGTGTCAAGGCCCGGAGGTAGGAAGCAGCTTGGCTTAGTCACAAGACAAGGCCAGCGGAGATCAGTGACTGAAGTCCAGAGTGGGAAAGGATGGAGCTGAGGGTGGAGGCAGGGGGCAGGGTTAGAGCATGCCCTCCATGACATTGTTGGGCCTTCAGAGCTTATCCAAAGAGCAAGGAGAAGACAGAGGAAAGTTCTAGGCGGGGGGAGGGGGGGGCGGTCACAAGGTCTGACTGGTTATAAGTCCGGCTTTTGAGTGGAGACCAGATAGACTGGGAGTAAGATGGAGGCAGGGGGGCCGCTAGGAAGCTATTGCAATGTTCCTGGAGAGAGATGACAGCGGCTCAGCCCAGGGCGGCAGCAGTTGGAGTGGAAGCCATTGGATTCAAGATACATTTGGAGAGGAAGCCGACGGGGCCTGCTAGTGGGTGGGTCCATCCAAGTCACACCCTGAGAAGAGCCACAGTGGGAGAAGCTCCCTCACAGCCCAGGGTCCAAGGTCAAGGTTCAAAGGACTATTAAATCTGTGTTCCCGTAGCTGCCTCGCTTTAGAGTGGCACGGGTTCGGCCTGTCTGTCTCCCAACAGACAGGGCCAGCATATTTGAGGAGAGTAGAGTGACACAGGGAGTTATGGGGATGGCAACCCTTGGATCCCCTCTCTTCAGAGTACGGTGAGGGTCTCCAGCGGTAGCAGGCGCTTTCCGCTAATAAAACTGATAAAGGCAATTTACTCAGCTGCACATAATATGCACGTGCAGAAGCAACCGATTCTCTGGGCCCGGTAGGGACACAGGGACCAGCCAGGCTCACAGCACCTGGAAAGCCTGTGCTAACAGTCACGTGTGTGCACTTAGACTCATTGCCTATCCAAGGATGCTGGGGGCAAACAGGGACCAAGGACATGCTTTGATGGACACAGTCTTTATAGGCTAGAAAATCTGAAGTTCTGAGAACTGTGATTTTTTTTAATCTTCCATGTTATTTCCAAAGGAAGCCTAATATGCAGCTGGAGTTAGAAAAACACAGGCCCTTTTACCAGCTTTACAGCCATTCGGCAAAATGGCATCATCGAGCCCAGGTGAATGCAGCAAAAGTCCTTGTCGAAACTCAGTGAGAGAAGGGGGAGGCCCACCCACGGGGAATGAAGGGCGTGGACAGCTAGACCCCCTTGGAGCAGAAAATGTCCTGGTCTTGTTATTTTGTCGTCATTTTGGGTTTAGAACATTGAGGCAGTTGTCCTTGTAGACACGTAAATTATAAATAACCCTTAGGATGCCAGGCTTAGGAGATGCAAGAAAAAGAAAAAAAGAAGAAACCATGAACAACTGCTGACAGCATCTGCACCCTTGTTAACTCAAACGCAGGATCCAAACTATACTTTTCCAGGAAGGAGGCTGTGTGGTGGCACGTTTTGTTCAGTGGCCCTGCAGCCCATTGAGCACCAGCTACCAGTACAGATTTCCCTTTTGCCCCAGCCCTGCAGATTGGCGCCCTCGGGTCTTGGCAGCTGGGCGGGCACCCCTTCTCCCTGCCCGGGGGTGCTCCTGCTTTGGCTGCAGGGACAGCCAGGCTTTGCAGTGGGCACTCTGGGGACTAGAGGTCAGTGCGTTTGCCAGATGTGCAGGGAGATGATGAGAATGGGAGGCTGAGACCTGCTTGGCTGTCTCTTGGTGGCTAAAGATAGGGCTGCTAGAAGGTGACGTGTGAATCTACTTGCTGGACTGTGAAAGACAGGTGCACCGTGCCCTCCACTACCCCTGGGTACAGCCTTTGTGAAAAGTTGCTATGTTTGAAAATCAATTTTAAAACATTGTACCAGAAACAAAATGTAATTTACAAAATCACAACCCTATTAATCTCACATGAATAGGTAACATTTATTGAGTGCTTACTCTGTGGCAGGTGCTGTTCTGAGTACTCCACATATACTTAAAGCACTTAACCCAATGAGGGAAGCAGCGTTATTGCTCTTTTTTACCATGAGGAAACTAAAGCCCTGGGAGGTTAAGCAATCTGCTTAATGTCATACAGCTGGGGCAGGATTCCGTCTCAAGCTCCCCCTGTCTCCAGTGCCTGGCACCCTGTAGTCACCCAGTGACTCGTTATGCTAGGAGGAAGTTGGCTGGTTGATTGATTGGTTAGCTGGGTGATAAGCTACCTGGACTGCTTAGGCTACAAAATTGATAGGGGCCCAATCTCAAGTCGGCAGACCCAGGTTCCAACCTCAGTGCAGCCACTCCCTAGCTGTGTGGCCTTGTGGGAGTTACTTCCCCCCATGTGCCTCAATTTTCCTCATTCATAAAATGGGCACAGGAATTGCGCTACTTTGGGTTGTGGATTAGAGGAGAGAAATGCATATAAAAACCTGCCACATGGCAGCTGCTCTATAACGGGCACTGCGATGCTGC
>NW_006786690.1:10863999-10882132 GCF_000442215.2 Lipotes vexillifer | reverse complement strand
GTCAGTGCAGCTTTGTGACACCTGCACATCAGCTTGCAGGATTCGACCTGTCTGCACACGCTCCAGGTCACAGCACAGACAGGCTTGTGTGCTGCATGTCGGATTCCCTGCTGGAGAAGCCACTGCTCGGGTCTCTCCATGTGCAAATGGAGTTGTTTTCCGTCCATCCCAGATTAGTGCGTCTTCTGCAGGTGCCACTAGCCCCAAAGACAGCTGTTCCCTGCGGGGGCAAGAAGTGCACTTTGAGTAGGAACAGCCCTGCTGGCTTGTCTTGCTGCCACCTGCAAAACAGAACCCAGTCCCAAGGGCCTGCACTGGAGAAAGAAAGGTCCCCAGGCCCACATCCAGAACATCCTCCAAGGGTCTGCTAACCAAATATTAATGATAAGGATGAAGCAAATACCTCACGCAAATGTTGAGTAAGAAAATAACACACCACATGAATTCGGCTTACCATTAGCTGCCCAGTGGAACTTGGATGTGAACGGTGGACAATTTAACAGTTGATGTGACTACCTTCAAAGTATACTGGGTGTTTTTTTCTCTCTTTCTCACTCTTTCTTCCCCGAGCAGGGTGACCTTCCTAATTGCTTTGCTTAAGTGGATGTTAAAACTTGTTTTCATTCCTTGACATGGTTGACAGAGTTGGGACTGGAGCAGGTCACCAGGAACATGCCTGGTAGCAAGGCTCAGAAGTGAGCCATGCAGAAACACAGCTACATAGACCAATGGAACAGAAGTGAGAGCTCAGAAATAAATCCATGCATATCCAGTCAACTAACATTTCACAAGGGAGCCAAGAATACTCAATAGGGAAAGGACAGTCTCTTCAATAAATGGTGTTTGGAAAACTGGATATTCACGTGCAAAGGAATGGAAGTGGAACCCTTTCTTACACCACTCACAAAAGTTAACTCAAAATGGATTAAGGATGTAAACATAAAACCATAAAACTCCTAGAAGAAAGCATAGGGAAAAAGCTCCTTGACATGGATCTTGGCAATGTTGTTTTTGGATATGACACCAAAACACAAGCAACAGAAGCAGAAATCAACAAGTGGGACTACATCAAACTAAAAAGCTCCTGTACAGCAAAGGAAACAATGAACAAAAGGAAAAGGCAACCAACCTACAGAATGGGAGAAAATATTTGTGAACCACATATCTGATAAGGGGTTAATATCCAAAATATATAAGGAACTCACACAACTCAATAGCAAAAAAAAAAAAAAAAAAAAGCCAATATTAAAATGGGCAAAGGACCTGAATAGACATTTTTCCAAAGAAGACATTCAGATGGCCAATAGTTATATGAAGAGGTGCTCAACATCACTAATCATCAGAGAAATGCAAATCAAAACCCCAATGAGATATCACCTCATACCTGTCAGAATATTCTGCTATTTTCAAAAATACAGGAAATAACAAACGTTGGCAAGGATGTGGAGAAAAGGGAACTCTCATGCACTGTGGGAATGTAAATAGGTAGAGCTACTATGGAAAACAGTACGGAGGTTCCTCAAAATTTAAAAATAGAGCTACCACATGATCCAGCAATTCCACTGTTGGGTATTTATCCAAAGGAGATAAAAACAGTAACTCGAAAAAAATATACGCACCCTCATGTTCATTGCAGCATTATTTACGGTAATCAAGACATGGAAACAACCTAAATGTCCATCGACGGATGAATAAAGAAGTTGTGGGGAATTCCCTGGCGGTCCAGTGGTTAGGACTCCGCGCTTTCACTGCCGAGGGCCCGGGTTCAATCCCTGGTCAGGAAACTAAGATCCCGCAAGCCAAGCAGTGTGGCCAAAAAAAAAAAAAAAAAAAAAAGAAGTTGTGATATATATATATGTGTGTGTGTATACGTACACACATATGTGTGTATATATGTATATATGTGTGTGTGTATACGTACACACATATGTGTGTATATATGTATATATGTGTGTGTATATATATGTGTATATATATGAATTCTATTCAGCCATTAAAAAAAGAAGGAAATCCTACCATTTGCAACAACACGGATGAACCTGGAGGACGGTATGCTAAGTAAAATAAGCCAGACACACGAAGACAAATACCATATGGTCTCAGACATGGAATCTAAAAACATAAGTCAAACTCACAATAACAAAGAGAATGGTGGTCACCAGGGGCTGGTGGGTGGGGAGGTGGGGAGGGCAGAGAGAATGAGGAGATTTTGGTCAAAGGAGACAAACTTCCAGTTATCAGAGGAATAGGCTCTGGGGATCTAATGCGCAGCAGGCGACTATAGTTTGCAGGATTATATTATATACTTGAAAGTTGCTAAGAGTAGATCTTAAATGTTCTCACCCATAACAGCAACAACAACAAAAGGGTACTTGTGTGAGGTGAAGGATGTGTTAACTAACCTTGTTATGGTAAACATTTTGCAATATATACATATATCCAGTCATCACATTGTACACCTTAAACTCACATATGTCACTTATGTCTCAATGAAACGGAGGGCGGGGGGCAGATAAGAAAGAAAGAAGCAAGCTGTTGCGTGGCCGGTGACCTGGGGCAAGTAGCCCAATGCTGAACAGGAGTCCAGAGTTCATTGTATAGTTCAGCCATTTTGCTTTCTGCCCCATAAAATAAAAACGTCAAAAAGGGCATGTTTATGATCTTTTCAGCATCACAGAATGTAAAACAAAATGTAAGAATTGAAAGTGCAGGTGATTAGTTGAAGCATGCAAGACATCTTTAAAATTAAAAATCATCGTGTTCACCGTCTCACTAGTGATCTCATCCTTTTCTAGGGGACAAGCTAGCGACCCTAGGTGCTCATCCCTGAGGGTAGGTGGCAATGAAATAATCCCAGGCTATCCTCAGTCACGCAGCCCTTGATATGCCTCCTTCTTCTGAAGATCTGGAAGGAGGGTGGCGCTGAAACAGAGAAGCTGTAAGTCAAATTGAAGTCAACACTCTCCCTCCGTTCCTCCCCGCCACCCCCTGTGCTGGCCTTTAAAATGAAAGCCCCTGCGGAAATAGAGACACATATGTAGAGAACAAACGTATGGACACCAAGGGGGGAAAGTGGTGGTGGGGGTGGGGGTGGGATGAACTGGGAGATTGGGATTGACATGTATACACTAATATGTATAAAATGGATAACTAATAAGAACCTGCTGTATAAAAAATAAATAAAATGCAAACAATAAAAAATAAAATGAAGCCCCTGCCCCAGAGGAGTATCCTGTCCATGGAGGACGAATGACTCCCAGGAAGTGCCCTGAGACTTTGGGACTCAAGAGTGTGTTCCCTGGACCAACAGCATATAAGCATCTCCTGGGAGCTTTGTTGTTAGGAAAGCAGAACCTCAGACCCCACTCCTGAATCTGCATTTTAACAAGATCCCCAGGAGACGGACATGCTGGTGAAGGCTGAGCCACTCTGAGATGATGCCCCAGGAGGCAAACTGAGTTTGAAAAAATGCTCTGGGTACAAAGGCAAGGCGTGATTACTCTGCCTGGGCATGTCCTGAACTCCTTCCGGTTAGAAGTATGCTGAGCTCTGTTGGAAGGGATAGACTAGACGGAAGGGGTTTAGTGGAGGCGGAAAGGAGAACATTCCAGGCAGGAGGCATGGAGTGAGCAAAGTCCTGGAGGTGTTAAAGAGACAGCGAGGTGTGGGGGCAGGGGGGCACTGCAAATGGAGACGCATTTCCAGAAACCTGGCTTAGCCGTTTCTCACCTGAGTGGAGGGGCACCCTTCCTCTACCCCCATCTCTCCACAGAGCAGATGTGCTCACTCCAGAACGTCTCTGGCACCTCTTTTCGTTGATGTTGTGAACTGGGCTTTGCTCCATCAACCTGGGCTGGGACTCTATGCAATGTGTCACTTGCTTCTGCACTAACTCCGTGCCAGGATTGTGCTGGGCATCTTACCTGCTTTATTTCATTTATTTTTTTTTAAAGGTTTCACATATTTATTACTGAGCTAGACAGTGAGCAGTGGTGAGGAAAGATCAAGAGGAGTGAGCCATTCCATTTCTCCCATCACACAGGCAGCTGTTCAGACAGTAGTGATGTTCTGATATGGTAAGACGCACTTGACCTTGACACAGCATGAACGTGCTCCACTTCATATGTGAGCTTCCTTATAGACCCAGCTTGGTTCTTCTCTAACGTCTTCTCTTGGAGTCGTACCTGATTTTTTTTTTTTTTGCGGTACGCGGCCCTCTCACTGCTGTGGCCTCTCCGTTGCGGGGCATAGGCTCCGGACGCGCAGGCTCAGCGGCCGTGGCTCACGGGCCCAGCCGCTCCGCGGCATGTGGGATCTTCCCGGACCGGGGCACGAACCCGTGTGCCCCACATCGGCAGGCGGACTCTCAACCACTGCGCCACCAGGGAAGCCCTGATTTTATTACCAGTTTTCATTTGAATCCATTGGGGAATGGGACGATTCTGCTTTTGTTTCTTGGCCAAGAATCGCTTGATCCTGAAAGTCTTGTGGGAAGACATGGCGAGGAGGAATTTCAACGGCACGTATGATGGCGGACAAGAGAAAAGAGGAGCATTTCATTTATTCTTAAGGACAACTTACCTAGAAGGTTCTAGAGAGACAGAACAGCAGAACAACTAAGAGCATGTGCTGGAGCCATACTGCCTAGGTTCAAATCTCACCTTTGTTCCTTACTAGTAGTATCCTTGGGAAGGTTAAAGTTGATTTACCCATCCATATCTCGAAGTTTCCTCTGCTATACAATTGGAAATAATAGTGCTATATACTTTGTAGGGCTTCTCTGAGGATTAAATACATCAGATATAGTTCAGTGCCTTGGCAAATGGTGAGTTCTACATGTGATAGTTTTTAATCACTCTTATTATCCCATTGAACAGATGAGGAAACTGAGGCTCTGAGAATTAAAGTGATTTCTCCAAGGTCACAAAGTTAATACTCCACTACCTTTGCAAGGATTCCCCATGGGCTGCCCTCTCTCTCCCACTTAGCTTGACTTGGAGACCCCTTACATCCTGCCCACAATCTCCTCCTCCAACATCATGCCCTTGCTTCCCACCCAGCGTCCCTCCCACCTAACAGAAGACACCTCATCTCAGATGTGTGCCTCTGCGTCTGCTACTGCCACCACACCTTGGCTCAGGCTGTTTCCTCTGCCCAGAATGCTCACCTCCCCATCTCTGCCCATCCTGACTGCACCTCTGCCTTTGAGACCCTGCTGATGTACCTGGTGGAGGGAGCCCCCTCCTCTACATTTCCGGGTGCCCCCTCCTCTGCTGGCCACCTCCACCCCCCGTGCACCCAGAGAGCCGGGGCCACATTTTTCACATCCTGGCTTTCTCCCGCCTTGCCTAACATGATGCTCAGTATGCAGTCAGTCCCCAGCATGGGTGACCCTCCCTCTCCAGATCCTGTTCCTGGCCCAGGGCTCTTTTGATTCAGCTCAGAGTTTCTCAGCCTCAGCACTACCGATGTTTGGGGCCGGATAATTCCTTGTTTGGGGTTCTGTCCTGTGCATCGTAGGATATTTAGCAGCATCCCTGGCCTCTACCCTTTAGATGCCAGTAGTAAGTCCCCTCCCTGATTGTGATAACCCAAAATGTCTCCAGACATGGCCCAATGTCCCCTGTGGGGCAAAGCTGCCCTCCAATGAGAACCAGTGAGAACCAGAATTTCCCCTGGGGTGACCAGGATGAGAGAGGGGGTGACTTTAGCATGGGAGGCTGTGGGGGGCGGGGGCAGTTGAAATCCCCAAACGTACATGCAGGGAGGTCACAGAGACCGGGAAGGATGGTGGAGATGGTGAACGAGAGGGAGCACACCCACCTGCCAGCCACGGCCAGGTGGAAATGTGGTCCAGCTTTTCCCAGATTTTGAGACTCTTCAAAAGAAGCCAGAAATCCTGTCTTTCATGTGAAATTCCCCGATTCTTATTTACAAAACAGAACCAGACTCACAGACTTAGAGAATGAACTTATGGTTAGCAGGGGGGAAGGGTGGGGGGAGGGATAGACTGGGAGTTTGGAATTGACTTGTACACACTACTATATAGATAACCAACAAAAAAAGAAGAAAAATTGCCTGATCCTTAAGTGTTGGCAACTAACATGAATTTGCTTTAAACATTGTGGGAAGACCAGAATATGTCTGTGAGCCCAATGTGGGCTTTGCAACCTTTCCTACAGACCAAGCTTCCAACCTAGAAGCTTTGGGCAGCTCACACCCGCTGGGCCCACGGGTCCCCCATTCTCTCAGCAGTGGTTTGTGTCTTAGGCACCGTGCACAAACCCCATGTTAGGACTCTGGACTACACAGACAGTCTCTGCCCACGCAGGCCACTCCAACCCCCTTCTGAAACCCAATTCCAAAGAGGTGGAGGGTTCTAAACTCCCAAGCGATAGAGAATATGGAAAGTACCCCAGGAAGGGGGTCAAGAAGCCTGAGCTGTCATCTGACTCTGGCACTGATTTGCTGTGTGACCTTGGGCAATCACTCCCCCTCTCTGGGCTTCAGTTTCCTCCTCTGTCACGTGTTTGTAGGATGAAGAAAGAGAAGGGCGGAAGAATGCATGCTTTCTGTTCCTGGGACTCGAATGAGTATTTCCTCTTGGCAGCACAGAACCCCACCTGGCTTACCCAGTGCCCAGCGGGCATTCTTGTCCTCAGACTGACCTGGGAAGGGACAAGCTGGTTCCACCTCCCAGCCCAGGAATCCTGCATTTCAGAGCGGGGAGTCTGGGTCATCCTCATGGACTCTTTTCTCTGTGTAATTAGGTTAGCAAGGCTGGAGGCTGCTCCACGGGTGGAACCCGCCTTTCTGTCACTGGGAAGAGTCAGACTGTTGGCCCTTGCTGGTGCTGATGGCAGAGCTCTGGGTTTGTGAGACCGTCTCCCTGCCCAGAGGTGCTCATGGCCACAGGACGGCTCAGGTGGGCAAGCCCGCACCTGGCCTGTCTGCAAGCCCTCAGACAGTTTCCCAACGGGCTCTGCGGCTGAGAGGAGCCTTCCTTAGGCTGATAGGAGCAGAGGGGCTCTGGGAGATCTTTTTATCCAACCTCCGAATTGTATAGATGGGAAAACTGAGGCCCGGGGAGGGAAAAGGGTTGGCCCAAGGTCATCCAGTCAACAGAACGAATACCCACATCTCCTGACTCCCTTGTCCTGTGTTCCTTCTCATCTAACATCGGGTTCTCCTGGAAGTGGGCACTGGTGAGATACACAAAGAGTGACAGATAGACAGACAGACAGACAGACCCAGACAAGCACTGACTTTGCCCATCACCACCTGTGGCCTAAGACCAGCGGTTGTGGACTCCGTGCCTGGAGCCCCATGTGGTGACTTACAGGAACGAGGGAGCAGGGGTTGAGGGATGGAGGACACGCTGTTACCCTGTGGGACGGAATGGGGGTTCTATCACCAGACCTCCTGATGTTTTCAAAATAAAGCTAAATATCTGAATTTTTTGGTGTAATTTATCCAAATTTTTAAATGTTGGCAACTAATTTTTTAAATGCTTTTTAGTAGAATACTAGGAAAAGAAAACACATTCACAGGCCATAACTGGCTCTAGGGCCACCGGTTTGCAACCTCTGCTCCCTTCTCTTACCCTCAGTTTACCCTGCTTTAAAGTGGGTATCATGGGACTTCCTGGGTGGTCCAGTGGTTAAGACTCCAAGCTCGCAATGCATGGGGGCACGGGTTCAACCCCTGGTCGGGGAACTAAGGTGCCACATGCCTCACGGCGCAGCCTAAAAAAATATAAATAAAAAATAAATAAAGTGGGTATCACGACAGTACCCCTTCTCATAGGGCAGTTGAGGGATTAAATAAGATAAAACCACTAGAGGGCCTATCATACCACTGGGCCCACAGTGAAAGGTAGCTGTTGTTTTTTATTAAGACATGGGATACTTTTCTTAGAAGAAATGGGAAGGGACTTGTTAAGCTTAGCACAAGGCAACTGGGAGGCCCTGAGCCAGAACTCAGGATCTTTGCAACAATCCACAAATCCGAGTGTGTGTTGCTGTGTGCCTGGTGCCCTGGGCATGTATCAATTTAAAACCCTGTCCCCGCCTTGAATTTACAAGGGAGGTGGGATTGGGCTCACCCAGCAGCTCGTGGGCTTGTCCCTCAACTCCAGGAATCCAGGAGCATCCCTCCACTAGGCCCCTAATCTGGGAGAAACATCCTACTTTCAAAGGTCAGATCTTTAAAAACAAAAAGAATGCAGCTCCTTTCACATTAGACAGCACAGTTCTGCTTGTTTGTTTTAATGAGAAACTTCAGGGGGAAGGTGGCAGTCCTTCCACGTAGCTGTTCGACAGATCTGCCTCCTGAAACCAGTTCCAAAGACATTTAAAGGACAATTCTGGGGAAAGAAGAATTTAGAACAAATTCTAATTAGTCCCTGTGGGACTAGGGGCCATTGCGGATTTCTGCCCTGAGAACCCGGAGACCAGGGCCTAAGGTTACTTCCTGATGTCCAGGGTGCAGAACCATCTTCCTCTTGAGCTCGGCCCACACAGCGGCCGCTGGGGGCAACGGCAGGCCTGTTCCTGGCTTTTCTGGAGGCCTTGTGGACACAGAGCCTGAGGTGCTGATGGAGGCCGTGCATGCTCTGCCTTCAGGGTGGGAGAAGCCGGAGTCGCTCTGGCTGACATGCCTGAGTTCTGGTGGGCGGACAAGCAGGTAGAGCCTGTAATTACAGGAAAGTGGCCGGGGGCGTGTGTGGACAGGCCTCCCGGAGCCCAGGCAGGTGGCCTCCTGACAAGGGAGGCCCCTAGGGTTTGGACTCTGGGTGCAAAAAGCCATCAGGGTGGGGGAAGGGTGGTTATGTAACTGTGATGCCACAGCCACTGACAAAATGACCTTGCTCTGCTCCACTGCCTTGTACCTCCCCCCCCAACTCAGAAGGACATGAAGACCTAGCAGTCCTTCCTCCAGGCATTGGCGGTGGCCCTCACCTTTATCAGCATCAGGGTTACATGGAGAGGGCTGTTAAAAGAAACTGTCAGGCCCCACCCCAGGAGTTTCTGATTCAGGAGGTAGAGATGGGGCAGAGAATTTGTGTTTCTCATACATGCACAGGGATGGTGCTGATACAGCTAGTCTAGGGGCCACACTTCGCGAACCACTGCTCTAGGGCTTCCTGAAGTCAGTCTGCTTGGGCCCTGATTTGCTGTGTGTCTCTGGACAAGTATCTGAGCCTCTCTGGATTTCTGTTTCTCTCAGAAGGAGAAGCCAGCTTTGTCTTTGAACAGATATACCCCACCTCGGTGCTGAGATGCCTAATTACTACTTGCAGGTAGCTCAGAGACCTTCACATGAAAGGCCCAGGCCTTTGCACAAGGTTCTTACTCCATGGTTCCAACTTGCTTCTGACCACTGTGAGAGCTGTTGCTTTAGGAGAGATTGGCACTTTAAGCCTTAAAGGGACAGGCCAGGCCAGCATCTCTGGGCCTCAGTGCTCACCCTGCCTGCAAGAATATTGAAGCCATTTGCTAGCCTGGTCTTTGAGATCGTTTTGTTTCCTTGGGGAGGGAGGTGGCGAGAGCTCGTCACTGTCCCAGTGGTAAGGCCTCTATGGCACAGAGAGTCATAATCAAAGTCATATCTGCCAGCCGTTCTCCTTTCTCATCTGAATGTCCAAGTGGACCGCGACCTTTCTACACTCGGGGGCCTGTCGCCCTTCCCCACAGTATCTAGGGCAGGAGTGGACTCATGGCAGATGCTGAGTGCAGGCGGACCCCATGAAATGAACAAGCAAATAACCAAATGGTTCCTTAACCGGCCCCTCAGCCTGGGTGTTTGGCCCTCTGCAGTTATGTGGGCTTTTGCACTTCTGGTCTCCTTTGTTCCTCACAGGACAGTCATGGGGAGATAGGCAAGTATTCTTATCCCCATTTCACAGGTGGGGAAACTGAGGCCCCCAGAAGGTGGCCCGACTTGCCCAACTTTACTAGTAAGTAAAGGGCAGTTGCAGAAAGAAAAGTCTAGAACTCCATGCTGCAGACCCTCACCACAGCCTCTCCCGAGTCTAATCGGTTTTCTTTTCCATGTCCCTGTAAGAGCCATTCTGCAGGTATTTGCCATGGAGATGAAACTGGGAGAGCAGTGATCTAGGAATCCAGACCCTTCCTGGTTCCGGGGAGGGAGGAATAGTTTCAGCTTTGCAGAAATTGCCAGTCTTTCCCAGGGGCCCGCCTTAGGCCCGCTTGGTGTCACACGCTGGTACACCCCAGGTACCCATGGCAGGCTAGACCACATGGTGCTTCACCTCCGGAGCCCAGTACTGTGCCTGGCACATGGTTGGTACACAATCAGTATTTGTTGAGCCAACGAATGAATAAATGAAGACAGACGTGGTTGAAATACTGGGTCTAAACTTACCAGCTGTGTGATCTTAGACAAATCCTTCCACTCTCTAAGCCTTGGTTTCTTCAACTGTAAAATCAGAATACTAATAATTTTTATAATAATACAAAACAGTGGCATAATAATTAAGAAAACTGGCTCTGGAGCCAGAACTGCCTGCCTCTAAATCCTAGCTCCATCCTATTCTACTGGGTGACCTCAAGCAAGCTACTAAACCTCTCTGTTCCTTGGCTTCCTCATTGATAAAGTGAGGATTGTGGTAGTACTTATGTAGTGTCGTGAGGATAAAAATGAGCTAATATGTGTAAAGTGCTCTATCCAGTATTATAAATAACCCTTAACAATGATGATTCTATCTCTGTGCATTGGTAAATTAAATTATAACATTTAAGTAACAAGTACCCGGCAGAGTGCCTGGCACAGAGATGGAAGTGCTCAGTAAACAGTAACCATTATTCTTATCTTGGGCACTCACTGGCCCATAGCTCTCTGTGTCTCTTAAATCACACATAGGAAGTGGAGACACGGGGCCTGAAAACTGTGGTGGTGGACCTAGTGGTCCCATTCCCAGGAGCCACCAACCCACAGTTGAGGAAGGTAAAGTACCTCCAGTGGCCACCGGGGGCAGCAGAGGTCCCATCCCCAGATGCCCTGCTGAGGGTTCCCTGAGTCCCATGTCCGGGAGGTAATCAAGGAAGGGTTGACTATTCCACTGTGCCCACAGGCAGGCATTCTCCATAACCCTGACATGCAAGGCATTCCCCCAGAGAACACCCCTCACTTCTGAGGGTTAGACTCCCAACCCTGCATTAAACAGCCACATCATCTTGGATAAGTCCCTTTGTCTTCCCTAAACCTCAGTTTTCTCAGCTGGGACATGGGGATAGGGTGGTTTGGAGGGTTGAATGAGCTAGAAAGGACAGTCCCTGGGGTGAAGTGAGTGCTCAATGACACCTCTTGCCAAGGTAGCATGATGGTTATTAGCCCAAACTCTGCAGCCAGACTACATTAAGCTTGAGTCCTGCCTACATCACTCATTGGCTGTGTGCCTTTGGGTAAGTGACTTAACTTCTCTGTGTCTGTTTCCTCATTTGTAAAATGGGGATGATAATAATAGTACATGTAACTCTCAGAGTTGTTGGGAGAATTAAATGAATGTCTAAAGTTTTTAGAACAGTGCCTGGCACATATAGTAAATGCTGTGTAAATGTTTGCCGATTATTATTAGAAGTCATAGTACTTTGGCTGCGTTGGGTCTTCGTTGCTGCGCGCGGGCTTTCTCTAGTTGCGGCGAGCGGGGGCTACTCTTCATTGCGGTGCACAGGCTTCTCACTGCGGTGGCTTCTCTTGTTGCAGAGCACGGGCTCTAGGCGCGCGGGCTTCAGTAGTTGCAGCACGTGGGCTCAGCAGTTGTGGCTCACGGGCTCTAGAGCGCAGTCTCAGTAGTTGTGGCGCACGGGCTTAGTTGCTCCGCAGCATGTGGGATCTTCCCGGACCAGGGCTCGAACCCGTGACCCCTACATTGGCAGGCGGATTCTTAGCCACTGCACCACCAGGGAAGTCCCCAAGTCGTAGTATTTTTGATGTTGTTTATCCTGAATAAGCTGCAACATTTCAGCTTTCTGCAGAAACCTCCCTGCTTGACATGAACTCCCCAAAAAGAGGCTTAGAGGAGACCGGAGAGATATGGCCCCTGGATGAGGAAGGACTTTTTCCTTTTGGTGCATCTGAGAATCTAACTTGGGACGCAAGATGGTCTGAGAGGCAGAGGGCACAGAAGGCAGCCGCACTCAGTGAAAAGACTTCAATGCCTGGCTTTGGGCTAAGCTTCTGCTGGCAGAGGTGATCAGGATTTCACCAGGTCATTTGGGACCCAGGAAAGATCACCAAAGAATACCAATGAGCCCATGACAGGCGCACAAAGGTCTCCAGCCAAGAAGTCCTCGCCAGGACAGATGGCAGGATGGAACAGGGGTAAAATCCTCCATCCCCCAAGAGCTGAGGTCTAAGTAGGTATAGGGGAAAATCCCAGTCTAATCCTTCCCGCTGCACCTGTGCCCCAGAGTCCTACTGGGATGGCCCAGGGAACAGGAGGAGACCAGTACGTGCCCACTGGTGGCCTCAGCCACAAAGGCATCCCAGGGCCTGCCAGAAGGACTTCTGAGAAATGGATCAAAGGCTGCGGATCTCCATGGAATAGCTGGTAATGCTTATCTGGCTTAGAAACAATGGGCTCGTCACTCCGGCCTCCTCCGGCAATGTCCTCAAGCCCACTCGTTCGAGGGTTTACCTTGTGCTAATCACCATTCAAGAGCCCTGCGTGCGCCTCTTCTCGCTGAAACCCCCTTCCACAACCCTACGAGGTAGTGGCCACAGTCATCTCCATCTTACAGAGGAGGAAACGGAAGCTTCCAGGGGTGAAATCGTTTCTTCTAGATCATACACTAGTGTGTATCAGAGCCAGGATTTGAGTCCTGGTCTCTCTGCCTCCCAAAAATGTGTCCCCAGCCTCCCGGGGTGGGCAGCCTCCAAGATGGCCCTCAATGACCCCTGCTTCCTGTAGTCAAACCCTCCCATCCAGGGTGGACAGGACCTAGTGATTCACTCTTAAAAAAAAAAATTGTATTTATTTATGTATTTATGGCTGGGTTGGGTCTTCGTTGCTGCGTGCAGGCTTTCTTCAGTTGCGGCGAGCGGGGGCTGCTCTTTGTTGTGGTGTGCGGGCTTCTCACTGCAGTGGCTTCTCTTGCTGTGGAGCATGGGCTCTAGGCGCACGGGCTTCAGTAGTTGTGGCACGCAGGCTAAGTAGTTGTGGCTCGCGGGCTCTAGAGTGCAGGCTCAGTAGCTGTGGCACACGGGCTTAGTTGCTCTGCGGCATGTGGGATCTTCCCAGAGTAGGGCTCAAACCCATGTCCCCTGCATTGGCAGGCGGATTCTTAACCACTGCACAACTAGTGAAGTCCTGTGATTTACTTCTAATGAACAGAACAGGGAGAAGGTGATGGATGCCATTTCCAAGATTAGGTTACAGAGACAGAGGTTTCCATCTTGTGCACACCCTTTCTTGCTTGAAGCCCTTGAGGGAAGCAAGTTGCGATTTTTCGAGTAGATCTATAGCTCTATGGCAAAGAACTGAGGGTGGCCTCAGACCCACAGCCGAGGAGGAGCTGAGGTTCTCAGTCCAACACAAGAAACAGAATCCTTCCAGAGCCACATGAGTGAGCTGGGGACTAGATACTCCCCAAGGAGAGCCTTGAGTTGACTGTGCCTTTGCTCCCCGGCTGACACCTTGCCGGCAGCCCGTGCAGAATTCCTGAGCCAGAGGCACCCAGCCAGGCCACCCTGGATTCCTGACCCACAGAAACTGAGAGATGCTTCTTGTTTCAAGCCTCTGCATTTTGGTGAGATTTGTCACGCAGCAGTAGATAACTAATACACTTGCTCTCACTACTAGCAACACACACCAAACATACCCCCACAACCATCATGAGAAGGATTAAAAAGACTCACTCAGCCATAGCGGGCAGAGCTGGGAAGGCCCTCCTCACATCTGCTAACCCAGCCCTTCATTTTGCTTTTGCTGGTGAGGGCGCTTAGTTGCAGAGACAGAATGACCCTTTTCCACAGTCACACACGAGAGAGGGGATTGCTACCAAGGTCTCCAGACTCCAGGAACTCATGAGGGTGTTATAGACAAAACAGTGCAGATTCCTAAGAATCCACAATTGCTACCTTGTCTTAGTGCCAGGTGTTTGAAAAGAGCGCTGTTGGCTGGAAGATCTCAGTAAAACCTCCTTTACAAATACTAAAAGCACAGCCAAGAAAAAAAAAAACCTGAAAAATTCCAGTGGGCTCAAATATTCAATTTCAAGTAGATATCGAATATAGTGGAGTTCTTTAGTACAACATTTCTGGTTTTGTTCCTTAAGCCAAATATATCTTGTCATGTCACTTGCTCCTGTGATCTAAAGGAAGTTCCCCTGGCAATGAAGGTACACTGTGAATGGGAACTGCACTGATCCCTTGTGTCCCTGTGCCCCAGCCTCCTTTTTGTTTCCTTTGGTGGCGCTGTATTGGCCTGAGGTCAGGGTCATGGGGACATCGTCTGGCCTCAGAGCTTAGAACTAGAACAGCCTCCCAACCCTCGGGCCGGGTCGCCCATCTGCACCCCTGCCCGCCCCCACCTCTAATTCTCACTATGCCTTTGCTCCTTATGAGTTGTCAGGAGGACTGGATGGGGCCAGTTCCTGCATCCTTTCCCCACACCCAAATCCTCCCTTCCCGCTGCCTTGCAGAGGCTGGACACAATGTACGCTGGAGGACAGAGTGGCCACATCCCAGGCCCAGATGTCTCCAACATCAGTTCTCAGCATCCCCCAAGAAGGCCGGGTAGATCTTCTGGGAATAGGACCAGCTACATAATTTGCGGATCCCAATGCAAAATGAACGTGTGAGGCCATTAGTTCAAAAATAATTAAGAATTTCAAGGCAATGACATTAACCCCAGTGTAGGGCCCTTCTGCAAGGCTGCATGTTCAGAAGCCAACCTGGGCTTGGAGTCTCCAATAAAAACCACCCTGGAGCTGCTGTTCCTAGAGGGCCTGCCCAAGCTGCTCGGAGCAGAAAATGGGCTGTCGCTTCCCGGCTGTTGCATCTCCTGTTGCAGAGCTGAGCAGAAACATCTCGTAGGCCCAGGGTGTCCTCAGAATCAGAAACATACCTCCAGGAGGAAAGACCTCCCACCCAAGGCAGATGGTTTTCTGGAAGGCTGCAGGCTGCTGCTGTCAGAGGTTGGCCTGCTAGCAGAGCTGTGGACAGAGAGAGAGGGAGGGAGACAGAGAGGCTGAAGCCAAATGGGGAGGCCTGGGCAGTCTGAAAACCCCAGAAAGCAAGGGCAGGTGTGCCCAACTGCCATGTGAATTCCTGTCCCTGAGTGTGGGGAAAACACACACACACACACACACACACACACACACACACACACACACACACACAGAGCCAGGCCAAACTTGGCTGAGAAAGGAGAGCAGCAGAATTTCCCCAGGGCTGGGGGCTTGAGAAACAGCTTGGATCATTGAAACGTCAGTAGAAAACACATGCAGCCTCCTGAGAGGTTGCAGAGGGGACCAACAGACCA
This sequence comes from Lipotes vexillifer, assembly GCF_000442215.2. NCBI lineage: Eukaryota > Metazoa > Chordata > Mammalia > Artiodactyla > Lipotidae > Lipotes > Lipotes vexillifer. Next base: position 10,866,624 of record NW_006786690.1, on the reverse strand, counting down.
AACAGAAACTTCTAGACATATTCCTTTGTTGTTCTTTCTCCTCCCTCTCCTCTTTCTTCTTAGGTTTTAAAAAGTTGCCAACATTTCAAATTTAGACTTCGCATAAAAATTCATATTCCTGGCTTCCCTGGTGGCGCAGTGGTTGAGAATCCGCCTGCCAATGCAGGGGACACGGGTTCAAGCCCTGGTCCGGGAAGATCCCACATGCCATAGAGCAACTAAGCCCGTACTAATGAGCTTATGCTCTAGAGCCCACAGCCACAAGTACTGAGCCACATGCCAGTTACTGAAGCCTGTGCACCACAACTACTGAGCATGCGCTCTAGAGCCTGCGAGCCACAACTACTGAAGCCTGTGCACCTAGAGCCCGTGCTCCACAACAAGAGAAGCCACTGCAACGAGAAGCCTGCGCACCGCAACGAAGAGTAGCCCCCGCTGGCCACAACTGGAGAAAGCCTGCATGCAGAAATGAAAACCCAACGCAGCCAAAAATAAATAAGTTAAATAATTTTTTTAAAAAAATTCATATTCCTAGTAGCTCCAAAAATAAATCCAGAACCTCTAGTAACACTAGAGCCAAGTTTCTCTATGACAGCAATCTACTGCCTCTGCTACAGGGGCTGGTGGCCTCTTGTTTGCCGCAGTCCCCATCACTCCTAAGGTCTCCCTGACGTTGAATCCAAGTGGCAGGTGCTACATATTTGTGCTTGCGCTGCTGTTTTCTCGTTATGGAGTTAACGGGAAAGTGAATGTTTCTATCAAAAGTGGGAAACTAGGAGGCTGACCAAGAAAGAGTTCCATGTACTTCAAGAAACATGGGAAAGAGCATGTTTCTTTGTGGAAGCGAAGAGCCTCCCTACAAGTTTAATACGCAAAGAATTTCTAAGTAAAAAGAATACAACCTAAATGCCCTGCGAAACAGACCACAGCAGTCCCTGCACTGCCCACCTCACTCAGTCGTGTGCCTGTTGCATCCCTGAAGGCATCCAGAACAGTCTCCTGGACCAGATGTGTCTCCAGAATGCGAGGGCACTCCCAGCTTATTCTCCCATGAGGGCTCAGGGCGATCTTTCTTTTGCTCTGTTCTGATGGTTTTCCCAGCAAAGGCAGAGGACTTGGGGGATTCCTAGCATCTCCTGTCACTTGGTGTGGGGTCAGTTTCCTTCTCCCAGAGCTGTATGGGTGTTTGACCCCATGGGTGGGTTTCTTCCCGAGCCGCGAGTACCACCAGCGTTTGGCGTACCTGTCAACCCTCCACTGGGCAGCTGGGGGGTCCAGTTCGACAGCGGGAGGGGGTCTGAGGCAGCCCTGTGGCCTTCCACAGCTGGGCTAGTGTCCCAGTCATTGGGAGGGCAAGGAAAATAGGGGGTGGGGTGGAACCTGGGAAGGCCATGGTGGATGTTGGCCAGGCCACAGTGGTTACTCAGACGCAGGGCTCCCGGCCCACAGTCAGGAAAGTGACCTGCAGAAGGTTTTAGAGATTGGCGGGGGGTGGGGGGTGGCGGGGAAGTAACTTGGTTCCCACCAATGGTTGGAGAGCCATATGCCAGTACCTATAAGTTCCCAGAGCTCAGGCCTGGGCCAGTGGGAGCCATAGGTGACTAAGCCAGGCCTAGAAGGGGTGGGGTGCATGCTGCCTGGAAGGGGAAACGGAGGACACCACGGAAAGTGTGTGATTCCTTATCTAGCCACATAGCCTCACCTTCCCATGTCTACCGCGGGGGGGAAACTGGACCTGCCTCCCAGGGCTGCGGGGAGATAATTAGTCCTTCTAAAGAACATCGTAATCCCCAAATCAAAGGGGGCTCAGAGCTGCAAACTCACCATACAGCGAGCTCTGTCAGCCACAGGAGCACCCGCTGCAGTGGGTGGGCTCTGATTTGCAGACCCTCCAAGGAGCCAATTTCTACAGGGCTTGACTGGCCTAATAACTGCCCCACCCACCCACTCGGGGTGCCCAGCTCCTGACCTCCCCTGGGAACCACCTCACCTGCCACATGGCTGCCCAGAGGGGTGCTCAGCAGTAGCACTGAGGATGGACAGGGTGGGAATTCCTGATGCCCCATTTTACAGATGGGGAAGCTGAGACGGAGGACGTGCCCCGCACCAGTTCACAACTTCCTCATAGGTATGGACCATAGATCAGTTTTCCTCCCCACTGGCCCAGCCATTGCGCTCCGTACTGTATGCACTTAAAGAAGGACTGGTCACACAGTACAGGTGAGTGAAGGAGATGTCCCAGAGCTCCCACCCCTTTTCCTGCCCGCTCTTTCCGCCCTCTCCAGGCCGCTTGCTGGGGCTTCAGCTCTTTAGCAAGGCTGTCCCAAGGGTATCAGAAGAGTGGAGAGACGCATGCAAACTGGGGTACCAGGCAGCTGTCCCCTTGATGCACACACTTGCGGTTTTCAAAGACCTGGATTCAGACCTGTCACTCCCGACCCCTGTGACACTGGCCATCTTTCTAACCCTGAGTTTCTCCAGGAATGACCATGCTGGGGATGCACCCAGCGGCCAGGGCCGGGCTTACAAAGGGGCGACGCGGCCCTTCCCCGGGCCCTGGGGCGAGTCTGGGCGCCGCGGAGGGGCCGGAGGCGGGGCCGGGGGCGGGGCGAGCGGCGGCCCTCG
>NW_006786690.1:10853402-10863001 GCF_000442215.2 Lipotes vexillifer | reverse complement strand
TGGCGCGGCCGCAGGCCGGGGGAGGGCCGGGGCCGGGCGCGCGGGGGCGCTCCCGACCGGGATCGGGCCGCCGCTCGTGGCAAAGTTCTCGCCGCGCCCTTGACCCAGAGCACCGGACGGGGTGCAGGGAGAGAGGCGCGGGACGCGAAGTTAGTCTTAAGCATGAGGGCAGGGGTTGTGGGGCTCCGCGGCTTTCCGGCAAGAGCCCCCTATAGAGTTGCAGAGGGAGGTCAAGGCCAAGCCTGCAGGAGCTGTGCGATCCCGCGGCGCTTGGAGACCCAGGTTTGGGCCATTTCCCGCGCCTGATCTGGGAAGCGTGGGAAAGGGGCCAGTCTCGCGCGAAGTTGGGGAGGCCCCCTGTGACCGCACCTGTAACCCACCTGGCAGCCCCATAAAGTGCCGAGGGGAGCCTTCCCGCCACCCCGCGTAGAGGAAAGTGAGGGCTCGCATTTGCTAGGAGCGGAGAGGTTTCTCGTACACTTGAACGACTAAGGCAGAAAGAGAAATCGCCGCGGAGGAGACAAATGCAGTGGTCTAATTGTGCATCGTTGGCTAATCCGCCCCAAGCGGAGAGCCCCGTTTGAGTGTTAAAATGTTCCGAGTGGATGCGCCCGTTCCATTCCGTTCCGGCCTCAGCTGGTCCCTCCCCGCTGAAGTTAGGTCATGGAGGGTGGGGCACAGGAACCCCTGGATCCTCCAGATTCCACAGTAGGAAGGTGGAAGGGCTTCCGAGAAGGGTCTGTCATCATCAGTTTCAAGTTTGAATACTTTTTCCAGGAAAAACGGAGTTGGGGGGGGAACCACATGATTATTATTTCTTGAACACCCAATGTGTTCCAGTAATTTACATGCGGTGTCTTAAAATCTTATCACCACCCTGGCAGTGAGGCTGTGTTATCTCCAGGAAGATGAGGTCAGAAAAGGCCGGAGTTTAAGGGACTTGCCCAAGCCCCAAAGCCCTGAAGCCATGGTACTGGAATTTCAAATTTTGTCTGTGGATTGACATCAGAATGCCTCTCCCAGGCAGGAAGCTTACCAACTGGGAAACACCAGGCTTATTTACCTAATAATTATTTCTTTCCTATGAGAAAAAAGCCAACTGCCAGGCTCCTTAATTCCAGACTGCCTGTATTGGTTTCCCCAGGAGATGGAATCCTGAGCGTCAAGAGTTCTAGCCACAGGGGCTGGGACCACCAACCAGCTGGCTCTGATTAGCTGAGCAGCCACTGGTGTCCTGGAACAACTGAGGTCTTGGGTCACCAAGGGTCTGGAAGAGGGACCCTGAGGCCTGGAAGGAGCTTGAGTCCCTGAGTGGTTGGCTTAGGGGCTGGGTCTGCTGGAGACAGTCCCACCTCCTCCCCTGTTGCACAGAGCAGTTAGAGACCAAGACAGCTTGGTGTGAAACAGAACAAAGATGCAAAGAAGAAGCAAATGGGAGGGCTTGGGCAAGTTGCTTGAGACCCATTTTACCCATCTGTAAAGTGGAGATATTAATAATCTTGACTAACTTTTTGATCATTCAAAAGCTCATGTCTGGGGCTTCCCTGGTGGCGCAGTGGTTGAGAGTCCGCCTGCCGATGTGGGGGACATGGGTTCGTGCCCTGGTCCGGGAAGACCCCACATGCCGCAGAGCGGCTGGGCCTGTGAGCCATGGCCGCTGAGCCTGCGTCCGGAGCCTGTGCTCCGCAACGGGAGAGGCCACAACAGTGAGAGGCCCACGTACCGCAAAAAAAAAACAAAAACAAAAACAAAAGCTCATGTCTGGATGAATGGATAAAGAAGATGTGGCGCGTATATACAATGGAATATTGCTCAGCCATAAAAAGAAACAAAATTGAGTTATTTGTAGTGAGGTGGATGGACCTAGAGTCTGTCATACAGAGTGAAGTAAGTCAGAAAGAAAAACAAATACCATATGCTAACACATATATATGGAATCTAAAAAAAAAAAAATGGTTATGAAGAACCTAGGGGCAGGGCAGGAGTAAAGACGCAGATGTAAAGAGTGGACTTGAGGACACGGGGAGGGGGAAGGGTAAGCTGGGACGAAGTGAGAGAGTGGCATGGACATATATACAATACCAAATGTAAAATAGCTAGCTAGTGGGAAGCAGCCGCATAGCACAGGGAGATCAGCTCGGTGCTCTGTGACCACCTAGAGGGGTGCGATAGGGAGGGTGGGAGGGAGGCACAAGAGGGAGGAGATATGGGGACGTATGTATATGTATAGCTGATTCACTTTGTTATAAAGCAGAAACTAACACAGCAATGTAAAGCAATTATGCTCCAATAAAGATGTTACAAAAAAAAAAGATCTCATGTCTTCAAAGCACCTTGCCTGGGTCATAGTTGATGCTAATGAATGTAAGTCGTCAGCTTTACTTGTGGGGCACCTGTTAGTGCCCCCATTGACTCAGTTTCCCGTTAGGATGTGATGCTGTCTGCCCCACCTCCAGCCTCCTGAACTGTGTTGAGATGACATTTGTCTTGTCTTTAAAATGCTTCAGTGATCCATCCGAGGCTGACTGTTGGGCCAATGGAGGCTGTTATTACGTACACAGGTAGAAGAGGGCTGGGTGGAGATAAATAGGTTTACTTTGTGTCTATATAGACTCCACTTGTGTATTCATAATAACAATATTCTAATGACATGGTGTAGCTGAGAAATGCCTGTCTCTGAGGTCTGGGGGTGGTTCTTGCTCCATTGGCCCTCTGGGTGTCCCTTTGGGGCAGAGAGCAGTGGAAATCTCCTTTCCTGATCTACAGATGGCATCACTGGTGTGAAACAGGATCAAGCCAGCAGCAGAACAAGAAAGTTCTGAGTTCTCTCTACCCTACCACCCTTCACCCTCTTTTGGCGTCTGGTTCTTAAAGACCAAACGTAGTTTCTGAGAAGGTCTGTGGTGGCTGGCATTGAGGACAGCGTGTCGTGGACACAGGTGCTCAAAACCATTGGCTGTCGTGAGGGGTTTTCCTCTGGGAGGTCAATGGGAACTCTTCGCGCTTGGAACCGCAAGCTGAAATTATTGCTGAAATAAACATTTTAGCCAGGCTGTGAGGTGACTCACCCCAGGATCTTAGCACATTAGTCCCCAGCCTAATGCGATGCTCGGTTTAAGGAGCTGCGAGAGTGCTCTTTTGGGTAACAGCGTCTGGAAATTGGCACTTTCAGGGATTTGGGGAAGGGGAAGGAGAGATGCTTGCTTGGCGGGTTGGAGGCTTGGCACCTTGACATTGCTCGTGGGGGATGTCCTGATATCAGCAGGGTGACAGACCCTGTGCCGGTGACAGCTCCGGCCTCCAGCGTGGGGCCACTTCCACGGGAGGTTACCATTTGCGCCCAGACTAGGGAACAGAGCAGGAGATGCAGAAATTAGACACAGTGTCGGTCTGCACCTGGTTCTGCCCCAAATCTGTTTGACCTTGAGAAACTCCGTTAACACAGTTTCCCTGTTGGTGTGGTGGGAATGACTCCACTGGAGGAGAGATTCTTCCAGAGCCCCCGCAGAGTGTTCAGGTGATCGCTGAGCCTTCTGAGACTGAGAACATGAATGATTCCCTCTTTGACTGTCCCTTCATTCAGTTACATTTCTTGAGCATCTACTCCTGCCAGACACTGTTGTAGCTGCCAGGGATGTAGCAGCGACGAGACAACTGCAGCCCTTGTTTCCATGGAGCTTATATTCTGTGGGAGGGGATTTCCAGTACACACAGGGCGTGTCAGGGGATGGTAAATGCTATGTACAAAAAAAAAAGCCAGGTGAAGGGTTAGCATGATGGGAGCGGGTGCTTTTTAGTATTTAGGTAGGTGGTCAGAGGAGAATGAGGTGAGGTATGTGGGTGCTGAGTCCCTAAGGCAAGAGGATATTGCCGGTTGGCTAAAGGAACCAAGTCATTTTTTTTTTAGCAATGTGACTTGTGGGATCTTAGTTCCCCGACCAGGGATCGAATCGAACCCGGGCCCCCAGCAGTGAGAGTGCCAAGTTCAAACCTCCAGACCGCCAGGGAATTCCCGACCAAATCATTTTTTTTTTTTTTTTTTGGCGGTACGCGGGCCTCTCACTGCTGTGGCCTCTCCCGTTGCGGAGCACAGGCTCCGGACGCGCAGGCTCAGCGGCCATGGCTCACGGGCCCAGCCGCTCCGCGGCATGTGGGATCTTCCCGGACCGGGGCACGAACCCACGTCCCCTGTATCAGCAGGCAGACCCTCAACCACTGCGCCACCAGGGAAGCCCCCAGGTCATTTTTTAAAAGTTGTTGGTAAATTAGTATCTTTGTAGACTGGGCATATCTGAAGCCTACCCAGACTACCTTCCTTATTAGCCATTTGAGTTCTTATCTCCTCTTGCCCCTTCCCCTTACATGAAGTCCCCTGGAGGAGGGGACCAGACCTGTGTTTCTGTGTCCTGGCTTCCATTCTGTGGCCTCCCAGGGGTCAGGCTTGGTGCTGACCAAACGCCGAGCTTTGTCTTCATCAGTCAGTCCTTCCGCAGCCCAGGGGGAGGTGCAATTGCTCATTTCATCCACAGATGGGGAAACTGGTGCTCAGAAAATTAGTAACTTGACCGAGATCACACAGCTAGTAGGTATCACAGCCAGGACTTGGTCCCAGATTGTAGACCTCAAAGCAGTGTGAAAAGACCTTGTCTTGATCTTAAAAGAAAGTAGATTCACATTAAGTGTCAGGTCCACTTTTCCTTTAAATTTTTATCTCTTAAAAGAAAAAGTTTGTCCTCTCCTTGATATTCCTTGGTTTAAGCAACTCAAGCATTTGCTTATCTTTGTGCCTTTAGCAATTTCCTCATTAGGTCGGCTTTGAGTTATCCCTTCTGTAAAGGATTTCTGCTGGGTTGGTGTGAGGTTGAATCTCCCCGTTGGAATCGGGGATGCTCTTGGAAAGTCACCCACTAGGACCACGAGGGTCTAGTGTGAGCCTCCTCAGTAATGGGGTGGGACAGAGATAATTGGGGTCTTGGCTGTTCTGGACAATCAGGAAGGAAAGTCACTACACTTGAATATATTTCCGATTGGTTTCCCTTGGGAGGTTTCCTGTGGCCCCAGCCCCCTCCACCCTGTGTGACTGCTCACAAGGGGGGACTGAAAGTTCCTTCTGCCAGGGCAGTGAGTGCAGGACACCAGGTTTGGAATCAAACACAACCTGGTTTGAATTCACCAACTCTACTGCTTACTAGCTATGTGTCCCCAAGCAAGTTAGTTAATGTCCCAAGCCTCAGTTTACCCATCTCTAAAATGGGATCGTATTACCCACCTCAGAGTTGTTGGACAGGCATCTGTATGGTTAGCATCCTTCATACCCATGAGGCCTGCTGCCTACCTATGCCATAAAGGGGAGGGGAAATTCCCATTTATCCAGAGTCCAACGGACCTGAGTGTGTGTGTGTATAAAATTTTTTAAATATTTGAAGTTTGAAATATTGGGATTTGATGAGACAGGTGGTTTTGAAGGAGTGCTAGCCTTCCAAATCATCAGAAAGGCCTTCTGAGTCATCAGGAAATTTCCAGAATGGTCTTTATGTTTTGTGTAATATTCCAACTTAGTCAACTGGATGATTTGCTAGAACCCTCCAAGCCATTCTGGGGAAAGAAGAGTTTACTCCCTTTTCAATCATCTCAAGAGCCACAGGGCACGCATAGCCCAAGGAAAGTAGCAAACACGCCCCAGCTCTAGCCTTTCTCACCTGCGACACAGCCAGTTGGCAAAAGTGGAAAATCAGGCACATTGGCATGCATACGGATTTTAGCCCCAGCAGATAAGCATACCAAGTGTGTCATTAAAGCTGTCCAGAGTGGTCACCATAGGGATCCTGTGTTTGCTGTGAGTCACTAAGGGCTATAAACACTCCAGAGCGGATGGCAAGCCGTGGTTACAAGGTGTGTGCGTACAGGTGTGTGCAGCTATTTTGTATGAATTTACTCTCCGTAAACGCGTTTCGTATTGAGCACATCAGATGAGTGCCTGTCCAGGAGGGGAAAAGTCAGGATTGCCTCCTGTTCACGCAGACCACCCCTTCCGTTCCCCTTGGGGTAGCCACCCTGAAGGTGGGGACTTCAGGCTTTCTCTTGTCTGCTGTTTGGATGCCTTCAAGAGAAGCCAGTTAGAAGACGCTGATTGTGGCAGTTCCTCAGAGCCCTCACCAAATGGCATTAGCCCAGCAGGTGCTGTCACAGCCCCAAATTTGGAAGAAATTAACAGCCAGAAAGGTATGACAGGTATGTGAGTCCCGCCTGGTGTCCTGGCCCTGAACTGGGTGACGCTAAGCCTGGGCTAAGGAGAAGGGGAGTTGGTGGATTCAGTGGTGGCGAACCTCTGATTGCGTCGTGCTGGGTGTTGGGGACCTCTTCGGGAACACCCACCACCCGGTGGCCAATCTGCAGGTGCTGACAGCTTCATCTTTTGTCGCCGCCCGGGTTTGGAGGCTGGCTTGGTCTCCCAACTAGTTTGGGCTGTAACTTTATCACAGGCATTGTGTTCAGTACCTTTTAATTGTACAGAAGCTTCAGAAAGCTCTCCCTGGGGGCCTGGAGAGAAGTAAGAACAACAACTGCTAGTTCCTGTATGCTTTATTCCCTCACCTTATGGCTCAGCCTTGCCGGTGCGCTCCTAACTCTGAAGTCCTATGTTCCCCGGGGCAGGGAAGAATCCGTATTTCTTTTGGGTAAGGTCCTATTAATGATGAAGAGTCACTTACTGAGGGCCGCCCAGGAGCTGAGCACTTTGTTACCTGCGTTCCTGTTCATCTCTCCCGGCCCCTGTAAGGCAGCTGGCGTTCTCCGCATCTTACTGGACAGACAGTTGAGGCTCAGAGAGGTTACACAGGTTATAGTAAGCGACTTTTCCAAGCTGCCGTGCTGGCAGCCTGCCCCACTGCTTCTTCCATGTGGTTTAATTCATCAGCTGACGATTCCCCGACAGCCAGTGGGGCACCAGGCAGAGGCTGTGATGCTCAGACTCATGGGATTTTCTTATCTTTGGCACGCTGTCATCCAGTCAGCCAGGGACAGTTGGGAGGGAGGGCCCCTGGGGCCCAGAGCTGCTCCCTTGGCTCCAGCAGACTTACTGCATGCCTCTGGCCCAGCCAGAATCCAAAGAGGCTGGCTGGCCCATGATGGAAGATTCGACCCTGGCCATTTGGGAACCTGGAATGCAGAGCCCTGAGGGGGAAACCTCGGCAGGGATGGGGTCAATTCAGTCCCTCTCCAAAGCGAGGGAACTGAGGCCCAGAGCGAGGAAGGGACCGTACTGCAAGGTGTCATGTGGAGTAGTTTCCAGGGTCAAATGTGGAAACTTACAAAGGCACTTGGATGTCTTGGCAAAGCTGGGCGTTCTCTCTCTTCAACCTCTTCCCTAGCTCCCTCCTGCCTTTTGAAGGGGGGGGGGGCCTCAGACGTTGGGGATCACAGCGGTCTGGGGTGATTGCTAGTGTGCAAATTCTCAGGCTCCACCTTGAGGTTTTGACTCTGTAGGTCTGGGGAAGGGCCCGGGAATCTGTATTTTTATCAAGTGCCCCGGGTGATTTTTTTGTGTGTGTGTGGTACACGGGCCTCTCACTGTCGTGGCCTCTCCCGTTGCGGAGCACAGGCTCCGGACACGCAGGCTCAGCGGCCATGGCTCATGGGCCCAGCCGCTCCGCGGCACGTGGGATCCTCCCGGACCGGGGCACGAACCCGCGTCCCCTGCATCGGCAGGCGGACTCTCAACCGCTACACCACCAGGGAAGCCCGCCATGGGTGATTTTGATGCAGGGTTTCCACAGGTCAGACTTTGAGAACCTCTGCTATTCACCTTTCTGGGGCTGGTTGATTTTAGAGTAAGGAACAAGGGAGGCCACGTACTCTGGCCACATACCCCTGCGCCCTGACAAAATCCTTAGCAGCGTCCTTTTCCCTCCCACAGGTGACCCAAAGTGGAGGTGAGGTGCATGGACGTCCTAGTTAAATCCCACTTCTTCCTTTTCTAATCCAATTCTCCGCCCCCATCTCTCCCTGCCCTGCTCACCCCCCACCCCAACTCATATTCTCAGAATCTATTAGAGGCACATGCATTTCTGTCTTGTTCTCTCACAAGACAGTGCTGCGGTAAGAAAGCAGCCAGAGTCAGGCTTTGTCTTTGCTCGGATGTCCTCGGCTCTGCGCCCCAGGCCGCCGCTAGCATTCACTCACCCTTTCACTCAATCAGTATTCCTTCTTGAGCTCCTGGGAGGGGCCAGGTCCTGGGCTGGGGTGCTGAGGAGTCACAGGAGACCACACCCTTGACCGTCCTGATTCTTCAGACTTGGTACCAAACCCAACAGCCCAGGCCGCCCCCTCCCTGCCCCACTTGGATCCCTTTTGTTGGTGGTTTGAATGCTGTGCCCATGGCGGACGTGGTCAGCTGAGTGGCCAGTCTCTGCTTGCTCTTGGCATCTCTCACCGTGTCCACAGTACAGCCGGGAGCCGCGGGGACTGTTTCCGTCGCTTTATGTACCCTGCGGACTTTCTCAGCTCCCCTTGGTGGGGAGCCCAGGGGCCTGGGTGGCTGACCAGAAAGGAGACTTCCATCGCTGGCATTCCCTGTGGGCTCCTTCCTCCTGGGCTCTGGAGTGGACGTGGATGCCCGCCCCCACCCCCCGCCCCCCACAAGCTGGACTGCTTTCTTCAGTGTGGATAGAAACGGCTGCCCTGGGTGGAGTCTTTCCTCTCTTTTGTACCCTGAGAGAGACCGGGGGAAACCCCTTTTTACAGAAGGGGAAATGGAGGCACAGTGTGATCTCTTTGGGCCAGAGCTGTCTGATAGAAGTCTCTGCCTGTGCTGTCCTATATGGTAGCCATTGGATTTAAAATGTAGCTAGTATGACCACAAAACTGAATCTCAAATTTTATTTGAAAGGCCACATGTGGCCAGTGGCTACCGTATCAGATGGTGCAGCCAGCCCTGAGTCAGGGCTTGATACCACAGACGTGTCTGCGGCCCGTCGCAGCTCACGAAGCCTGTGGTGTGTTTCTCCACTGTCTGTGCTCGTCTAAGGCTGCTGCGCTTCTCCATGTGGTCTCTGGACTGCCTGCGTCAAAATCACTCAGAGCTTACGTGGTTTTTAAGTTCCTGGACCCTCTACCGGACCTGGACAGTCCAATATCTGCAGTGGCCCCAGGAATCTGCACTTTAGACTCGTCACCTCCACCCCCAGGTGATTCTGATCTTCTCTGAAGTTTGAGAACCACGGGCTCTAGCACGTTCCATCTCTACTCCTGGCGGTCGCCCCAGCCTCCAGTAGCGCCTCGGTACCTTTCTGCCTTTGTCCCCCACCCCAGCCCCTACCACCCCACTTCATGCCAGGGGCTCTCAAGTTAGGGTGCCAAGACCAGCAAATCAGCCTCACCTGAGAACTTGTGAGGAGCGCAGATTCTCAGCCTGCCCCACACCTGCAGAATCAGAAACTGGGGGTGATCCCCACCTTCTGGGTCTTAACAGCCCCCTCACGGTGATGCTGATGCGGCTTCAGCTTGGAGCCAGCCACCGCACAAGGCTGCTCTAGGAGGCTCCTTCCACTTAAATGTCCCCCCAAATCTTTTCTGTCTTCTCCTTCTCCCCCCGCTCCCCT
>NW_006786690.1:10826974-10853379 GCF_000442215.2 Lipotes vexillifer | reverse complement strand
TTCCCCCTTCCCCCTTCCCTCTGTACCCTAGCCTGTCCCCTCAGCCAAGAGCTGCCGAGACCCTTCCACACCCAGGGTCCGCTGGGAGTGTGGCGAGATGATCCCTCTGCCTTTCACGAGGGCCTACGGGGATCTGGGCCTTACCCAAGGGGTGGCCATCACGGGGATGTTACGGGGAGGCAAGCAGAGTGGTGGCCAGCAGCATCCTCACCCCCATCCTCTCTCCCAGCATCCCAGGTGGTGGCCGCCTGCCCACCCTGTGCCAGAAGAGCAGAGGGCCCGATGGGCCCATTTCCCTGGGGCCCCCTCTTGGGGCAGGGCCCCTGCTGCTTCCCCTGGCATCCATCAGCCCGGAGGAAGTTGGCACGGCTCACAGCTGTGCTCGACAGACAGCACTTGTCTGTTTCCTGTCTTCCCAGTGGTTGCAGAAAGCAGGGGAGCTGGAGGCCAGATCAGACGTGACCGTGCTACTTATCCGCTGTGGGACCTTCCTCGTGCAGGTCATTCCCCTCTGAACCCCAGTTTCCTATTCCATGAAATGAGATCTGTAGTGCCAGCCTGGCTTAGCTCCCAGATTTGTGGTTGCTTTTTACCCGAGCCCTTGGATGTGGAAGTGCTTTGCACACTCGGAGGCACTTTACAAAGGTGGTTGGTACCACCTCAGTGCTGGTGAGGGCAGACCTGTGCCTCGGGGAACCGACTCTCCCGGTTAGCTTGGAACTTTCCTGGTTTCAGCACTGAAAGTCCCACATCCTGGGAAACCCCCCAGTCCCAGGCAAACCAGGACAGTTGGTCTCCCTATCGGTACCCCAGTGGCTTCCAGACACTCAACTTTGCCAGCCACACTCAGCTGCTTTTGCCATATGGCAAGTGATCCCCTCCCCGACCCTGCCCTCCCAGAAGTTAAGGCATCACCTACCTGACTCCTGGCCCCCTCTACCTTTGCTGATTGCATTGACCTTATGGCCCTGCCCTCACTTCCAGCTCATTTACGTCTCTGGGCATCGACCAATGGCCTGGATGACCCACCACCCAGATTCCAACTGAGCATGTTTTTATTAAATCACATCTGCCATTTGTTTACTTATTCGCTCACTGGATAAATACTCATCAGACCCCGACTGGGTGCCTGGTGCTGACAAGCTGAGCCACGCCAGCTCTGCCCTCGTGGCGCTTACATTCTGGAGGGGTTTTCTGTCTAGAACGCCTAGCTGGAACCAGAAGGATGCCCTTCCTCAACCTCTCCCTGCATCCAACAAAGCTCCTGGTTCGTCCACCTGGCAGGTGTTGAGTACCTGCTCGGCCTGGGTGTGGTGCTGGGAGCCGCGAACAATGTCGGCTGCTTTCCTGGCTCCTGTTAAGGGGCTCAGGGTCTCCTGTCCCATGAGCCAGCCAGCTCGTTCCCAGCCCTCACCTCTTCTCTTATGGCTCCACCCCCGTACAAAGTCCAAATTCCATACTGCCCTGGCCCCATCCCACTTCTGCACAGCCTTTCCTGCTCATTCCAGCCCCTCTGTGCGCAGTCCTGCCTTGCCGTGGGCGCGTCATCTGGAGACCAGGTCCTTCAGGAACATTTCTTGAGCGTTACGTGGGGCCTTCCTCCTGAACTGGACCCGCGGAGGGCGCGGGGGCCACAGGGCGCCTACGCATCTGCCTCCCTCCGTATGCCTGGAGCACACAGTAGGCTTTCAGGAAACGCTCCGAACGGGAGGAAACACGCAGACGTGAATTTCTCAGCTGGAAGAACCTTAGGAGACATCGAATCTGGCAGATGTATTGGCACACCTTTGGAGGAGCGTCACCTGGCAGGTAGGGCAGCACCTGGAGAACACCTGCAGCCCCACCAGTAATTGTTGGGGTTTGGAGGGGTCAATAAATATATCCCTCTTTCCTTCTGAAATTTGGGACCCGCCAAAAGATAGAGACAGAAGTGGGACAGATAGAGCATGTGGCTTGGGCGCTGCTGGCCCCGCTCCCCTGCACGGGACCCCGTTCTCAGGCCCGGCAGCCACAGGCCCGGATCCGATAACCTAAGATAATGAGTCCATTGAGTTTTACTCCTGGCCCTCGTCCTTTGTGTCACCTGGTCATTGTATCTCCATAAGCAAGTGGACAGTTTACCTTTCAGTTTCCAGAATCTTTGAGCGTGGTAGAGCCCCCGAAGTTCTTTTGTTCGTTTATTCTGCAAATAATTATGGTGCACTTGTCTGGACCAGAATCCTTCTTAAGTATCAGGGATATAGTTGTAGATAAAACAGTCCTGCCCAAAACATGGTCCTCCCCTCGTCATGCTTAAAGTCAAGGACATTTTCAGAAAATCAGACACCAGAAACTCTTTCTGTGTTTCCATTGTCATTGAAGACTTCCTGAAATGCCCTTTTGCTTCCCCACCTTGGTCAGCGGGGCAGACAGAGCCTGGACAACTCCCTTTTTGGAATTTAGGCTTCTGCAGACCTTTCGGGTCCTAACTCAGAAGCTGAGCATCTTAGGACAGGTGGTTGTACTTGACCCTACAACTCCCCCTGCTCACATGTAAGAAAATAAGAAGCCATTGCGTCAGGGAGTCTCTTCATTGTTTGCTTCTTTGTCCTCCAACCTAAGCCAGAATCCTAGTTAACTAGGCCTTGCAGCTAGCTGGGACCTGGCTAGAGGAGGTTTGATTGTGTGTTTGGGCAGCTGCAGGGGTGTTTGAAATGACCAGCAGGTCCTCTCCCTTCTCTTCCTGCTGGCCTCTTGGTGTCGGCATCAGTGACTTCCCCCAAAGGCTGTGTGTCCCTGTGTGACCATCCCCCCAAGGTGACTGGGCTTCTGTCTGCGGCCAACCCTCATGACCGTGGGCCAGAGCCCCACCCTCTTGCTGTCACCAAGCCAGTTCCTCCCTCCTGCTTACTGGGCTGACTTGCTGGTTCTGTTCTCTGGGTTCTTTTCAGAGACTCACTGTTTGCCAGGTGGACAAACCAGTGTTCTGAGTAGTTGCGCACTTAGAGGCACCCTAGCTTCTCCCCAGCTCCCATGTCACTGAAACACTGTAAGGTTCTCGTCACTTACGTGCACTCATGAAAATCATGCAGGGGAGCCTGACCTAAGCACTCCTGCTTTGCAGGGTTGCCTGCATTAAACAACCAAAATAAGTTAGGTACATTAATCACCTCATTTTCCAGATGGAGTAACTGAGGCACGGGGAGGTTAAGAAACTTGCCCCAGGCCGTAAAGCCAGGAAGCAGAAGAGGTTAGATTCGACTCGAGTCCAGCTGGAGTCCAGCTGGAGCCCACAGTAGCCACCACTCTCCTGTCCCTGCTGCAGCAGACTCTGCAGCGTCACTTGTGTCCGTCCTGAACTGTGGCAGAGTCTGAAGTGAGGAATAACAAAGGGACTCTGTCCCTGAAGGGGCCAGACACACCCCTTCTGTCCAGGCCCAGCCCTGGTGGGGAGCTCCTTATGGCTGCCTCCCTGGGCTGGGCAGGGTCCTTATAAAGTGTGAGGGTCATGGGGCAGCTCTGCAAAGTCCAGCCAGAGGCTCAGATGTGGTGTGCTCCAGACGTCACTGACACAGCCTGTCTTTCCCAGTGCTGTGGGTTTCCTGCTTCTCTTGGCATTAACATGTTAAAGATAACAGAGGTCACAGGAGGGTTTGGCTACTCTCTCTGTTCACCCTGTGAGATACGGAGGCCTGATCACCAGCACTCAGGGTGGCATCCGAGGCTCAGAGAGTTTCATGCTTAGAGCTCGATAACTATTTGTTAAAGAAAAAAAAACTAGCTTTGTATTGTTTGCACGTCTTAGTTTCCTACTACCTTCCCAGAGAGTCATGTAGTTACAGGAGTATTTGAGTTGCAAATGATAGAAACGCTATTGGAACTGACTCACAGAAAGGGAAATCAGTAGCTCCCCCTAACCGAATTGATCAGCGATAGGTCAAGCTTCAAGCATAGCTGCATCCAGGGGCTCAGATGATGTCATCTCCCAGCTTTCCTTTCATCTGTTTGGGCTTTATCCTTTCTAGTGGCAAAAATGACCCCTAACAAGTCTAAGCAACGTTTATCTTTCTTGGATTCCAGGGGAGAGAGTCCTTTATTCCCAGTATTTCTAGCAAAAATCCCAGGACTGACTCTCGTTGGCTTAGCTTTAATTATGCAACAGCTCTGAGCCAGTCACTTAGTCCAGTAGCCAGGAATGCACTGATTGGCAGGCCCAGATCCTGTGCCCTTCCTTAGAATAGGTTGGGGTAGGACTTGTGAGCTTCCAGGGAGACGCGCTGGCTCATAGTGGGGTATTAGGCAAAGGAAGGTCAGGGAGAGTATGCATCCTGAGGATTGGAAGCTGGGAGGCAGATGTACAAGCTGTTCTCTGCAGAATGTGAGCTGATTCCTTCAGCCAGTGTGTTTGTGCGTGCCCCTCGCTCACTAGGTGTTGTGAGATTCCAAGGAAAGCCTTAGATGTAGATGCTACCAGTTAATTATTTTGCAGGTTTTCTTGAGCACCTACCATGGGCCAAGCCCTGTTCTAGACCCCTGTGGAGGAGCTAGGCTTTCTCTTTTGTCCGTTGTTCCTTCTGTCTCCCCTTTTCCTTCCTTCTCTATCTTCAAGAAGCAGCTGGACTCTTGCTGTCTCTCATGTTCCTTCATAGTCTCCTGGGCATAAGTCATCACGACCCCTCCTTTCTCTCCCTCCCATCCCTCTGTTTAAGCTTTTTTTTTCTTTCTTTTTTTTCAAATCACACCTGTCCCAGGCAGGCTTGCAGGAGGACCCCTGGACCGTTGGCTTCCTGAGTATGGGGCCTGCACGGGCTTGGTTTGAGCACCCCGCACACAGTGTGCCTGCTTCCCTGAGGGCCAGCATAAACGCGTGCTCTGATGGCCCCCTCGTCATCCTCCTGCCATGTCCCTCGTATTGCTGAGTGCGCCGAGGTCAGCGGCAGCAGCGAGGGCTTTGGGCCCTCCAGACAGCATCTGGCTTCTCTCAGCCTTCCCATAGGAGTCAGATTTTCTGGGCTGCATCGCTTGGCCATCTCCCTGGAGAGCACTGACTGCTTCCCTCTGGAGATGACCTGAATTCATAGCATACCCAGCAGGCAGATGCTACCTTCTCACAGCAGGGTAGGGAGTGGGCAGCCTGGGAAGCTAAGAATTTAGCAAAAGGGCATGGTTGGCCTGCCTCTGCAGCTGGTGTTGTTTAGGGCGTAGGTGCGGGCTCCCCGTTTCCTTCCGTATCAGCCCCAGGAGGAGAGCGAGCCTTCACACCAAGACAAGTCCCCGGACCTGGAGCCCTAAATGTAAGGACATTGGAGACTGTGTACCAAGTGCTCGGGGCCATGGAGCCAGACTGCCTGCGTGCAAATCGTCCCCAGCTCCTTAACCCCTCTGAGCCTCAGTTTATCCATCTGTAAATTGGGAGTGCTAATCCTATCTAGTAGGGTTTTGTGGGGATTAAATGAGATGGCCCATGCACAGGGCTTTGCATGGTGCTTGGCGCATAGTAGGTGCTCAGGAAATATCATTTATATTAGCCTAATACCAAATGGGCACTGGAGCAATACAAGGCTCACCGGAGAGATGCCAGTTTGCACAAGTCCAGGGTCAGTGATCCGCAGGAGACAAAGTCTTTGGAGCAAGGTGAGTCTTGTCGAGGAGACATTTTTGGAGACGGCATCTGCTAGCGCTTTGCTCCCCAGCTCGGAGGCAGCTGTCAGAGACTTACAGCTTGTGAGAAGCCCACACGGGGGGCTTTAGGGACACTTCTTTATTTTCCCAAGCCTCGGGTTCCTCAGCGTGGAATGGGAATGAGGGAAGCCACCCGGCAGGGCCTGGTATGCAGTGGGTACTTAATAAGTGGAATGGTGGCTTTATTAATACGTCATCTCAAATGGGTTGCAAATAATAAAATGATGTTTGGGAAGCGTGGGGTCTGGTTGGGGCTGCATGAAAAAAGAGGGTGTGTTGCTGCAGCAGTGATTTGTTTGGTGTGGCTGGGGGGGGGGGTGGGGGGGGGGGGGGGAGCGGGTGTGTGGGAGGGCGTGTACCCACCGGGCACTCTTCTGCCTGTTGGGATATTGAGTCCTGGCCATGACTGAGCTTTTCCTTTGTTCTCCATGGCATGCGGTACAGATCCGGGCACTGTGCCTAGCGGTGATGAAGGGAGGTACGTGGTTAGGGAGTGGGGAGCAGGGGCCTTGGGGAAGGCCTGGGGCTTCATCCCCTCACAGCATCAGGACTGCCAGGTTCAATGGCAGTGGCTGAGCCCTCACCCAGCCTGGCCAGCCCCAGAGAGGGCCCTGCTTTGCGCTGCAGGGTTCCCTGCCAGGGGTGTGCTAGTGTTTCAGAGCTTACACCGTGGCGCTCAAGTCAAAGGAGGGCTGCTTGTAAAGGCACGAAGGCAGCCTCAAGAAGTCCAAGGCCAGCCACGTGGGGTCTGTTGGCACCAATGCTGGGAGCCTGGAGCAGCGCCCTCTCACTCCGTCCCTCCCCCTAGGAATTTCCAAGGATTCTCCCTGACTGCCTGCCTTGCTTTACTGCTCTGCCCGGGCGTCTGCTCTTGCAGGACCTTTCAATCTCTGAAATGCCTGGGAGACAGAGAATCTGATTGGTCCCTGCCTCATCAATAGTCTGCAAGACCCTGGGTCAGGTGACTAATCAATCATCTGCGTGTGTCAGGGTGGCCGGGCTCCCTGTACGCAGTATGGAGCTGCCTCCCTCTTGGGCTGTGGGAAAGTGGTTAACTTAGGGAAACAGACTGACCCGTCGAGTCCAGGGCAGGTGTTCCTCCTGAGCTGGCACCCCTGCAGGGACTGGAAATGTCCTTCCTCTCTGGCAGCCCTTACGGTCTTTGATTTGTTTTAAGCATTCACTCACTGGTACATTGAGCCCCAAAGTGATCTCTTTGTAGCATCTACCCTTGGCCCGTGTCCTACCATTTGAGGATCTTACACGCTAAATCTATTTCCTTGACACGCCAACCCCTCTGACGTGAGAAGACAGCCACCGTGGCACATGAACCAGTACACCTTGCTGCACCAGCTTCCTTTCTCTAAGCATCTTTTTTCCCAGCCAGGGCAGAGCAGATTGTGCTGGGGAAGTTGGAGGACAGGATGTCTTGCCTTGGTCCGCCCAGCTTGACTAGCCTTTGACTCTCATCTCCCACCCGGAGCCCTTTGTGAGGGCAGAGAGAACTCCTGGAGCCCGAAGCCTCCCTTGCACATCCAAGGGAAGAATGTTCCCCAGACTGAGCTGTGTGTTCCTGGCTCTCCTGACGTTTGTTTAAGAGGACTCTGCGGGAGCCTGAAGACATCAGGCGGGCCCTCCTGGCAGCAGGCAAGGAGAAGGGGAGCTAGGAACTCCATGGAATGCTCTTAGGGCAGGTGGGGCCGACACAGTAGCCTAGGCCAGGCCAGGGCTGTGGAATTAGGACGCCATTCTGCAGCCCACCCTGTACCACCCACCCGTGCGCTGACAGCTCTTAGGTCAGAAGGAGCCCCAGAGACATCCAGTGACGAGTTCACATACTCCTTTTGGGATCCATAAGCAGCATGCACGGCCAGACAAACAGCACTCGCCTCTTGGCAAGAGGGTCCTATCAACATCTGCCTGCAGCCAAGAGATTCCAAAAAGAGGAGGGTGGACAGAAAAACAGTACGTTAAATGCCAGCCCCTTGCAAAAGGAGATTGAATTTCTCTGCCTGGAAATGTTTAACTTGAGTCAGCCGCCTCCCTTCCAGACCAGGCCAGCCTGGGTTGGAGGTCTGGTTTCCGCCCCACCACTTCCCCCAAATTAGCTTTTTGCAGGTGTGCGTGCAGAGCAAATGCTAATTCGGAAGGAGATTTATAGGTTTCTCCAGAGACAGGAGCAGGAACAATTTCCTGGGCAGCTGGGTTATCCTGGGTTAATTTTCATGATTACGGAAAGGATCTTAGCTGAAGACTCTTGGGCCCTGCGTGCCCATGGTCTCTGCTGAGATCCGTGCTGTCTGCTCACCTGCAGAAGGGCCAGAGGGCCACTGTCCCCTCGTCCCCTGCCTCCTGGGTTTGGGCTTCACTGTCTGGGGTCTCCTCTCCTGGCTGAAGAGTAACCGGAGCTTGCATGGGGGGTTTGTTGTGGATTCCTGGAATGTCGGCAGCTATGTGCCATCTGCCACCGGGGAAGGAGTGACCTCACGGGCCTGGCTGGTGAGCCACCTGCAGTTCCAGAGGGACGGGACAGCAAGTCCACAGCACACGGGACTTTTTCTTGTTACAGGTCGGGTCACAACGCTGACACCTGCTCCTGGTTAGGACACCTGCTTCTTCAATCGGCTTGTTTTCTGCTGCTTTGCCCAACGGTGGAAACAGTTTTGAAGCACCCATGAAGTGCGGGGTGTGTGTGTGTGTTGTGTACACCCGCCCTGGGCCAGCCCTGTACACCCCGCCACACGCATCTATTCTCCTTCCCCTCGGACAGCCTCAGTGATCCACACTGTTTCAGGTGTGTCAGGAGAGATGTGTGTGAAAGGCCCAGATCTTCCAGGTTTGAAGTCTGTGGACTGGGGAGAAGAAAGATCTAGCAGTTCCGCCCACCAGAGTAGGGCAGGAGGAGGCTGGCTTATGAGAATAAAATACAGTCGACGCTTGAACGACATGGCTTTGAACTGCTCGGGTCCACTTATACGTGGATTATTTCAATAGTAAATAGTACACTACTGCACCATCTGCGGATAGTTGGACCCACCAGGATACGGAGGGCAGACTGTGAATTACACCCCAGTTTTCGACTGTGTGGACAGTGGGCGCCCCTGTCCCCTGAGTTGTTCACGGGTCAGCTGTCTATAGAACAACAAAAAGTCTTTGACCTGCTCCAGACCATTCACATCCAGTGTCACCACTCTCATTCTGTTCATTCCTTTATTCAAGCTGGACGCTTTGATTCCGCCATGGCCAGGCCTAGAACCTGCTATTCTTTAGTTGGAGTCATTTTCTCTTGGGGGGCAGAGGAGAGGCGTGGAAGAAGACGACTTCAAAGAAAAGCATGTTTGGTCTTGAAAGCACCTCTGGGCAGGAGAGCGCGGTCCTAGGGGAGCCTCAGCCTGCTCTAAGGGTTCCCTTGCCCCAAGCTCATGCCCTGGGCTAACCTCAGCTCTGTGGGCGCTTCTTGGGCTTAGCTCGTGGGTCAGGGCTCTTCTAGGTGCCGTGGCACATGATACGCGGCTCCTGCCAGGAGCTGCTCCAGAAAGACCTAGAAGGATGCCGTTCTGTACAAGAGATTTCCTTGTCTGGGCTGACAGGGTCATTTGTATTCCTCCGAGGACGACAGCCTAGGCTCTGGTCACCATCAGTGGAAATTCTGCCTCGCCTCTCTGTCCTCCTACTTGTTTTTAAGACCGAGGGGCTGGGACACGGCTGTGTGTTCTGTCGAACTGGGGGTGAGCCGTGAACGCGTGCGCCAGTGTCGGGGGGGCAGTGTGGTGGTGGCGAGCCATGGGGTTTTTCCAACTTACATTTTTCGAATAGTTTTCTCCTCTGCACTCCCAAGAGGCCGTACGCGGAGTGCAGTAAGCGTTTGACCTTTGTGAAATGGTGGAGTGGGCCAGACAGACGGGGGAAACGTTTGGTGGCAAGCTGGCGGCAGCTCAAAGCAGGAATCCAAGCTGCATCTCTGCCTTTCTCAGCCCGTAAACAGGCGAAAGTGGGGGGGGAGGGGGGGGCGGGCGGCAAAAGAGAGGGGGCTTCGTGCTTGCAGATTAGGATCTCGTGGGCCACTTCCTCAGCAACAAAAGAATAGGGACGGCACCTGCACCAGTGGGAGGGAGCTGTGAAGGAGGAAAGGTCTCCACACACTAGGAAGCCCCTTCGCGGGCAGAGATTGCGGCAGGGGGGGGGGGGGGGGAGGGGGGGGCGGGCGGCAAAAGAGAGGGGGCTTCGTGCTTGCAGATTAGGATCTCGTGGGCCACTTCCTCAGCAACAAGCCCCCAGCTGCTGGGAGCCCCACTCTGGAGACCTCTCAGCAAGGAATGTTCTACCTGGAAGTTCAGGTCAGGTTTCCAGAAGAAGCCCCTGGGGATCCAGGGACAAGGCTGCTGGGCAGGGGCTGCTCTCAGAACCAGAAGGCAGTGGCTCCTGGGAGGGGGAGGGGGAAGAACCAGGTGGCACATAGCGCTTGGCCTGTGCCAAGCACGGCTCTCTTATGGGTCCGGTCCGTGCGTGTGTCTATATGGACTCTCTGTATAGTCACTCATTTCATCCTCACGACAACCCTGTAAGATGGGTACTGTTATTGCCCCATGTTACAGGTAAGGGAACTGTGGCAGAGAGAGGTTAGTAAGGGACTGGGACTCAAACCCAGACCAACTCGCCCCCAGGGTGTTTCCGGCCACTTAGACCACGCTGCCTCTCAGCCCAGGTGTTCAACGAGCAACTTTCGAAACCGGAAGTCAAATATGCAGCTTATGCGTTCAGGTTGCGTCTTCCCACGCGGGGAGAAGTTCTGTCCACAGATGTAGTAACTCAGGGACTTGAGTTTGCCCTCCTCATCCCACTGCGCTCCCTCCCCCTCCCCCCCAAAAACCCCGTTTTCTGTGTCTTGATTATATATTTGGTTCATAGACAACACTGCTGAAACTCCCCAGGTGAAATAAGGTCGTTTTTCTAATTGATTTTGTTCATTTTAAAACCTGAAAGTTGTACTCTGATGGGAGGAGGGACACAGTCGTGGGGCCCCCGTTGGTCCTACTTTGAAGCCTCAGAATCGGTGACTGCAAAGGCCTCTGGAGACCGGATGGACCACTGCAGAAGTAGGGGTGCCCCAGGCCCTTTGAACAGACTGAGGACCTAGGAGGACAGGAATGGACCAAACAGTCCAGAGAGGCAGGGGTGTACCCAGGAGTCTGCACAGGTGGGGTGGGAGGGGGTCAGGGGGGCCCAAGGTAGGAGAAGTGGGCCCAGGCCTCACACACCTTAGAATCCCTGGGTGAGTTGGCTGAGGGGAGGAGCCAGGCCTGGGCCTTGGTTGACTGCCCCTTAATGAGGACAATAAAACCCACCATCGTAATCTTCCCAGGGGTTTGGGTGATAAACGTAAGAGGTGAGAGCACTTTGAAGAAAAAGTTAAAAGCACTGTATTCAGCTTAACAACATCAGCCCGAGTGCAGGCAGCCTTTTGCGTATGAAGATGCCGACTAGCTCCACGCCGGGCAGAAGGCCTCCAGCCGGCCTCGCTAGCTGGTGTGCATCCTGGGCTTCCCCTTGAGCTCTGTGTGTTAGGATTTGGGGTTGGGGGGCCCTGGGGCACAGGAAAGAAGAGCATCCTGAGAAGAACTCTCTCAGGGGGAGCCAGGCAGCCCTGGTGACCGTGGCCCTCGGGCAGGCCCTGAGTCTCTGCGCTTTAGTCTCATCTCTAACACGGGCATCATGCCGCCCTCCCAGGTTGCTGGGATGCGTGCCCAGCACGTAGAGCTTCCCCGGTTCCTGGGATGCCAAGCTCTGCTCCTGGCCTTCCAGCTGTAGGTTGTTGAAATACAGGCACGCCGGAGACCCGGTAGGATTTCCTGTGACCCAGCCCACGTGGCCCGGGCCTGCTGTTTCTCAGCCCAAGGTAATTTTTCAATTAACTCGATTGGCTGGAAACCGGGGCGCCCTTGGAGTGTGGGAAAACGTTCCAGGCCGGAAGGGGCCTCCCCTCTGCCCCCGCTGGCTTGGGGCTTGGCTTCAGAGGGAGGATCCAATTTCACATCAGGACACCAGGACGTGATCCCAGTGCCCCTCTGAAAAATCCCACATGGCGCCTTCTGGAAGCCCCTGTGGGCTCCGTGCTAGCGGCTGGCCTGTCCTCCTACCCTGCCCCCCGCAGACTCCCCGACCCGGGTTCCGGCGGTGAGAGCCTCCAGCGGTTTCATTACTGACTTTATTGCTAAACAATTTAGAAAGGCGGCCCTGCCAGTTTTCATAAGTGAAACATTTAAAGTATGCAAAGCATATTTTATTTTTTCCTGGAGCAGCTGCTCGGTTGGGCTGGAGAATAGTCAGGAGCGAGTTACATGGATCCGTGTGCCGCCCTGCCGCTTGCAGGCTCCGCGGCCTTGGGCACCTCCCACTGCAGGAGCCCAAGACGTCCTCTTCCTTCTTCGCCCCCTCCGTGGGGTCAGGCGTCCTCTCGATGGCATCGGAACTGGCTGCCAACATTGGCTCTGTGCCAGGCCCCTTCTTGGAGCTTTTGGTCTGTTACTCATAGGCTGTCACAGCAGATACTGTCATTACCTGCATTCCTCACATGAGGACACGGAAGTGATCTGCTGGGGTCCAACAGCTACTATAAAGGACAGAGCCAGGATTTGGTGCCCGAATCACTGCTCTCAGCCATCACTGTTGTGGTTTTATAGGTGAGGAAGTTGAGGGATGTAGAGGTCGAGACAGAGCAGGAGACGCCCATTCTTAGTTCGCCTTCTGAAGGCACGTTTGAGACAGGGAGTCCTCCAGGTTTGCTGTTTGTCCAGGTTGCCACCTGGACTTGGTTTAAATTCTTCTGAAAGCCCGGGTCTGTTCGAGATACAGATCTGAAGATGCGGGAATTTCAGACTCGCCGCCCTCGTGTGCTGGCGATGCTAGGAGAGCCCCGGCTGGGTCCTGGTCGCCCACTTCCCTTCTCTGTGTAATTGTTTACATCTGCGGGGGTCTTCGGCATGCTGAACATGTTTCGAAGCATTTAACCCCTGAGTTGACTGATGCCTAAGAAAGGCTGAGCAGAATGTTCCAGCCAAAGCATGTTTCCAGTTTGCTTCCAGGTTATAGTAGCCAGTGGCCTAGCAGTCAGGGCTGTAGATTCCAGACACCTTCCTTTGGGCCTCAGTTTGGCCGTCTATAAAATGGGGATATAAAATGGGGCTTCTTAGGAAGGTAGCTCTCCTGCCGGGAGCCAGGCCTTGGAGAACCCGATCTCTGACAACTGGGACAGGCAGCTTCAGTCTGCTCTGTGATTCTGGTAATGGGTGGAGAAGGAAATTGAGATGCAGGGGTTTTGCTGCCGACTCAGACTCGGGTGGGAAAGAAAGCAAGGTCTGGGCTCTCCCCCTGCAGCCGCAAGGCCTCGGTCAAGTTGGTTCCTCCTGGTTTGCAGTGAGCTTTGTGCTCGCTGCGTGGATGGGCCGCCGTGTCACAAGTTGGTGGGTGTAACCAATGCTGGGCCTTCTTTCTTTTTCCTCTTTGTGTTTTGGTAATTTTTTTCCCCTGGAGGGTAGAGAAGAGGGAGGAGGGGTGGGAGGAGAGAGTCTTGCGTGGTGAAGGCGGAGAGGGAAACAGGCGGTGCTGCCCAGTGGTCACTGCCCCTCTCCTGGATCCGTTCCTTTAGGAGCCAAGCCTTGGGGACGGGGGAAGCTTGTGGTGAGAGCCAAGGCTGGGGGACCCGGTTGTTTTCACCAAAGTTCGAAAAAAGGCCCAGTTCCAGCCCTGCCCCGCCCTTTGTCCCGGAGTTTAGTTTGAGAAATATGCACAGCATGGCATTTAGGGCTGGGCGCCTAGTCCAGTTAAGAACATGAGCTTTGCAATCAGACAGACTTCTGAGCTGGGATCCGCTGTGCCACCGGGACCTGCTCTATAACCTTGAACAAGCCTGTCCACCTGTCCTGGTCTCCGTCTCTCCACCTCCGTTTGCATGTGCAAAATGGAGAGAAAGCTAGCACTGCTCCCAGCGAGACAATTCAGTGGTCCGAGGCTTAGGGCCAGGCACATAGTCAGCACCCAAACGGGACCCAGAGCCCTCAGGCCGAGGAAGGCTGCGGGGTCAGTGCTCGCAGACCTCTTCGGGTGGGAGAAGAGAAGAAAGGCTGATTCGGGCAGGAAAAGTCTGGAAATGGCCTTGGGGCAGAACTTGAAAATTTGTGCCTTGCAGGGTTTCAACCCAGGGGGACTGGTCACTGCAGTCAAAGAAAATCTAGAATTAAAGCACACGTGGGAGTAGGTGCTCACTGGTTCTGTGGAGGTAAATTCCATTGTCCGTTTTGCTTGCGCGGTTTCTGAAGGACAGTGATACAGCTTAGAGTGCTTAGCGCATAACAGGTGGCCTTTAAGTTTGTGGGGATGCTGGGCACCCGGAAAATGGTCCCTGACAGAAACCGTTTATCAGGATTCTTTTACAGTTGCAAGGGATAGAAAATGCAACTCAAACTGGCTTAAGAATGTTGGTTCACATAACTGAAAAATTCAGGAGTAGATCCTGGCTTCAGGCGTGGTGTGATCCAGGACAACACGGATATTATCTGAATCCAGTCTTTGTCCTGTTGGCGCTCCCTTCTTGGTGGCAGGATGGCCACTACCACCTCCAGGCTCCATCCTCGCATCCATCATTAAAGAGAGCGGCTCCTGGTCCAGACTCTGACCCTGATTGGACTGATTTGTGTCATGTGCTTCCCCTCCTAAACCAATCACAGTGGGCAGGACAACTCAGCTCTCTGATTGGCCAGCCTGGGTCTTATCTCCACCTTTGAACCACGGGCTCTGGGAGTGGGTGGCTCCCCAGAGGGAAATGGAGGTGCTCTGTCTGAAAGACTGGAGGCATAGATGTCGGCTGAACCAAAAAGTCTGCTGCCCAATCCAGGGGGGGATAATGAAGAACTTTGAAAAGGTGGGATGAGCCAGCATCCCAGGGGAAGCGGTGGCTTTAAGGCTCAACTTGATAAGAGTGTTAAGATTCCTCTTTGCACCAAGAGGGTATCCCAGGACAGCTGCTGTCAGCCCACCCGACACGATGAATGGGCCCCAGCTCGCTGCTTCTAAGTCCCAAGGGAAACTGTGTTCAATGAGGGCTGGGGGAGGCAGCTGGCCAGGCCCTAAGGAGAGGCCAGCCCTTTCCTCTCCCATCACTCCTGCCCAGCAAGCAGATAGGAGCGGGCTCCTCAAGGCCCCCAAGGAGGCCTGGGCACCTGGCTTTGGGACCAAGCAGTCACAGCCTGTCATGGACTCAGCCGCCTGGGTGACAGGAGAGGGCCTGCCTTTCCACCCCCAGACAGATGCTGTATTTGGGGGTGCACATTCCTTCTGGAGCTAGAATCACCTGCTGAGTGACTGTTGCAGACCCCCGAGGATCGTGGGGCTCCTGCTGGCTGTCAGTGCATGGTGGCATCAAGCCATACGCCCAGAAAGCCTGCCAGAGGCTGTCCTTCCTGGGCTTGGGGAGCAGTGGACACAGGAAGCGAGGACCTCCAATGATAAAAGGGGACATTCTAGGAATCAGGCCAGGCCGCCCGCGGGGACCATGTTCCGTAGCGCAGATCCTCGGTTTTGGCTCTGCCTGAGACCTAGGGAGCCGCGTGCTGGAGGTTTGCGATTCCTTCACTTCCCCAGGCATCTCTGCTTTTGAACCTGAGACTGGCACCCTTCCAGGGCTGGTGCCTGGCACACGATTATTCCTGAGTCAGTGCTTGGCGAGGGATGGTCAAAGGACGCAGACCCCTTCCCGGAGAGAATTGGATTCCCGGGATGTGGAGCTGGGTAGGCACAGCTTCCCGTGGGAAAGGTGGGTCCCCCAAGATTGTGGAAGAGGATTAGCTTGGCAAATCGGGCCCAAGACGAGTCTGGCTGAAAGGTGTGTTTATGGGCCAGCAGCTGCACTGGAACAGCTCTGCAGGAAAGACGGGTTAAACAGCACCTAAAAGAGAAAACAGTTACTGTGAAATATGAGAAAAAGACAAAGCCTGCATCACCTGGTACCTGCCAGGCCCTCCCCTACCCACCTGTAGTAAGAATGACCAGGCGGCTCTCCCAGGCCCTGGAGCAGCCTTGGAATTAATACTGCTGAGGAGTGCCTGGGCGTTGTTTGAGAATCTACTTGTATTTGGTGAGTGCTGTATTGTGTCCCGTCACCCCCAAAGCTTTAAGTGTCAGGATCACAGGACAAAGGCCCAGAGAACACGGAAATCTCTAGCAAATCATAGACCCAGCTCTTGTCTGCCTGCCACTGGCCCTGTTCCTGGCCTAGTGGGTCTGTCTCCACATACAGGGGGGATGGAGGGAGGGATGGGAGAGTCTACGTCCCTGGGAGAGCAGAGGTAGACCAAGAGGGCTGCTTTCAGCTCCCCACGCACAGACCAGGCTGGAGGGGAGCCTGGGCTGGGTGTGAGGGGACCAGCCGAGCAGAAGGAAGTGATGTCAAGTCTTCCCTCCCCCATCTCAGAGGCCCAGCCCTGAGGCTGCTCTTCCCAGGCTACGGTTCCCAGATTTCTCTCTCCACAGACAAACCGTTACATTCAATCAAGTCCCACCTGGCTGGACGTCCCTGTGGAATTCCAGTCATTTACAGAGCCTTGAGGAACCTTCGGGGCTGAGTCTAGAACCGAGGGCTGCATTGCTGCCTCTGCTGCCCCTGCCCTGGGCTGTTTGAATCCAGCACTCCTGTCCCTCCTTGGCATTTGGGTCAGCTTAGCCAAGAGGTTCTGCGATCTCGGGCCTTCCAGGCTGGGGGAAGGATGCAAACAGTGGTATCTGTCCCAGGAGGGTTTGAGGGCCCCCTTGTAACTGCGGGCCCCGAGAGGGCACATAGGCTTTGCCTGCCTTGTGGGGCAGCTCACAGTCTGGCAGCTGTACCGCAGGAGAAGCGGTAGAATGTAACTCGGTAGTGACCAGAAAAGACTGCAGCCAGACCACCCGGGTTTAACCACATGTTTTCTCCATGCCTCAGTTTCTTCTGTAAAGTGGGTGCATCACCTTGGGTTATTGTGAGCATTGAGAATTAATGGTGTGAGGATTTAGAACTGTTCTGGCATGCACGAGTGACTCAAAAAGTGTTACTATTATCACCATGATGATGATGAAGAATGAATTCAAGAACAGAGGGAATGCAACATAGGAATGCAGCTGCCTCTTTCTCTCCATGTGCTCCCTCCGCAGAAAGGCAGAACAGAGGAGGTGCCCTTAGGCCGCTGGTGAAGACCCTCACCCCCTCAGCCTGGGACGTGGGCTCTGCCAGCGACCCCCTCTCTGACTCTGCCTTTTCAGGACTCCCTTCCGCCATCAGGTACTGGCTTCCTTGGACACGAATACATCTGGTCCTGTTTAGTCTTGAGGCCTGGGAGCCCATCTCTTACGGGGATTTGATATGCATCATTGTACCTCAGTCTTAACATTTTAACCCTCCAAGAACCATCTGATTCCTAATTTTTAGAACAAGCATCATCCTAATGTTCTGAGACTACCACCTGGACCAGATTTGGCAGTGATGACAGTAATGGCAGTCCCGGCAGCAGTGGTGGCTTTTGAGTGCTCAGGGCCTGCCGGCCGCTACTGGACCAGCCCATGGCGGGGGCGCTGCACGACCCACAGGCTGACCTGGGCTCCGTCCCACATACCCCCAGCACCTCCGAGCTCAAGCGGGGTCACTACAGCCCTGCGTGGGTGCCATGAGGATCCGGTGAGATGAAGCCAGTAATCCAGTGGGTGGCATCCTGCACAAAGTCGGGGCTCAGAACATGGCAGTGCCATCAGCCGTTATCTCTGCCAGAAAGGGTGTTTGGACCAGAAGGGAACCATGACATCATTAAGCAGAGCGTTCTGTCATCTGGAAGTGACCTCCATTCGGCCAGGGCCAGCGGGGCATGGTCCAATTTGTCTCCTACAGGGCAGGTATAGCTCAAGTGAATGGAGGTTGTCCACAGAGCCCGGGGTTGGACTAGGCTCCCCTTTTACTGCTGGAGGGCAGGGGGCCTGTGAGCTCGGTACCTGGATTTGGGGGGAAGATCTATAAAAGTGAGTGAATGGAAAGCCTGAACTATGTTACTCCTATATATATATATATGTATATTTTTAGGTATAATTTCCTACAGCAAAGCACACAGGTTTTAAGGGTACCATCTGAGTTCAGAGAGTTTTGACAGATGTGTGCTTAGCTGTTTATCAAGGTGTCCACCCACGACAGGCAGCCAGGGACTGTCACTCCAGCCTGCCCTCCCTTCGGAGCCCCCTGTGCCCCTGGTCCTGCCTTTGCCCTGAAGACTGGGTGACTCAGCCTTCTCTGTCATTTAATCCACCCCTTCCGGGTTGGGAGGCCCACAAGTCTGGGCTCCCAGGTTCTTGGGGCCAAGGCCTCTCCTCGGAACATCGGGGAGGTTTGCCCTTTTCTATAATAATGATCTTGACGAGCTCCATATGACCCCCATTTAGAACCTTCTGGAATGTTTCCACTTAGATGATTGCTTTGTTAAATGTTTACTACAGGCTTGGGAGACTGGTCTTGGCTCCAGTTTCAGATAAACTCAGAGGTCACTTGTCCTAAGGTCAAATAGCCAGGAAGCGGGGGAGCCGGGACTGAGCCCCGGTGGCTGACCCAGACCAGCCTGGCCCACCTCCGCCCCGCCCCGCACTCGGCGCCGTTCTTGTGTGGTGCCTGCCAGGAGCCCAGCACTAGGCTGGCGCTGGGCGTCGGGTGTGAGCAGAGCAGAGCCCCTGCTGGCTCCGTGGCCACATCCTTCTGCAGGAGCTGCATGGGAACGGTGCCCCGGGGGAGGGCCATGCACGGAGTGGCCAGCTCCCTGTGACCCACCTCCATGTGGGAAACAAAATCAAGCCCGTACCTGCTGGGGGGCACGCCTGCCTCCCCTGCCATCCATCAGGGCAAGCCTGCGGCAGCCCATGGACTTTGTGGCCCTGTCCCCCTGCAAGATAGTACAGTGAGGGACTTCCCTGGGGGTCCAGTGGCTAACAGTCCGCACTCCCAATGCAGGGGCCCCAGGTCAGGGAACTAGATCCCACATGCAGCAACTAAGAGTTCACGTGCTGCAACTAAAGATCCCACGTGCTGCAACTAAGATCTGACGCAGACAAATAAATAAATATTAAAAAAAAAAAAAAAGATAGTACAGTGCAAGAGTTTGGACTGGGGTGGGTGCCGGAGCTAGACCGCTCTGACTCTGCATGACATTGGTCAAGTCACCTAAATCCTGTGCCTCAACTTCCCCATCTGTTGAAAGGGGGTGGTGATAACGGGACCTACTTCATGAGGTTATTGTGAGGATTCACTAGTTATCGTTAAGGAGTGTAACAGACTTACCACAGAGCCTGGAGCACATATCATGTGCTCCCGAAGTGTTAGTAAAGGAATCGTAATTGTGAAACACGGTGGTTCGGACCTTTGGCTTGGGAAGGCCAGACTCGTAAACCGGTGACTCACCGAGAGAGCTCCGAGGCCTCTCGCGGCCTGTTCACGCATCCTGTTCTTGGACGGTGCCCCACAGTCACGGAGAGTAAGTGTTTTCCTTTGTCTTCTTCCTCTCCCGCCCCAGCCCTGTGAGCTCACAAAAATTAAGCCAGGAAAGGACTTGTCGCAAAACTGGGGACTCTCCCCCAGGGCCAGGAGCGGTCACCTCCCTCCTGCACTGTGTGGATTCCTCCACAGTCCCCACCTCCTCCTCCCACTGCCCAGAAATCACGGCTGAGGCAGCCGCGGGGCAGACCCCAGAGGTGCTGGCCCTCAGCAGCCACCTGAACTCGCTCTCAGCCTGTAGCATGCACTGCCGTGCTTGGTTCTGGAGAACTGGTAGATCAGCAGAGAAATCAAAGGCTCTCCTGGGCCAGACGGCCCTGCCCAGCGGGTGCCGCTCCAGGTCTCGAGACACAGGTGCAGGGCTGAGGCTGTGCTTGCCAGGCCCCAGGCTCTGTTCTCTCCCCTTGGCATCTTTTTTGCTCCCTGTGCGTGTTGCCTCCTTGTTACAACGTTGCTGCCGCAGCTCTAACCACAAGTCCACTTTCCAGACAAGAAGGCACAGAGGAGGCAAAGCCCTTTTTCCTTAAAGGACAGTCTTCCTCAGGGACTTTCGCCTACATCTCATCAGCCAGAACTGGGTCACACAGGCAACTCTAGCTGCAAGGGAGGCCAGGAAATGGCGTTTTTAAAATGGCGAGCACTCGCTGCTCTTACAAACAAAAGGAGATGTGCTACAGAGGGGCAGGGGCAGGGTCTCCCCAGCTCCCTCTGTCACCTGAGTAGGTATGCCACACCCCCTTGCCCTTGGGAAGAGGCCTCTGGGGGCTTCCACTGTGTGGCCTGCCTGCTCCCCCCCGCAGGGTGCATCATTGGTAACTGCTGGCTTCCCCGGGGGTGGGAGAGCCGCTGTCTCCCAGGCAATGCTTACTTCCGGCTTTCGTGGCCTAGAGCTCTGCCGGGTCTGTGGCTTCTTTGGCACCAGGCCCTTTTACCGCCACCGGCCCCCTGCCCTAAGGTCCGTGGTTGCCCAGCGTCGGCAGAAAGGTATGCAATTGATCTTTCCCTTTTGTGTCCCTGGGCCAGGGCCAGTGCGGTTTCTCCAGGAACATGGCTCCTTCCCTAGCAGCTCTCCCGCCTTTGGCACAAGGCTCCCTCCTGTCCGTGTGTCTGCGGCCCGCGCTGCACCAGGTGCTTCACAAACCCTGCTTCTTCCCTTCCCTACCTCGTGCCCCTGAACGAGCACTGACCAGGAGCTCCGTGCCCCGACGGGGTGGTCTCTGTGCTTTTGACATGTGATGGGTGTGCCTGAGGAACTGAGTTGTTTGTTGTGACTAATTTACACTTAAGTAGCCACGTGTGCCTGGTGGCTGCCTCACTGAGCAGTGCAGCTGTGGACCAGAGCAGGGACCCCTGTCCCGCCAAGGGGAGAAATGCACAATCGGCAGCATTCATCTAGATTCCTGAAGAGTGCATGCCTCTAAGGGCACTGATATTATGAAGGCCCAGAGAGGGATAGTGACTTGCCCAAGGTCACACAGCGAGGTAGCAATCCCTCTGAGACAGCAACCCACGTCTTCCAACTCTCACGTCTTCAATGCTTCTGAGGAATGTGGTCGCTCCCCTCTGTGAGGGGAGGAGGAGTTGGGGGCATGAGGGCACACACAGCACTCATCGTGCTTAGCACGTCTAAGTGTATTACCTGTGTGTCTCATTCCCATCACTCCCATTTCACAGGTGAGGCCACTGAGGCCCAGGGAGGGGAAGTGCCTCTGAACGGTCCTGAAGCCTGTAAATGGGCTTCAGTCTTGTGAGGCTCTCTGTGATTGGAGTCCCAGGGCTGTCACCCCTCTCTGCCCCTGGAAGGGTCCAGGCTGTGCAAGATCTAGTCCAGCCAGGGCAGGTGCAGTTGGTAAGCTTGGACAAGGCTCTCTCTTTCTGTGGAGTTGTTTTTCCAGCCTGGTCTCCTAAGACTTGGTTCCTGCAGGAGCTGTACTTGGTATCCCGCCCTCCTGCTTCTTCAGAGCCTGACTCAAGGGGCGGGGCCTGGGTGTGAGGTGCACCTATTAGCAACGTGAGCGCAGGAAAAATTTGCCTTTGCCACTGTTAGCTCAGGATAGGGGCACCCAGCCCCGTCTTGCTCTCGTCCAAGAGCAAGGGGCAGAGAAGGCTGTGCCAGGCTGTTCTGTGCCTTAACCTCCTTCCTCCTGTGAGATAATTTAGTAGCACAGCCCTTTCTCATGATGGCCCCGTTTCATTGCAATGGAAGTAGGGCTGCTGGATAAAACACAGCATGAATTTCATATAAATAACAAATCAATTTTTAGCATAAGTATGTCCCATGCAATATTTAAGACATGCTTATACTAAAAATTATTTGTTGTCTATCTGAGATTCAAATTTAACTGTGCACCTGGGCTTTTGGGGTTTGTTTTGCTTCGCTGTGTTTTATTTTGCTAAATCTGGCAACCCTAAGTGGGTGACATTGTCCCCAAGCAGTGTACATGGCAACTGAGAGCCGGAAAAATCATGGGGCTTGCTCGGGGTCACAACAAGGCCCTGGCCAGGACTGGATTCGAAGCCAGGTCTCTTGGAATCCTCTGCCATTTGCATAGACAGCAAACAACCTCAGTGGCTTCTTCTGGGCGGTTGAAGGAAGCCCAGAAGTCATGCCCCTAAGATAAAATCAAACAGCCCTGGCTTCCACTTGCCTGGCAATGTAAATACAAACGGGGATGCTTAGCAGTCACTCACACCTTATCATGAAATAACCGTTTGGTGACAGTTGAGTAGGGACAGGCCCTGGCAGGATGGGTGACTGGGGAGAATTGATGGAGGAGGGTGTCTTGGTCTGTTTGAGGTTGCTAGAACAAAAGTAGCCAGTGGCTTATAAACAACAGAAATTTGTTTCTTAAAATTCTGAAGACTGGAAGTCCGAGAGCCAGGCAATGGCAGATTCCGTGTCTGGTGAGGACCCTCTTCCTGGTTAATAGACAGCTGTCTTTTCGCTGTGTCTTTTGCTCCACCCTCATGACCTCCCAAAGGCCTCACCTCCAGGTACCATCATCACATGGGGCACTAGGTTTCAACACAGGAATTTTATGGGGACACAAACATTCAGTCTGTGGCAGGAAGCAAGAATGAAAATTCCAGAGTCTTAAGGACTGCTAGAGACGGCGAGCCAGGGCTGGGGGCACAGATGGTGGTCGAGGTTAAGACCTTTTATGATCTGACCCTGTGGCACCTCCCCTGGCTTCCGTGCTCTTCCTCACCTGGTACTGGTCACGGGTTGCCCAGGGGCCTTTCCAGCCTTCTTGCCTTTGTTCGTACTGTCCCCGCTGCTCACTGCCCTGCCGTCTTCCGAGGCCCATTTCAAGTGCTCCTGTGCTCCAAGCACATGCCGCACCTGCTTTGTATTATGCTTACTTGTGTGTGCTGCCTTTACTTGCTGGAGATTTCTCGAGGCCAAGGGTGTTCCCTTCGTTTTGAACACCCTGCGCCAGGCCTGCCTTAACAGGCGACCTGCAGATGTTTGTCTGGAATGAGGGCAGGGGAGGGGACCCCAATGCAAACCTCCTGCTTTGCAGTTTTGCTAAGAGACCTGGACAGTTCCCAGCCTGCACTTGAGTCCGTCCATGTCAGAGCAACCAGGAGGTCCCTTGCAGACAGCCTGGCTCCCCGGGGTGCAGGTTTCGGTTTCTGCAGTCCGTGTTCACTGTGGGGTTTGGGAGCACCGGCCTGAGGGTGGGACCTGTCTGGGACCTTCACCCAGGGTCTCCAGTGCCTTAAGCAGCAACTGGCTTGGGGCAGGTGCCCATGAACTCTTGCTGGGTGGACGGGTGGCTGGAGGAGATCATTCGATTGTCGTGTGTCACCATATAGTATTCAGGGCACTTGAGACCCCTCGGCGAATGAGCTAGAGCAGAGCTACCCGGCCTGCTCTCGGGGAGCCGTGCCCACTGGGCGCGCACACGGTAGCGCGTGGGTGGGCCTCCCACATTAACGAGGGGTTTGGGGTGCATTGTCCAAACTGCTGTCAGAAGTGGACCACGGGTGAGGGTCTCTTTAGGGCTCTTGAGGTGACAGTAGGGCTGAGACTGCCCGACAGGGAGGAACCTGCGAAGAAGGAAGGAAGCTCTTCCAGCGGCCCTGAGGCGGGACAAGTCTAGCACCTTCCAGAACTGAAAGTCCCCCCGCAGGCCCGAGGGAGGCCTCAGATGGGCTGATGGGGTGGGAAGCCAGGGAGGGTTTTCAGTGCAGGAGTGAGGTGGGACGCCCTGCATTTCAGGCTTTTGTGGGGAGGTTGGGTGGGGGGTCAAGGAGCTGGGAGGGCAGGGCGGCCTCCCCTTGTGTGGGTGGCAGCTGGACCCAGGTGGCCTCGGAGGAGGCGGTTGATGTAGACCAGGGAACAGGGGCTGCAGCCAGTGCCGCCCTTCTCCAGGCTTCTCGGGGTGGAGGGACCCCGGGTCCCCGAGGCCTCAGCTCTGCTCCCCGTGGCCTGCCCCCACCCTAGACCTGGCTCTGCCTTCGTGTCCAGGCTCCCCAAGGAGTGCAGGTTGTAGCGCCTTAGAGAACGCCGGGTGCCGCTAAGAGGGTCAGGCGCCTGGGGAGACGCAGCCCCCGTCTCACCGGCACTGAGCACTCTCAGTATACGCTGAGCACATGCCCTGGACCAGGCTTCCTCCTGCGTCTCAACCCCACGAGGGTTAGACCCATTTTAAAGAAGGGGCATGTGAGGCTTAGAGGGGAAGGGACTTGCTCGTGATCACACTCCTGGTCAGCGAGGGAGCCAGACCGGAGACCCGGGCCCTCGAAAGCCGTGCTGCAGCCGTGCCCTCTGCCCCTCACAGGCGAGGACTGCATCCCCTGCTACCATGGGAGCATGGGACAGGGTGGTGTCGGGGGCGGCTGTGTCACTGGAAGAACAGGGTGTCGCAGGTGGAGGGCCCTGCAGGGTCAAAGGCCCTGAGGCTGGAAAGAGCTTGGCCTGTCGCACAGAGAGGGACCAGCGTGCAGGAGGGTGGGGAAAAGGGAGAGAGCGATGTGTGAGCTTAGTGATTCAGGCCAAGGCCAGCCGCCCCGGGGCCTGCTTCCATGAGCATCTCAGAACCTCTTTTTTTTTTTTTTCTTTAACATCTTTATTGGAGGATAATTGCTTTACAATGGTGTGTTATTTTCTGCTGTATAACAAAGCGAATCAGCCATACATACACATACATCCCCATCTCTCCTCCCTCTTGCATCTCCCTCCCACCCTCCCTATCCCACCCCTCTAGGTGGTCCCAAAGCTCTGAGCTATGCGGCTGCTTCCCAATAGCCATCTCTTTTACATTTGGTAGTGTATATACGTCCACGCCACTCTCTCACTTCGTCCCAGCTTACCCTTCCCCGTTCCCGTGTCCTCAAGTCCATTCTCTACGTCAGAAGCTCTTTTAATCGGTCTCTGAGTGAGGTGAGCATCTCGGCCCGGGTGTGCACTGTCCTGAGTAATACTGTCGCGTTGACTGTGGTCTGGGTTCACATCCCACCTCTGCTACCCAGACCAGGTCTGGGTTCACATCCCACCTCTGCTACCTACTCACTTTATGCCCTCGTGGAGTTTCTTAATCTCTCCGAGCCTTGACTTCCTAGTCTGTGAGATGGGGGTGAAGCATCCAGCCTCTGGAGGTTTTGGTAAACAAGGTAAAGCACGTAAAGCGTAACTGGGAGTGCTGCTGGCTTGGGACTGCAGTGCTGACCCCTGAGAGCCCTAGAGAGTGTGGTGGGAGGCAGGGAGTCCCGCCAGGTGTGCTCTGCAGACTGTGGGCGGGGCCCAGGACTGGGGCGGGGCCTCCTTGCAATAAGGTCTTTCGGGGGTTTTCCTACACATAGTAGGACAGGCCCTGAATGCAGAGCAAACAGGGAAAGCCAAAGCACCTTCAAACTGTCCCCAGAAAAGTGAGCGAGCGGGAGCCACTGTCCCCCGCTCTAACCGTGTGCCCTTGTCCCCTAGCACTGCTGCGGGAGGAAGTGTCCCGGCTCCAGGAGGAAGTCCACCTTCTCCGGCAGATGAAGGAGATGCTGATGAAGGACCTGGAGGAGTCGCAGGGCGGCAAGTCCTCCGAGGTCCTCGCGGCCACCGAGCTCAGGGTCCAGCTGGCCCAGAAGGGGCAGGAGCTAGCCAGAGCCAAAGAAGCATTGCAGGGTGAGTGACAAGTGGGCAACAGCTCCCTCCCCCTCCCTCGCCTGGGCCTCCGCTGGGGCCACAAGGACACCGGGAGCCAGGGTCCTGCCCCTGCAGGGGCAGCGATGTGGCCCCAGGAGCCTCCCGGCGCCCAGCCCCCAGCCCAGGCTGTCCCTTCCTTTTTGGGTGGAATCCTGCGTCTTGCTGGGTCGGGTACAGATGTCATTCCCTCCTGCAGTGTGACCGCCTCGTGTTCTCCATCACTGCCGGTCATGGGGCACCTCCTTCTGAGGTGTGTGAATGGCAGGTAGTTGTCTTTGCTGAGCGAGGATGCTGACCCAGAAGCTGGGTCGCCTCTTACCCAGAGCTCTCAGGGTCCTGCGGCGCCTCCCCTCGCAGGACAGTGCGGGGGTGCTGGGTTTTGTGCTGGAGGACACATCCCTCCCCCACTTCACTCGTGCTCACCGCGGTGGGCTCTCCAGGGGAGGGCTCAGGCCTCTTCTCTCGTTGCTTGCTCTGCAGGAGCTCCCCTCTAAGGAGCGCAGCAGCCAGCCCTGGGTGGGGGGAGGAGTTTGGAGAGAAACTGCTTTAGGAGACAGGAAACCAGTGGGCCCACGTGTCAGCTGCTTTCCTCAGAGCCGGCCTGGGGTACTGGCAGCCGGCATACCCATCTCTCCTGGGAGCCACCTGCCCGCACTGCGTCTCACAAGGTTATTTGAGAAAGGTTGGGAGTCATCCCCTCCCAGTCCTGCAACGTGAAATGTTGGGGGAGAAAATATCTTGGGTGGGGTCTGCCTTGATCTCTTGAGCCCCTCTTAGTGTCTTTGATTCTCCTGGGGTGGGGGGGAAGGGCAATAAAACTTGGCACCCTCCTTTCCACTTACCACTTACTAGAACGATAAATACTCTTTCGATAAAGACTTCATTTCTGAGGCCAAGGCAGGTTTATTCCTTCGGTTGATTTCGGGCTGCTGTAGCAAAGACCCCGAAACAGGGTGGCTTAAAGAATCTGTTTGTCTCTCTCTTCTGTAACTATCCCAGGGGGCATTTCAGGCTGGTGGGCATCTCTGCTCCCCTCGGCCTGTGAAGGATCCAGGG
>NW_006786690.1:10806356-10826964 GCF_000442215.2 Lipotes vexillifer | reverse complement strand
CCCGGCCTGTGAAGGATCCAGGGAAAGAGCTAAAATTCAAGGTCAGAGATTCCCTTTGGCAAGAGCGTGGCCACAGGGAATGCTGGGCATCCGCGTCCCAGCTACAAGGCTAACTGGGCGGGGAGGGGGGAGAGGGGATTGTGCTGGATGGTTAGTCGGCTCTGTCCTTGTGGGTTTCCCTGACCAGAGGTGTGAAGTGAGCAGCAGAACACTGGCTAAGCCAGCTGTCTGGCCGACACGCCACCACCCGTCCCCCAGGAAGCCTGGGACGCCGGTGCGCCCTCACCCGGCTTCTCCAGCCCCTCTCTGCGTTCTTCCCAGCAGTACATGTTACTCTTAAAGCTGGGTAGACACTTTCCTGTTGGGGTGTTGTTTCCGGTGGGGCCACCTGGACAGTGTTCTGGGTGGTCTCTTCAGGCCATAGCAGGCAGGTGGTCTGTGTCATGGTGCAGCTGACGCCGTGTGATCAGAAGTCACTGTGTCAGGCACACGTGCTTTCTCTGTGCAACCCTCCTGTGGTCCAGGCAGATTTATACAAGCTCCCTCCACTCCCAGCTTCCCGGGGCCCTTGGAACATCCCCACCCTTCTCAGGAAGGAGATCCAAGTCTCAGGAGTCTCCCATGGGCACGTGTTGCTGGGTCCAGGCCGTGTGAGCTGACGTCCTTTGGTCTCGCCAGGTTTCACGATCCTGCAGAGTCGAGGCTGCCTCAGGAAGCAGCCAGACGCTGTCTCAGCCTCCTTTGCCGGTGTTCATTCCAGGACAGAGTCACCTGCCTCCTGTGTCCTGGGCCAGGGAAAGAATTCTCACCTGTATTTCCCCTTCTGCACCTGGGAGGAGGGGGAATACCTCTCTCTGCTGTTCCTGTGCCCAGGGGTGTGGGCAGCGAGTGAGCAGAGGTTCATTGACCCACCGACTGCCCAGCTCCTGGAGCAGACAGCTCTCCAGACCTCAGTGTTCTGATCTGAGTGATGGGACAGTAACAGTGAATTAAATGAGGTCGTGTCTGTGAAGGCAGTAACCGTGATGTGCACCCTCCTCTGTTTAGCCCACAGGGCACAGAGCTGTGCAGGCATTTCTTCCCAACTCTGTGCTGTACAATTTCTTATCCATCCCCAAAGGTCTTCAGGGCCTTGCTCAGGGACCCAGAGGTCCCCCAAAGGCGACTACTTTGTAGGAACAATAATCTCATCAACAAGGACTCGTCAGTATTCATTCAAGGAAAGCCTTATTGAGCACCTACTGTGTTCCAGCACTGTTCTACGCACTTGGTCTACCATTCATCCCACTCCTGCTGGAAGGTTTTAACCCCTTTCACAGATGGAGACAGCTGAATGAGGCTCAGGGAGCGTAAGTAACTT
The DNA here is from genome assembly GCF_000442215.2 of Lipotes vexillifer. Taxonomy (NCBI): domain Eukaryota; kingdom Metazoa; phylum Chordata; class Mammalia; order Artiodactyla; family Lipotidae; genus Lipotes; species Lipotes vexillifer. Next base: position 10,825,604 of record NW_006786690.1, on the reverse strand, counting down.
GGCCAAGGTGACAGAGCTAATTAGCAGCAGAGTCCGAAACTTTTTCCACTGCACTAAACACCTCATCTCCCCTCTGGATGAGGTCACAAGGGGTGAAGTTGGCCTGGACAAGAGAGACAGGAGGCCATCCTAGCTCAGTCACGGGGACAGCAGACTCTGGAGTCAGATCTGGGCATGAATCCCATCTCTGTCACTTACTAGCTGTGTGACCTGGGGCAAATTCCTTAACCTCTCTGAACCACAGTTCCTTTGCAGAAGGCAACGGTAACGATACCTACTTTTCTTATAATTGAGGCCAATAATAGTAGCTGCTTCACAGGTTGTCACGAGGGTTAAATGAGGGATAAAGTGCTTGGCCCAGTGCCAAGTACCGTTAGTGCAAATACTTAGTGATTATCTGATGAGACAGGGCTTGGCAGCCTTCCTCAGATCTGTTTGGAGATGTTGGTCGCCTGATTCCCATTTGGGATAACCCACACCTTAGACCCCCTGAGCCCATCTAAGTTCAAGGTAGCAAGCACCTCAAGCATCCTTGCCTGGCATTCTACAAAGTCATAAATAAGATGCTTCCTCCCCAGCCACAGCACATGGTGAGTAAATTGCAGACAGATGTGGGCAGAAGGAGGCTGGGGCATGAAAAGGGATTTATATGCCCATAATGAGAAGGACGAGAATAAATGCACAAGCCAAGTACGCGGCAGATGTTGGGCGACACTTGGTAATAACCAGCGTCCCTGCGGTGGGAAAACGCAAAGCCCCCAAAGACTTCCACTCTGTCCGGTCCCCACCTGCCCACCCTCAGTCTTTGGCTTGGGGGTGGTTGAAACTGGAATTCTTCGGCACGTGAGAGGATTAGGAACTCAAGCAAGCATGCAAACATTGATGGTTCCAACGTCAAAGCAACGAAAAGAATCAAGTCTGGCGAGAATGGGGGTTTAGAAGTTTCCTTTGTTTCTGAGGGGACGAGTCTGGGAATGTTTGGTTTGGGATTTTGGTCTCATCGTGAGTTTAAAGGCAGAAGCCCTGAATGATTGTTTAATAAGGAATGATGTCGTCGCGTGAGTAAACTTACCCCAGAGTCCCTGCATGACTGCAGCCCTACACCTGTGGTGAGCTTGTCGCCCGTGGGACCCCTCTGGGGTGTCTTGATTTCCCCATGCCCCCTCAGTTGCATTGATTTCTCCTAGAAAACGTGTCTAAATCTTCAATTTATTTTAAAATGACAGTACTAAACCCATTACATGCTAACATTATTTTTATATGAAAATGGCTGTATTTTCCTAAACAAAAAGATTTGAGGGAAAAGAGCAGCATTGTTTCAGAATTTTGTAAAAACTTTTTTTTTTTTTTTTTTTTTTTTTGCGGTACACGGGTCTCTCACTGCTGTGGCCTCTCCCGTTGCAGAGCACAGGCTCCGGACGGCCAGGCTCAGCGGCCATGGCTGACGGGCCCAGCCACTCCGCAGCATGTTGGATCTTCCCGGGGCACAAACCCGTGTCCCCTGCATCGGCAGGCGGACCCTCAACCACTGCGCCACCAGGGAAGCCCACAAAAACTTTAATGTCTGACTTCTTAGAAGACTGCTGAGTTCTCGTTAACTACTCTTTCAGTCAGGCTACTATGATTTGTTGTTTTGGTTGAAAATCTAGCATCACACAGATGTGTAGCTGGAAGAGGGAAGAGTGTATTAGTTGCCTTATTAGATAATTATGGATATTTTTCTTTGACTTCATACTAACTCACCAAATGGTAGTTTCTTAGAGGTTTGCTGAGTGTGGGATCATCCAGTGAAGGTTTTGTGCTCTGTTAGGATGGACAAAACCATTGGTCTAGTTGGTACTTTGAATGGCTATTGTACCCACACATGATTTTTTGAAATCTAACATTGGTCACTTGGAAAATATTGGTTCACTGAGCAATGCACATCCTCCAAATCTTGGCATATTTCAGTATCCAACATCAGTAAGTCACATCAGTTAACATCACCACCAATCTCATTAGAAAAGTCTTTAAGTCTTGAGGAGCTGGTAAAATCATAGTGGCAGATCAAGTTTGCCCAAATTTGGATTTTTACTCAAAATTTCAAGTTTTATCACTGGCAACAAATATTGTCATTTGTTTTCCTAGAAGTAACAGGCTCACTTACTTCATGTGTTCACTTAGTTCAGTAGTTTGCCAGATACTGTAGTCTGTAGTTGGTCCTTCTTTCAAGTACAAATGATGAGCTACGAAGAAGTGGCTAGTTTAGCTAGCAACTCAAACCGTTGCACACATGATTTTCCTTGAGACAGCCATTGTACTTTGGTATGCAGCAAAAGAACTTTAAGTGTACTTCCCATTTTATTAAAAAATATGTACTTGGGGATCAGGTTTTAATAGAATTAATTGTTTTTACAGCTTCATCAAGGTTATTCTTAAGTAAAACTGTCCCCCCCCACCCGGCTTTCTTTTAACTATGAGTGCATTGTGTAAAGAACTCAGTGACTACTAATACAGTTTGATGCCACTGTTACGATTTCTGCTAAGATGTCAGCATTTTACCCAGCATGGCTTTTGCACCTATTTGATACAGCAGCAGGAGGAAACTAATAAGGGCCCCTCCTCCCTGGACTTCACAGCCCTAGATGCTGAGCTCCCTCAGGACTCAGCACACACTGAGGGGCGTCTGTTTCCTACCTGGTTTGCCACTCGCCAGGCTCCTGCAGGCACAGTACCCAGCACAGATTCAGCCTCACCATCTGAACAAAGTCGATGATTGGTGAGCACGGCGGAGAGGAAATGATGCCCAAGTTTCCTCTCTTTAGCACAAGGAATAAGCCCTGTTGGGGCCTTTTCCCTGCCTCACAATGAGTAACCTGTCCTACACTGAGCTCCTGGCAGGAACTGAGCCTTATTATTTAATTTGCTTATTCAACAAATGTTTCATGAAAACTTCCCCGCAATAGAACCTGTGCCTGTGGCTCAGATAATTCAGAGGCAAGTGGGACCCAGGCCCTGCCCAGAAACCCACAACATACTCAATGCAAGTTGGTTGAATAATATATTTTTTCATGACCAACCAGGCCTGAAGATAAGAATCTATGCCACAGATATTCTGCTTGAAGAGTTCTGGGGTGCAGGGAATGTCTTAGGCCTTGAGCAGCAGGGGACACCAGTGTCCTTTAGGTTCCTAGCAGGTGTGGCCATGCTTTGGCTGCCATTGTAACCAGTCCTGCAGGCAGTGGGGTGGTAGGTGGCCTGAGTGGCTCTTGAATAGAATGATGTGTTGTTACCGATGCAGGGATGGCTCTGCCCACCTGCTTTTTCACACACACATCCTTGTCTCCAGAGCTGTGTGGGTTTGAAAAGCAACTTAATATTTCCTGTTTCCCTTCCCACATCCGCACTCCACTCTTTGTCTCATTCCTTGCATCAAAGACTTGTTCATCTCCTGGGCCGTCTATCGCCCTGGGTTGAATTTATGTGTTCCTCTTCAATAAGTAAGTCATACATAGAAGCTTCCACTGTTTCTTAGGCCATCTAGGCTGATGCCCTAGGGGCTGCTGCCCCTCTGTCCCACAGCCCTGATGTTGAAGACGCTTAGCTGGTACATCTTAGAATTTGGTGGAAGCTTCCAGAGAGTTTTAACTTTACAGACAGAGCATCTGCCTAATATACTACCGACTGTGTTTCACAGTTGACAGATTCCCTCTTGAAAGCTTCTCGGGCTCCAGATTCGATCCAGCTGAAAACAATCTATGGTCAGGTGGAAGGAGTGTCCAAAGTCTTTGCTGTTCTGTTGCAGCTCTGGCTGGGCTGTGTGTCTCTAGCAGGTTAGCTGCATCACCTGGCAGCTGGATTCCCAAAAACGAGCACATGCCCTAGTGCACATGTTTTTTAACAGGTGTTTCTTTGGAGTAGTTTGAGATTTCCAGAAAAGTTGCAGAGTCCCTCTAGGACCGGTTCCCGCATCCTCAGCATCTTAGATACTGCAGTGCATTACAGGGATGCTTTTCAAGCCACTTCCTGCTTTATGTTCGCTATTGTCTCATTGGCCAGAGCAAGTCGCATGACCAAGCACAGCATCATGTGGGCGGAGACTCTGGAGGCTGTGGTTCCGGGGAGGTGGGGTTCGTTGGCAGCCATGACTGAGGATCCGCCACAGAGAGCATTTTAAATAGAATCATATCCAGAATCTGCTTAGAGTCCTGGTGTCTGGTGACTGACAACACATGGCATCGACCTTGTCCCTTTTGACTCTTTTGCTTTTTATAGGTTTTTGTACCCGAGTGACTGATGTCCTCTCTCTTCTCCCTGTCTGGGGTTTTTGTCCTGGGCCCTTGACTCTATGAGTTGGAAAGGCAGCCAGTCCAGTCCTGTCGCCCCAGGCCCCCTTTGTCACCCTTCCCGCCTGCCCAGGCCAGAATCTGTTCCATGGCCCCCAAAACAATTACCCTTTCTGGGGTCTCCTTCAATGCTTTGGGTCCAATTCTCAGTAGACTCCACTGTGTATTAATGTTCTGATTATCCTGAAAAAAGAGGAAGGACTGGTTAGTTTGAAAATACTCAAGACACCCTCCAGGACTCAACCTCCACATATCTGATGCTTGTTTAGGAAGCAGGTACCAGAGCCCAACCTCTTCCCTATTCAGAAAAAACCTTGTACACCCATTCTATAGTTGGGATGACTGAAGTGTGAGCACATAGTAAATTGCTTTTGAGCAGTAATCACCAAGCTAACGTTTATTTAGCAGTTGGACTACGCCAGGCACTCTAATTGCTCTGCCTGCATGAGCCCATTGATCCTCCCAACAACCCTCATTAGGTGAGTGGTGTTTATTAGCCTCAGTCTCCCCATCTACAAAATGGGGATGAGAGAGACTAAGGATTTTTCTAATCTCCCGGCTAGTAGACTTGAGAGCCCACACTTGATCTCCAGTGACTCTAGTTTCCAAACCTCTGTTCTTAGCAGATACTCTTTATTCTAGGCGTCTTAGGGGTGGTTGTAGCAGTAGAGAGGAAGGGAGTGAAATCGGGAAGAGAGGAGAAAGACGGACAGATCTGGGTTTGGAAGCCCAGCATTCTTAGCTGTCACTCGGACCCCTTGAGGCACCGGGATTTGTGGATTCATTCTTAGTCTTTGCTCTGGAGCTTGTCCCAGGGGCTAAAGGCGTCAAGGCTGGTCTCGGGGACACACAAGCCAGGAGCTTCTCTTCCCAACCTCCTCTCCCTCCGCTGCACGGTGAACACCCTTCAGTCCCAGGAAATGCCAGTGGCCTCGGCTGCCATATTTAAGAAGTGAGCAAGCGCTGCAGACCTTGAGCTGCTGCTTTTAGTTAATCCCCACCCCCCGCCCAGGAAGTGTCAGAGATTGATCGGCTGAGAGAACAGGGCGCAGTGTGAGAAAAGCCAGGTTCTTGAAACGCCTTTCATGAGACATTGCCCAAGACCCTGTTCAACCCTGTTTGGAGCTGTGGCCTCTATCACTGTGCAGGCCCATCTTGCCGTGATGGGGTCAGGACATGGCCCTGAACCCGTGGCAGGAAGTAAAAGCCACACTGGCCTCTGTCCTGGGAGAGGAGCTTTGGTGTGAGCCAGGCCGGGGCAGGAGGGGGCGGTGGTCTTCAGAGCTGGCCCTCCTTCTGGGGCAGCCACGGTGGGCACTGGCCCAAGGTGGCCAGGGACACAGGGTCAGGTCTGAGAGGGACCTCCACTGTGATTCTCCTCAGCCCTGGTTGGCTCCCCAGGGGATGCTGTCCTGGCCTCAGACAGGGATCTGGGGGTGAGCTTCCTTCCTGGAAGAGCTGCCCCTGATGACGGCTGAACAGGAGAGGGGGGAGCAGATCTCTGTGGGCCCTGAGCGAAATATGAGGTGTGGGTGGCAGGCAGGAGCAGCACAGTTTCACTCAGACGTAGCAAGCCTTCTCGGGGATCTCCTGGGCTGGCCCTGTGCTGAGGCCTCCACCCACCTCATCTTCACATTCTCCTCAGATCCAGCCCATGACATAGGTGGAGTTCACCTGACTTTACAGTTGGGGAAACTGAGGTTCCAAGAGGGTCATACTGCATGCTGGTCTCAGTGTTTGGACTTGAAGTCTCATGCCTGACAAAGATCCCTTCCTACTGCACCAGCATTCAATTCTGATCAGTAGAAATCTCTTTAGTGTTGATAAAATCTTACCTAGAACCCCACTCACTTATTCAATCAACAAACACTTGTTGAGGTCCTCCTATTGGCCAGACATTGTTCTGGGCCTTTGGGGTGTATCTGTGAGCCAAACTGACAAATCCGTTTCTCAGGGATCTGCTGTGTAACAAACAGCCCCCAAATCTCACCAGCATTTTTCTTACGTCCCGTGATTTTGTGTGTCAGGGACATGGCAGGGTGCAGCCGGGTGATTCCTCAGTTCCACATGGTGGGTCAGGGTTGTGGGTTCTGCTGTGGTGGGCTGTTCCGCTGGAGAGTCCAAGACAGCTTCACTCATGTGTCTGGTGCCTTGGTGGGGTGTCTGGGCTCAACTGGGACTGACAACTAAAACACCCATTTGTGGCCCCTCCAGCATGGTAGTCAGACCTCCTCCACTGGCTCACGGATCCCACAGAAAGAGTTCCAGGAAATCAAGGAGCAAGCTGTAAGGCTTCTTGGTCTCAGACATTACTTAGTGTCATTTCCGCTGCATTCAGTTGGTGACAGGCCAGCCACAAGGCCAGCCAGACTCCACCCTATAAAAAGCACGTATGGGAAGTATTGTTGTGTCCATCTTTGCGAAAATACCACCTGCCACAGAGGGGAGGGTGAAGGCCAGCAACAAACAAGGAACATAGAAAAACTAAGTCGTATGTGTTAGAAGACTGTCAGTACTAGGGGGACATAGAAATTGTACAGTGAGATGAGATAGGACCCAGCCATGCCACTCCTAGGTTTTTACTCACCTAGGAAATATATATATCTGCACAAAGACTTGTACACAAATGGTCCTAGCAGCTTTATTTGTAATAGCCAAAAACTGGAAGCAGCCCAAAAGTCCATCAACAGAGGAATGAGTAAACAGACCAGTATATCCTACAGTGGAATCCCGCTTGGCAATAAAGCAACAAACTATCGAGACATGCAGCCACATGACCGGTCTCAAAATCATTATGCTGAGTGCCAGAGTCCAGAAAGAAAAAAGTATATCCTGTATGGTTCCATTCATGTGAAACTCTAGAGAATGAAACCTAATCTGTAGGGACAGAAAGATCAGTGGTTGCCTGGAGGGTGGGAGGAGGGGCAGGAGTGTGGCTTTCAAAGGGGAAGAGGAAACTTTTGGGGTGACGGATACGTCTCTGTCTTGATTGTGGTGATGGTTTTACAGGTGTTTACGTATGTCAGGTTATATCAAATGGTCCATGTTACATATGTGCAGCTTATTGTACGTTATTTATTAGCAGTAAAGGTGTTTTAAAAAGAGGGTATGGTGGCTTAGGAATCCTGAGCACGAGGCGTTTTGGAGTGAGGGGCATTCAGTGCCCCATGGGCCACACTCAAGCAGTCTGCAGCTTAGCCTTCATGCTGGCCTTAGTGGGTCACAGAGGGGACCCAGCCCCAGGTGGGAAGAGCCCTGTCCTATCAGGGCACCAACACCCAGGGCTCCTGGGCTCCAGAAACAGGCAGAGACCAAGGAGGTCCAAGGCTGCCGCATGTGCTGTGGCCTGGGCTCCCAGCCCAGCTCGTTACATGGGTCCAACGACACGGGCTGGCCAGTGGCTATGACAGAAGCTGCTAACAACCAGGTGAGCTTCATGCCCAGAGCCTGACGTGGGGACACAGAAGGAGAAGAGGCATTTTGGGCACTGAGCTAAACACTCAGAACAATCTAGAAAGGAGCTTTCTGATTCAGCTGGAGGCCAGGTGCTATGGTAGGGAAAAGATGGAGGTTAAAATCCAATGGCTTGGGAATTCCCTGGCGGTCCGGTGGTTAGGACTCCACACTGTCACTGCTGAGGGCCCGGGTTCGATCCCTGGTCAGGGAACTAAGATCCCACAAGCCACGCTGCGTGTCCATAAATAAATAAATAAAATTTAAAAATCCAGTGGCTCCATAATATCTTAAAAATTAATACTTATATTTAATGTATAGGTAATGAATACAATTTTTATATACTCATTGAATATTTCCCTGGGCCAGGAATGCATGGGCTTTAAAGAATGATCTCAGATAGGCTTCACCATTTTTCTGATGAGAAGGTTGAGAGCCAGAGAAGGGAGCTGCTGAAAGGTGGAATTTAAGCCAAGGAAGGTGTGCCTGGCTCTAGGACCTGTGGGGCATAGCCAGTGCCCTACACAGCCCCATGGGGAGCCCACTGCTGTTTGTTTCAGTGGCTAACAGGTTTTTAAATGATGAATCCTTTGTGACGTGCGTCTCAGGGACAGGCTGGGCCTGTGAATCCGAGGCACCGGGGGATGTCGGAGCGGGCCGTCCTGAGTCAGGAGTCCAGGGCTCTCCGACAGTGTTGCCCTCAGCCTCTGCCGGCCTCATCTGGTGGGAGGGTTGGGCTGAGTGTTCTTCTGAGCCCCTGTTGTAAGTCACCATGAGCAGAATACTACTCAGAATGCAGGGGAAATATCTGTGTGGGGGGGAGAGCAAGCCAACCTCTGAGAAAGCCAAGACAGCAGCCTGACGCTGCCCACTGACTGCAGAAGTGGTCATGGAAGTGGTGCTGGTGTCAGCGTGTCCCTGGGTCACGCCAGCTGGGCCTCTGACTGCCGCCAGGCCTCCCACTCTCACCCCAGCCCAGGACCTACACCCCACTGCTGACCAGCAGCCCTTAGCCTCTGACCTTCACAGCCCCTGAACTCCAGAGAAGTTGCTCGACCAGGAGCTCTGCACCATGAAGATCTAGAAGAATCTGATTCAGGCCTTGCCAGCAGAGTGGTGCCCAAGGAAAGAAAGGTCTTTAGCAAGAACCCATGGGCTCAGGCAGAAGGAGGGGGATGGCCCAGGGCCAGTCAATATCCCTAAGCCCTGCCGAGCCCTCCAGAAAGAGGCTGAGCTGTGCTTCTCTCGGTCAGTGTTGGCTCCTGGCTGCCCTGAAGACGGGCCTGGTTAGATGCAGCTAGAGAAGCGTTGGTCATCCTGGTGCTAGTAACCCTTCTGTCTCCCACCCAGTGTTCAGCACTGGGCCCAGCACGTGGCAGGGGACTCATCAACAGGTCTGAGATGAAGGTGGAAGATGGAAAACAGCATGGAGCTGTTGGGACTGTCCCTTTTTTGGGGAGGTGGCAGCTGACTCAGCAGTTTAAGGCCAGGAGCACCTTGAGGTCGGGGCCTGAAGTGTGTTTGTCTCTGTGTCCCTGTGATTGTCCCCCTCCTGCTGCTGAGGAGTGGGAGCAAGGCCGGGGAAGCAGGCAGAGCAGAGACGAAGCGCGCGCTGGGCCCACAGGGCTGGCACACAGTAGGTGTGCAGGAAATGGGCCAAGAGCAGGGGGAGGGCTCAGCCCACGTGAATGTCCCCACAGTGTGTCACAAACCCGGAAGGTCCTGTGCGTGGGCAGCGCCCCTCAGCCTGGCTTTTCCAGTTACATGACCCATTGGTGCCATCTCAACCTCCGACCTGTGTCTCCTGCCAGGATGACCGTGGAGTGCATCGTGCTCCCTGCTCCCTCCCCAGGCCAGGCGCTGGCATGAGTGGAGAAAAAACAAGGGCACAAGCCTTTCTTTCTTCTTCCTGGTTCAGGTGACTGCAGACTGGGGGAGAATCACTCCCTTCAGGGGCAGAACGGGCTGGGGTGGCCCTGGGTGGCACGCAGCGGAGGGATGGACTGGGAACTTTGGCCAGGTTCCGCCAAAGCAGGGCCATTTCCTGGCTGGAATTCCCGGAGGAGCGTGGCTTTGGAGAACCGCCGCAGAGGCTGAAAGCTCACACGCTGCCCAGGACCACTCGGGGGCCGGCTCCGCATTGCCCTGCCAGCGCCAGCCCTCTCGGCCGCTCACCTGGGCAGGGCTGAGTGTCACCAGCGTCAGTTAAGCCTCGCACGTGCTGTGAAGTTGTGTTGGCATCTTGAGGTCAGTTTCTGTTCCAGGCAAAGTCCGTCTCCCCAAGGGCCTCTCGCCTCCTGCCCTTCCCAGCTGTGGCCCGTTCTTGCTGAAGCCCTCCTTCGTTCCTTGGTCACCGCACTTTGCTGGACGGCCAGAATCAGAACGGAGTCAGAATGCTTTTTCTAGATGTTCATGGCCCAGAGCTCACAGGTGAGCGACTCCTCCAGAGTTTGGGGACTGCAAGGTCAACGGCTTTGAGAATAACACTCTTACTGGTCTGTTCAAGACACTGGGTCAGGATGGAGAGCAAAAGACGTGGCTGGTTGGTGATGTTCCAGTTATCAGAAGCACCCAGCACCTTGATCCCTATGATCACGGGGAGGAGGTTGGAGGTGTGTGATCACGTCAGTGGGACTGTTTTGTCCTCTTTGCAGATGAGAAGGCGGTAAAATAGTTCCCCTTTCCCCTTTTTGGGATCTTCCATACCCACCACTGAAGCTCCTGGAAATAGCTTTCTTCTTCTGTTGGATTTCTCTTCATCGGAGAGGGTTTCTTCTTCCTACTCTTCTGGAATTCAGACACCGCCACCACCGCACCTCCACCCCAGGCTGCCAGCAGACTTACAGGGCAGTTTCTCGTTGGTGATTGATGGTCACCGAGCACTGTGGAGTCTGTGTGGGCTGGAGGCCCTGCTTGCTGTGAGGGCTGGGTGTGTGGAGGTGGCATGGCTCCCCTGCAAGTATGGGGGCTTTCCCAGGCAGAGGTGGGCTTTTTGAGCTGTTTCTAGAAGGGGGATATGAGGCCAAGGCATAGTAACCTCTGTTGCTAGTTTGTTAGTAGCAAGTGGAAAAGATGGTGAATAATTTGGGGGTGGGAGGTATAGGGAGAGGTCAGTGCCCCCACGAGAGGGGGCTTCACCTCTGCCATGTGATGCTCTGCAGGAGTGCCAAGAGCAGGGCAAGCAGAGGATTTCCTGTTCAAACCAAGCAATTAGGAGATATTTATACAGGGAAGGGAAGGTGCCCTCTGTGGTTCTAGGTTGGGTCCAAGTTCTCAGGAAAGAAATGAATAGTGGAAAGGAGCTGTCCTTCACTGAACACCTACAATGTGCCATCGACCAGAAAAGCAAATACCTTGTGTAAAATCCTCCCCACCGTCCTACAAAGTTCCTTTCTATTCTCCTTTTCTCCATGTGAGGAACATAAGCTTGGAGAGGTTGCATGACGTGCCCAAGGTCATATGGGTAGTAGAGCCAGGACTAGGCTTGGTGTCCCCTCCACTTGAACTTGGACAAGTTGCTCAACTCTCCTTCCCCATTGGTAGAATATCCCCATCAGTATCATAATAGCACCTACCCAGTGGTTGGGGGATTAAATGAGATGATTCATAGAAAGAGGTTTGAACAGTAAATATTTATTTATTAAATATCAGCTGCTCTTATTATTATTCTTTTACTAAGTTCAGAGTGACTGTATAATTTATTGTCCAAACTGGGAGAGTTTTTCAAGAAAAAGAGGGCCTATTAAAAGTTGTCCTGGGACATTAAGAGCCAACTGGGACTGTCCCAGACAAATGGGATCCAACAGGCAAGATGTGAGTAAGTGGACAGGTGTCAGGCAGGTACTCTGGGTCAGAGGATGGTATAAGCAAAGGTGTTGGAGGGTGAGTGCTCATGGTATACACAGGTGACCGTGAGGTGGCCAAGGGGCCCATCTGCCCTACCGGACAGGAGAAGTAACATCTCTCCACCTGCACGCTGACCCCATTGCCCACAGGGCATTCTTCCCCTTCCCCAGGTTCATCTGCGTGCTCCAAGGCCGCCCGCCTGGTCAGCATCATAATTTACGAGGGCACCACAGGCCACTCCATTCTTTATGGACCTGAGAAAGATGTGATCTTTACGACAGAGAGGCATAGTATGACATCTCAGAAACCATTCCGATGCCCTGTTAGGCAGGAGGGAGCAGAGGTGGAGAAGGGCGCTGTTAAGTCACGAAGTGCATCCCCAGTTGACACCAGAGGAACAAAGCTTTCGGGTAGAGGCTCCAGAAGGAAGGATGTGGGAGGCCGGGGAGGGAGGTGGGGTTGCCGGAGGAGGCTCCTGTCTCCTAGCCTGCGTGGCTTCCATGTAAACCTCAGCAGGAGCACGTGACGCCTTGACAAGGTGGGGTTTCCAGGCAACTGTTGTTACCCACCCACATGGACCCAGTGTCTCCCAGGGGAGCAAGGTGTTCCTGGGGGTTCAGGTTCCCAGAAGGGTCAGAGCAGCCTTCCCTGTGGAACAGGGAGAGAGGGGAAGTGGCCGGGAGCTGTAGGCCAGGCTCAGTGTGGGGAAGTGACATGCCCCAGCTAAGCTAGGAGCTTCATCCTAGACCCCTATCCTTACTCCCAGCCCTGAATGCTCACTGAGGTTCTTCACTTTTTACTAGAACAGATTTCTAAATTTTTTGACAGAACCTTGAACCCAGTAGAGCAGTTCTGTACATAAAGATCTTACTTCAAGAAGTATAGGCCAGTCACCAATCTATGGATTGTAAATGCATATTTTTCAAATTAATGGGACTCCCACTAGCCTAATGCAGGCTTTTTGGAAATTAGAAAAAGGCATGTAGAGAGATTAGGCAAAGGTACCCCCCCCACTCCACGACATTGTACACAGGCCTACTGACCTGTTATAGCCTGGTGACTTGGCGGGCAGCACCTGTGTGTGACCACATTCCTCGGGGGTTGCAGCCATGTAGCAGGGTTTGACAAGGGGGTAGAGAGGTGCCTCTGCTCCAGGTGGCTGCAGCCCTGCACTAAACTGTACGATTTGACAAGCAGAGCACCAGCTAGATTTTACCTCCCACTCAGCTTACCTACCAGCTACTTTTGGGCAGTGCGTCAGCTGTGCAACTGTCCATGGCGGTCGTGGGTGTGAGTCATGGCCATTTGGCTGGTTGTGGTTGGCATAAAGAACAATTCCCTCTAGATTTCATCTTAAGAATATTAAGGGACTTCCCTGGTGGCACAGTGGTTAAGAGTCTGCCTGCCAGTGCAGGGGACACGGGTTCAAGCCCTAGTCCAGGAGGATCCTACATGCCGCAGAGCAACTAAGCCCGTGCACCACAACTACTGAGCCCGCGGTCTACAGCCACAACTACAGAGCCCGTGTGTCACAGCTACTGAAGCCCATGCGCCTAGAGCCCATGCTCCACAACAAAGAGAAGCCACTGTAGTGAGAAGCCCATGCACCAACTAGAGAAAGCCCACACGTAGCAACGAGGACCCAATGCAACCAAAAATTGAAAGAAAGAAATAAAATAAAACTTACAAAAATATATATATATTAGGATGGAAAGGTACGGCAATGCCTTTTTACTGAGTTTTATACCACAACCCAAGCTTGTTCAAACCGTGATGCCCCAGGTGTGGTGACCCCTCCAGGGCACCTTTCTCACTTGGAGAAAGGGAGAAGTGAAGTGCCTATTAGAAGGGACTTATCCTGGACAGCCACCTGAGGTCCAGAATGGGGCCGTCCCCTGGAGGGAGTTAACGTTTATTGAACCCCTACTGTGTGCCAGGCTCTCTGCATACATGTCCTATTTCATCCTCACAGTCAGCCAGCCAGCCAGCCATGGGTTCTGTTATTACCCCAACTTTACAGAAAAGGTAACCGAGGCTCTAGGTAGAAGGAACTTGCGTGGGACACTCAGCTGGTTGATGGTGCAGCCAGGATCAGCACCCCAGCCCACTCTGGCTTCAGACCCTACACTCTGACTATTGTACCATCAAGACCACACCTGTCTCTTGACACCTGAAGTTTCCCTGAGCCCTTAAAATGTGGGTCTGGGTGGAGGTGGGCAGGCTTGGGCTTGGGAGGAATGGGACCGGGCCTCTCGGCTTGTCTCCTCTGAGCCAGTTCTGCTGTTTTCAGCACCCTGAGACCCTGGAGGGGTGCCTGGCACGGGGGCCATCCAGGGATAGTGACCGTGTAATGGCAGGGAGGGCTGGAGGCACAATGCCAGATCTTTCCACCACCTCAATTCCTAAAGACATCTTCCCGTAACCCAAGAGCCTGCCATGGGAACACAGGTGCTGACTCAGGAAAAAGAAGTCCCAGTGAGTAATGACAGCCCCCAAGGGCACCCTCCGGCCGGCACCCTTGGCCTCCTGCTCTGAGCTCTGTTGAGGCAGCGCCTGGCCCCGTGGCAGGAGCCTTGCAGCTTGTCCACGATCATCAGAGCAGAAGGCCAGAGCATTCCTTTTGCCTGCTGAAGGCAGCAGGGAGCCTTTTTTTACTCCAGAAATGAGCGGGGCATGTTTCTGAGGTTTCTCTAGACACCCAGAGCGCTCCTTCCCCGCCCAGGTGCCAGACTTTTATCTGGAGCACCGTTTGACTGCATTGTTCATGACGGGCTGGGTGGACACAGCAAGGCTGTCTACCCCTTCCCCTGACCTTCACCCTGTCTGGGATGCCCAGCTTAGCACATCCAGGATGGGCCCTGGACTTGACCCCAGGGCTAAAAGAGGATGCAGTAGGTTAAGAAAGTGCAAATTAAAGCAACCTCACAGACTGGCAAAAATTCAAAAATCACACAACCACACTCTTTTGGCACGCCTGCAGGGAATAGTACTCTCACACGTGGTTGGAGGAAACATTGGATAGCGTGACTGCCGTGGAGGAAAATTCAGGTACAGCTAGCAAAATCACATCTGCATTCACCCTCTGACTCAGCAATCCCACCTCTAAGGACTGATCCTGAGGGTAAAACATTACGCATACGAAACCATTTACTGTACACGCCATAGAATGCATTCAGAGGCTTCAAAGAAGGGGAGAACAGGAGGCAAATCTTAAAGTTTATCTAGTAGATTTATTGACAGTAGTTGTGGTGTGATAATCCTGGAATGATTTTGTTATTATGGATTAGAGCAAGTGAGAAAATATATACTGTTGGGTACCAGGGTTCTGTCTGTGGGAGAATGGAATATGGAATAGAGGAAGATGCGAGATTAGAGTTGGGGCATCAATATACATTTTTTAAATTAATTATTTATTTTTGGCTGCATTGGGTCTTCGTTGCTGCACGTGGGCTGCGGTGAGCTGGGGCTGCTCTTCATTGCGGTGCGCGGGCTTCTCATTGCAGTGGCTTCTCTTGTTGCAGAGCATGGGCTGTAGGCGCATGGGCTTCAGCAGTTGTGGCACACGGGCTCTAGAGCACAGGCTCAGTAGTTGTGGCGCACAGGCTTTGTTGCTCCGCTGCACATGGAATCTTCCCGGACCAGGGCTTGAACCCGTGTCTCCTTCATCAGCAGGTGGATTCTTAAACCACTGTGCCACCAGGGAAGGCCTCAGTATGCATTTGTGATGACCTGTGTTCATGATTTACAAGTCTTAACCGTGGAAGGGCAAGAAAGCAGTGACCCACGCGCCGCCCAGTAGCAGTGCGTACTCCTAGCACCTGCAGCTCTGTTTCTCAATGCTGTTCCGCATGAGGAGCCAGGGCCCCTTAGACACCTGGGGGACTCCAGGTGTGGGGCAGTGAAAAGTAACAGTATGACTAGAACATCTTGTCGCTCTAAAAAGCAAGGATGCAGCGAAAAACAGATGGTCAGAAAGAGCCAGGCGCTGGCCAAGTGCCAGGAACAGGTGTGAATCCTCGTTCGCAGATAGGAAGCTCGTGTACAGTGATATTACTTCTCTTTATGAATATTTTAAAATTAAAGCAGCAAATCCCGGAAAGTGCTGACCTGCAGCTTTTCTTGGTTGGCACATTCCGAGCAGTTCCGCAGGCCCGCTTGGTGCCAGCCTGAGCAAATGCTGACGAAGGAGCAAGTGGCCTCTTCGTGTGGTGGGGCTCCAGCACAGTGCCCCCCCATCCCTCCCTGAATGGGGCTCATGGGACCTCAAGGGGTTAAACTGTTGTCGTCTTATTCTGATGTCACTTCAGGAAAGGAGCTCAACTCAGAATCTCAGTAAAGAGGCTGCTGTGTGCTGCTGGTAGGAGCCGGGGACTTGGACGGGCCCTGGCTGGTCCCACACGCCCTGCCCGCACTCACCCAGCTAAGTACATAGTAGGTCCTCAATAAGCAACAGCTGCTGCTCCTTTTCTCTATTCAGTTTAATCAAACTCACACTAACAGGCACTCTGCCAGACATCAGAAATGCAGGTAGTCCTTCATTCCAGAAACATCGATTGACCCCTGGCCACATGCCAGGCCGAGGGCTAGGTGCTGAGGGTAGCAGGGAGAGTGAAGAAACTCTGCAGCCTCCTCCCAGCCCAGCAGTTTAAAGAGAAATCAAGTAATAAATTAGTGAGCAGACAAGAAAAAGATAAGATAGTACTATGTGCCATACAGCAGCGGTCCCCAACCTTTTTGGCACCAGGGACTGGTTTGGTTTCTTGGAAGACCATTTTTCCACGGACTGAGCAGGGGCGGGGGGGAAGGTTTCAGGATGATTCAAGCGCATTACATTTATTGTGCACTTTATTTCTATTATTATTACATCGTAATATATAATGAAATAATTATACAACTCACCATAATGCAGAATCAGTGGGAGCCCTGAGCTTGTTTTCACTTGCCACTCACTGATAGGGTTTTTGTTTGTTTGTTAGTTTGTTTTTTAAAGGAACTCCTTTATTTATTTATTTATTTATTTATTTATTTATTTATTTATTTATTTATTTTGGGCTGTGTTGGGTCTTCGTTTCTGTGTGAGGGCTTTCTCTAGTTGTGGCAAGCGGGGGCCACTCTTCGTCGCGGCGTGCGGGCCTCTCACTGTCGTGGCCTCTCTTGTTGCGGAGCACTTGCTCCAGACGCGCAGGCTCAGTAGTTGTGGCTCACGGGCCCAGTTGCTCCGCGGCATGTGGGATCCTCCCAGACCAGGGCTCGAACCCGTGTCCCCTGCGTTAGCAGGCAGATTCTCAACCACTGCGCCACCAGGGAAGCCCACTGATAGGGTTTTGATATGAGTCTGCAGGCAATTGATTTATTAGGGTCTCTGTACAGTCAACCTCTCAGCTAATGATAATCTGTATTTGCAGCCGCTCCCCAGCGCTAGCATCACTGCCTCAGCTCCACCTCGGATCATCAGGCGTTAGATTTTCATAAGAAGGGCACAACCTAGATCCCTCGCCTGCGCAGTTCATAGTAGGGTTCACGCTCCTATGAGAATCTAATGCCGCCGCTGATCTGACAGGAGGCGGAGCTCAGGGGGTAACACGAGCTGTAAATACAGATGAAGCTTCGCACCCGCTCGCCCACCACTCACCTCCTGCTGTGCGGCCCGGTTCCTAACAAGCCACAGACCAGTACCAGTCCATGACCTGGGCGCTGGGAACCCCTGCCATACAGGATAAAATGGGGAGGTGTGGAAAACGGTGGGGGTAGGTGGCTCCTTTGCCTGCATTGCCAGAGATGGCTCTCTGGAGCAGAGACCTTTAACCCAAAACAGAGGTTACAGAGGCCACCAGTGTGGCTGGAGGGCATGGGGTGGGGGGGATGGGGAGATGAGATGAAGGGCAGTACGTGCGGGGCTGTGCAGTCCTGATGCGGAGCTTGGACTTTATTATACACATGGCTCGATGCACTGGTTTTAAGCAAGGAAGCAACTCGGTCTGATATGACTTTTGAAGTGGTCCCTCAGGCTGCTTCATTGAGAATAGTGTGTGGGGGGTGAGGGTGGCGTTGTGAAAGGCTATCCCGGGCGTCCTGCAGGACAGGTTGGAGAATCCACAGGACTTGCTGGCAGATTAGACGTGGGAAAAAGAAGAGGGCAAGTGTCGGGAATGGGGCTTGGGCACCTGGGGCAGAGTGGTTACCCCTCCAGCCCGAGGGCACTAGGGAGCCAGTGCAGGCTTTAGGCAGGGAGTGACGGAATCAGACTGGGGTTTAGGAAGCCAGCCTGGGGGTGCAGAGTGGAAGCAGGGAAACCAGCTCCAAGCAGGTGGGCCTGGCGTCGTGGAGGGGGGGGATGTAGGGAATGAGGGCGGGTGGTTTCCCCTTCGGAGGAAGCAGGAGCTGCCGGCAGGGCACCATCCCCTCCAGCTCCTCCTCCTGGCTTCCCCCACACCCCTTGAGGGGAGGGAGGTGCATCTGTTTCCTTCTCGACCCAGCTGGCTCCCCTGAGCTGGGCCTCAAAGGAAAGAGCTCCACGCACTAGCTCGGCCCTGCCCGGTCCTGCTGGAGGGAATTGTCATTAAAAACGGGGCGGCTGCACTTAGAGTAATGACACGCTACACTCGGAATTGCTGTCCTGGGCTCTGGTTTTCCTGATGCCAGAAAATCCAATAACCCCGGGTAACATTCAGTCCAGTTGTGGTGCTGATTGGATTTGTAAACTCCATCCAGTGTATTGTGTTCTGATAGTTACCTGAAGCTCTCACTCAGCCCACAGACGTGTGGTTCCCAACGGCCGGCCTAGACCTGGGTGGGGTCAGATGCACAGCTCACACCAGAGGCTGCTGAAGTGAGGGAAGGATGGGTGCAGGCCACTGTCCGCGGGGCTTCCCGGCCCCGGAGGCATTACTGTGTGCAAGACTGTCGCCTCCCCTCACCCTGGCTCTTGGGGTCTCCGCGTGTGACCGTCATCTGGGACAGCAGGCTTCCCCAGAGCCTCGTGCGCCCCACCTTCCCAGCCAGGCTTTGAGGAGCGCAGGTTAGCATCTCCTAATGACTCAGGGTCGCCCTGGGAATATTCATTTTTGTACTTGGGAAAATAAGGTTGTACCGTCTTTTTGTTTTTGCTCATTTCTCTTTCCCCTCCTCTCAGGCCATGGATTGTCACTTGTCTGCTGTCACTGGGCCTTTTCTTGGCATTGATGGAGGCAGTGCCTTGTGGGAGCTGGGGTCAGGGGCACTGGGTTCAAATCCTGGCTCTGCTGCATAGTACCTGCAGGACCTTGGGCCAGTCCCTCAGCCCCTCTGAGAATCAGTTTATTCATCTGCAAAGTGGGGATGGTAATAGCACCTGCCCACGGTGGGGCGTGGGGATGGACTGTCACTTCAGCCGGCTGCCCTAGGCACGAGCAGCCCCCATGAGTGAAGTGACCCCTCCCTCTCAGTACCTTCTTGCCCACCCTGCCAAGCTTCAGACCCAGCACGGAGCAGGCCACGGGCCACCAAGGCCAGCACTGCCACAGCAGTGCTTAGCAGCACGAAGAATTCTCCTTGGGCAGCCAGAGGAGGCCAAGTCATCAGGGAAGGCGGGAGCTTGGGCCTGTGCCCTTGACCACAGAAGGTGGCCCGCAGGTCCAGGAAGAGC
>NW_006786690.1:10783033-10806057 GCF_000442215.2 Lipotes vexillifer | reverse complement strand
GGCCTCTCACTGCTGTGGCCTCTCCCGTTGCGGAGCACGGGCTCCGGACGCGCAGGCTCAGCGGCCATGGCTCACGGGCCCAGCCGCTCCGCGGCATGTGGGATCCTCCCGGACCAGGGCACAAACCCGCATCCCCTGCATCCGCAGGCGGACTCTCAACCACTGCGCCACCAGGGAAGCCCCCATGTGTCTTTAAAGTGAGCCCTGAGCTCCGTGCAGCCACCTTCAGGTGCCTTCCTGTACTGAGGTCTGACCCTCCCAGGAGCCTTGGAGATGCCAGTGCTGGGCTGGGCCCATCTGTCCTGTTTGGCAGCAAGGAAACCTCAGCCTGGCAGCTCACATGACTTTTCCACGGGGTTCCCTGCAGAGCCTGGCTGGCATCCACTGCTCCTCGTCCCAGCTCCATTAGCCCAGAGCCCAGGGGATAACCTCCCTCACCTGGGCCCCTGTCCCCGGCCGTGGCTGTCAGAAGGAGGCTGGATCCAGCACACATACTCCCACCAGCTGCACAGAGAAAGCGCGGGGGCCCGGCGGGAGGGGCTGGGTGCAGGCTCTTCTCTCTTCACCAGTTCTGCTCCCTGCTCCTTTCCTGCTTTCAGCGTGGTGTGCCCCTCTTGCCAAAAGCCCTCTCCTGCCCAGCCCGAGCACCTGTGAGCATCTCTAGCGCAGTCATCTGTTTTTATTTACCTTCATTTATTCCGGGCTGTGAAACTGGTGACCCACACCTACGTTCTCTTGAGCCTGTGTGCTGCTTTTAAATTTTCTGAACGTGTTGCCACCATTTAAAAGTTGGAAATTATCCACAGTGTGGATTTCCACCTTCTCTGGGAAAACGAGCAGGTCTGGCCACCCTGGGCCCGTGCTGCCCTGGCCGGCAGTCAGCTGGATGTGAGGGGCGGTAAGTCTGCAACCCTCCACACCCGGCCCAGCGCCTTTGGCTGGGCCCCCTGCTTTGTACCTTGAGCAGCAGACCCAAGGATGCACGTCAGTTTCCAGTCTCTTGCTGACAGCAGGACTGGCTCAGCACCCTGGGGCTTTGCTCCTCGGTTCCCCGCCGTGTCCAGGGCCTTGGACCTGTGGGCCCTGGGCTGGCTTTCCTCCCTCTTTCCTTTGAAACCACGTCCTCTCTGTCCCCTTGCTGACCTCCATCCCTCTCTTACTCCCTTGCACCCCCTTCCACCCAGACCGGGAAGTGCAGTGACTCACAGCTTTCCTTTTGCTCCCCGGGTCCTGCTCTGGTGGCTGCATCCTAACACCCTGGGTGCGTGTGTCTGATTCATCACCGTCTCGCCGGGACCCAGCTCAGGGCCTGGCCTACAGCGGGTGCTTCGGGAGTAGAGAATGCCTTAACGAGATGTTGAGAAAGCTACCCGGTCCCCTCCCGTCCTCCCCTCTGGGTTTCAGAGGGAGACAGAGCCGCCCTGACTCTGCCACCTTGGGGTGGGGAGAAGTCTTGTAGCAACGCGCTTGGTAGCCGGCGCGCCCGCCGAGGGGCGTGCAGATCAGGCAGGGAGATGGCGGGCCTGTGTGCTTCCCCCGAGTCAGCCTTTCCTCCTGCCAGCCTCTCCCGGTCCCCAGAGGAAGGGCTGATCTCCCCAGAGGAGGAGGCATCCTGGGAAGATTTGGGCCACGGGAACCCCGCCTCCTGGTGCCCCAGGGCCTTGCATGTGAGGCACTGGGAAGGAGGTGCATTTGTTCTGTGTGACCTCCTGGTCACTTTGCCCCATCTGTTTCTCAGATGCCCTCGGGCCGTTCGTTCCTGGGGCCCTTTTCGCTTGGCTGATGCCTCAGCCTAGAATGTTCTTTCCTGCCTCCTGGAGTGCTTGGTTCCTCAGCCTTCATGCTCTCAGCTGAAATGTCACCTCCTCAGAGAGGTCCTCGGAGCTTCCTCTCCCAAGGCTGCTGGTCCTGTCCCCCGACCCCCACCCCACCCCCTGGCCAAAACCTCCAATTATTCTCAGTGTCAGCCTCAGATGCTTCCCTTCCTATGACATATTCCACGATTTCTGACAGTGTTCTGTATTTGGGCTCTTAGCTATTTGCTGTCACCTGTGGGAGGACAGGGGTGTGGTGTTTGGCTAAGTTCTCTTCTGTCCCCGGCAGCACACAGTTAGAAGGTGGTGGGTCCTTGGTGAACCTGTGCTGGGAGAAAGGATGGTGAGTAGACAGATGCTCACTGGGGTCAGCCCCCGGAGGATGTATGGCCAGGGCCTGAGCTGGAGGTTAGCAGCAGAACACAGAGCCTCAGGGGTTGACCAGGACCCCGGGCACCTGGGGTCCAAGGGGGGCCTCGCAGAGCAAAGGCATCAGGCAGGCCTCATCAGATCCCAGCTCGGCCACTTCACTGCTGTGTGGCCTTGGGCAAGTTACTTTACCTCTCTCGGCTCCAGCTTCCTCATCTGTGAATTGGGTGTAGTACTTTCCAACTCAGGGGGATTATTAACGCAATAATGTGTGTAAGGCATTTGGGACATAGCACCTGGATAGGCTAAGCACACAGTAAATTGTTGTCCAATAGTGAGCCTGATGTTAAGCGTGTTTAGTTTGGACTGAGGTAGACAGGAAGTGGAAATGTGGGTCTGCTCTCAGGAACGAGGTGGGGCTTGGATCCCCTGTGACTCTTTTACCCTGTCCTCGCTCCCCCAAGGACCAGAACTGTCCCAGAGGCTCCCCCAGCCAGCAGGGGGCAGAGCCAGAGGTGGGCATTCCCCAGCTGTTAGTTGACTGGTTCACTGATGGGTTTTGTGGTTTTGTGGCTAAAAGGTGCTCCAAAGATTGGCTGGCGTGGGCTTGGGGATTATCTGCAGTTTGGGGGCCTGGGCCCTCTCTGCTCCGTCTCTCTGTATCAGCCCCAAGATAATTAGGATGTTGCTAACTTCTAGTGGGAAAACAGCCAGAGGATGGAGGACACTCTGGAGAGTTGGAGTAGGTGGGACACTCGGCTTCCTCGGGGTGTGGCACTGTTCCTGCCCAAACACTGTACCTGATTTCATGCAGTAAATCCTCACAACACCCCAGGAGTCAGGTGCGTTCATTGGCTCCACTTTACAGATGAGGAAACTGAGGCACAGAGAGGCAAAGATCCCCAGCTTGGGTGAGCCTGGATTCAGACCCAGGCTACTGGGCTCAAGGAACCTGCACTTTCAACCACCTTGAATCCTGCTGGGAGCAACTGTCAACAAGTATTTGCTACCCTGCGAAAACCATAATTCAAAAAGAGGCATGTACCATAATGTTCATTGCAGCACTATTTACAATAGCCAGGACATGGAAGCAACCTAAGTGTCCATCAACAGATGAATGGATAAAGAAGTTGTGGCACATATACACAATGGAATATTACTCAGCCGTAAAAAGAAACGAAATTGAGTTATCTGTAGTGAGGTGGATGGACCTAGAGTCTGTCATACAGAGTGAACAGAGTGAATTAAGTCAGAAAGAGAACAACAAATACCGTATGCTAACACATATATATGGAATTAAAAAGCAAAAATGGTTCTGAAGAACCTAGTGGCAGGACAGGAATAAAGATGCAGACATAGAGAATGGACTTGAGGACATGGGGAGGGGGAAGGGTAAGCTGGGACGAAGTGAGAGAGTGGCATGGACTTATATACACTACCAAACGTAAGGTAGATAGCTAGTGGGAAGCAGCCTCATAGCACAGGGAGATCAGCTGGGTGCTTTGTGGCCACCTAGAGGGGTGGGATAGGGAGGGTGGGAGGGAGGCTCAAGAGGGAGGGGATATGGGGATATATGTATAGGCATAGCTAATTGACTTTGTTATACAGCAGAAACTAACACAACATTGTAAAGCAATTATACTCCAATAAAGATGTAAAAAAAACAAAAACAAAAACAAGTATTTGTTAAGTTAGTGTGTTGAACCCGACAGCAATTTGGGTGGTAAAGTCGAAAGGGCACTGGTCCTAGAGTCAGCTGGAGGAGCTGGTCCTAGAGTCAGCTCCTAGAGGAACTGGTTGGAATTCCAGGTCTTACTGCTGTGTGACTTTAGGCAAGTCACTTCGCCTCTCTGAGCTTTCATTTTACTGTTAGGACAATGGACATAAAAATGCCTCCTTTGCAGCGTTGTCAGAGGGTAGAACAGGGTAGCATGTGAAGGCCCCTCCCCCCAAGGCACTGCACAAGTGTTTGTTTACTCCCTTTCTTCAGAATTTCCTCCCATCCCGTGCCTTCAGCCCCAGGCGATGGCTGCCATCCAGAGCCTGACCTTGGCCTTGAGATCCAAGAGGATGAGGACTTCGGAAATGGCTTTGGCTGCTCCAGTGGAGGGAGCTGCCCTGATCTGCTTGCAGATCAGAATCTCGGGGCCCCCTTGCCAGGCCTTTCATGTTGTTGCTTTATTTCACAAGAGCCCCGGTGTTTGTTTAACAAGGAGGTGGTATTTTTAGAACTTAAAAGTAATTCTGCTCTTCGAGGAATGAGCCCCAAGCCTGTGGATGTAGCCCTAGCCGGAGCCGGGCCTGGACTAGAGCCTTGTGGGCACCCTGTCCTGGCTTTCCCCACCCCACACGCTGCTCCCCTTGGACCTTTCCTTTGGATGCAGGACACCCTCAGTCTGCCCTGTCCAGCCTGACTCCTTCCTGCCTGTCTGTCTAGGCCCTGGGGGTGCTGATGGGGGCACAGCAATACCAGCATGTGGTAGGCTGCATAATGGCCCCCCAAAGATGTCCGCATTCTAATCTCTGAAACCTGTGAATATGTTACCTTGTACGGCAGAAGGGACTTTACAGATGGGAAGATTATCCCGGATTATCCAGTGGTCCAGTGTGACCACAAGGGTCCTTGTAAGAGAGAGGCAGGAGGGTCAGAGGAAGGAATGAAGATGTGATCACGGAAACAGACGTTCAGAATCAGAGAGAGATTTTCAGGTGCTCCATTGATGGCTGTGAGGATGGAGGAGGGGCCACGAGCCAGCTCCTTGATTCTGGTCCCGGAAACCGATTTCAGACGCTGACCTCCAGAACCATGGGAGAATAGATTTGTGTTGGTTTAAGCCGCTAAGTATGCGTTCATTTGTTACAGTAGCAAGAGGAACCTAATAATGCACAGCCCAGTGTCCCCCTCACCTGGGAGCGCCTCATTTCCAGCTGGGCCGCAGGGGCACTGAGCCTCTGGTGATATATCTGGAAAAGAGGGTTCGTTCTCCTTGGAATTGTCGGGAGGAGTCTGAGAATATAAGGACCTGACCCAGCCCCTGCCATGTAGTAAACGTGAAAATATTTAGCCCTGCGTATTGTTTGCCTCTCTACAGAGAAGCTGGGTGGTGGTGAGGGGTAAGCATCGTTGTGTGTTTGGGTTGAGGGTACATACACTTGGATTCAAATTCCAGCTTCCCCAAACGCAGGGAAGTTTTTCAGTGACGTTCAGTAGAGTTGCTGGTGCCTCTGGGCCTCAGTTTCCTCATCTGTAAGAGGGGAGAATAGTGACCCAGGACTGTGAGGGAACATACATACACACAGACCGCAGAGGGTGGAGCCTGGCCCCCAGCACGGCTGGATGAATTGAGCCTCCACTCTGGTTTGGTTAGCTGCCCCGATTTCTCTCCACCCCAAGCTCAGCCTCGCACCTCCATCAGCAGCTGGAGGGCTCCCAGCCTCCGGGGTCAACCTCTGTCGGATGCAGCATTTTCCCACGATGTTAGTCATCATTCGGGAGGAACTTGAGGATCCCTGTCTGTCCCACTGAAGACCAATTTAGGATGGGAAGTGGTTTCTTCCTGCGGTTTCCCTCTTGGTCCAACAAAGCTGAAATCCTAACCAACTGCCACGGTGGGAGCTGTTCCCTCTCCCGACCGAGGCCTCTGGAGGTCACAGATGACACATCTGGGGCAGGAATTCTCTGCCAAGGTGTGAGAGGAGAGGGGCCCAGAGATGGGTCTCAGATATCCCCTGTTCCGGTCAAGACATACCTGGTGTGTTTGAGAAGACCCAGCACGTTGAAAAAGAGTCAGAATGGGTTCGGTCGAGTTTGCAGAGAGAGATCTGTGCGCACGACCTCCTGACACTGTCGCCCGGTCTGTTTGTGCCAGGGCCGGCAGCTCTGCAGCCATAGAGGCCAGGGCATCCGGTTGCATCAGGCTGCGAGCTTCTCATGTCCTAGGGAGGACAGCACAGGGTCAGGAACACCTGATTTAAAGCCTCTTGGCCAGCTGCTCTCTGAATGACCTTGGGCGAGTCACTTAACTTCCTGGAACCTGTTTTCCCCATTCAAAAATCACCATCACCACCGTCATCATCTTCTTCATCTAACACATGCAGCTCTTACCACGTGCCAGGCACTGTCCTGAGTTCTTTAGTTGGATGTTACTCCTTGAATCCTCACCATAGAACCTGTGAGGTGGGTGCTCTAGTTTCCCTCAAGTAAGCGGGGGTGGGCCCCGAGGAGTAAAGGAAGGTACCCGGGGCCACACCAGGAAGGGGCAGAGCTGGGATTGGGACTCAGGCCACCTGGCGCTTGGTAAACCTGCAGCCTTCTCCCTCGGGGATAACGGAGGTGGTGTGTGCACCCTCCGGGGCTTTTCTGGATTATGCGTGTAGAATGAGAAGTGCCAGTGCTGTGTCAATGGAGCATACAGTACCTGTTAGCGGCTTCCGTTTCTATTATCCAGATTAGCAGAGGTGCTTGGTGACTTAGTTTGGGGGCCTGAGGCAATATCCATTCTAACTTTTGAGGGTCATGAGTATATTTACTGTTTTGATCTGGTGGCGGTGGTGTCATGGGTCTATACATACATCGAGACTCATTTAATCCTGTGCTTTAAATAATGTATAGGTTGTTCATTCTATGTCAGTTATAGCTCAATAAAGCTGTTTTTAAAAAACACAGCAGGGGCTTCCCTGGTGGCACAGTGGTTAAGAATCCACCTGCTAATGCAGGGGACACGGGTTCAAGCCCTGGTCCCAGAAGATCCTACGTGCCACGGAGCAACTAAGCCCGTGCGCCACAACTACTGAGCCTGAGCTCTAGAGTTCGCGAGCCACAACTACTGAGCCCACATGCCACAACTACTGAAGCCCGGGCGCCTAGAGCCCGTGCTCTGCAACAAGAGAAGCCACTGCAATGAGAAGCCCGTGCACCACAACGAAGAGTAGCCCCCGCTCGTCGCAGCTAGAGAAAACCCGTGCACAGCAGCAAAGACCCAACGCAGCCAAAAATAAATTAAAAATTTTTTAATTAAGAAATGCTTAAAACACACACACACACACACACACACACACACACACACACACACACACAGCGAAGTTAATCTACAGAACGAAATCCATTCTGTCCAATGGGTTTGGCCATGTGAGGACCACCCAAATGATGGCACCCTTTTTGGGTTGTTTTTGGGTAGTGTTCTCCACCCTCAAGTTCTAGCATAAAGGGAGCTGTGGAAATGGGGGGTGTCCTTTGTCATGGGCGTTGCCTGAATGTCACAGCGTTGGCCTCTCCTGGCCACTCAGCTCAGGATCAGCACACATGCACACACACACACACACTCACTCCCCTCAGCAGTCCGATGATGTTCCTGCAGGTGTGTTTTACATAAAAACACACCTGCCTGCTGCACTGGCTCCATCGCATGGAAGTAGGTGTTTACCCCCTGCACCCAGATGTCACCCGCGGTGTTCCCTCACCTGGTCTGCTCCAGGAGCTGTCCCTAAATGTCCCTGGCTTACACGTTGGCTGGTGGCATCAGCTTACGGGCCACAAGCCTAGGCTCCCAGCTCTGCTGGGGGAGGAATGAAGGAAGCCCACCTTCGTTCCTTCCTTCTCCCCCTTTTTTTTTTTTTTTTTTTTTTGCCATACGCGGGCCTCTCACTGTTGTGGCCTCTCCTGTTGCGGAGCACAGGCTCCGGACGCGCAAGCTCAGCGGCCATGGCTCACGGGCCCAGCCGCTCTGCGGCATGTGGGATCCTCCCGGACCGGGGCACGAACCCGTGTCTCCCGCATCGGCAGGCGGACTCTCAACCACTGCGCCACCAGGGAAGCCCCCTTCTCCCCTTTAAAGGACATTTCCTCTGAGGCTCTTGTGTTCTGGGTGCTGTGGAAGGTACCAGGAGGACCTGGGTCAAAGACACAGCTCAGCGAGTAGACAGGCCCGGGGCCAAGCTTCCCAGTCCCTGGATCGTGTCCAGACTCGACCGCCTTTGAGCTGTGTGATCCTGAGCTAATCCTTTTTTTTTTTTCGCCACGCCATGCGGCATGCAGGATCTTAGTTCCCCAACCAGGGATCGAACCTGTGCCCCCAGCAGTGGAAGCACAGAGTCCTAACCACTGGACCACCAGGGAATTCCCCTGAGCTAATCCTTTAGCCAAGCTAAGCCTCAGTTTCCTCATGTGCACAATCACAGTGATTTCATAAGGTTGTTGTACGGGTCATATGAGAAGGCCCCACATCTCATTGATTCTGACGTGCACGCTTTTTGAATTTTAGCTGGTCTGAAATCAGGGCGCATCCCCCCAAGTGATGTGTCAGACTAATTGGCAGTGTTTTGCCTTCCTCAGTGGCCCCTGAAATATTGGTGCATCTTGTACCTGCTGGCTTCCTAGATCTGAGGACAAACTCTATGGGAAGGGCCTGGGCAGTGTGCAGATACTAACATGTAATGGAAAGAACACGGACTCCAGAGCCCACGGATGTGGTCTTCATCTCAGCCCTGCTGCTTTCTGGCTGTTCATGGTCTCAGATAAGTGGCTTGATCTTTCAGAACTTCAGTTTTCTCACCTGTAAAATGGGAACAATAAAGTTTAGTTCCGGTCGTTTTGAGAATTTGATAAGCTAACCTGCGGGAATCCCCTGGCACAGGGCCAGGCGTGTAGTAGGCGTCTGTAATCTTGTTTGCCATCTTCAAGGTAATGAGACTGCTTCTCTTCGAAATCGATTTCAGGGGAAACTAAGTCTGAGGCCAGAGATATTTCCAGCATTGCCCTTTTTGGCATCCAAGTCACTTAGCTCCTGTGCCTTGGTTTCTGCATCTGTAAAATGTGAGTCGTAATAGTACCTACCAGCCAGAGTGGCTGTGAGAGTTGACTAAAATAACACAGAGAGCCTGGCACTTAAAACATACTCATTGGGGGCAGGAACCAGGCGTATGGATCCAGTTTTCATGATTGCTGTTATTAATGCTGTTTATTCTTCTGAACTGGGGGTACAGAGGTAGACATGTCCAGATCACTCCCTTGAGACCTTGCAGCCTCTTATACATTGAGGAGAACATGCAAGCCAGGGCCAGCCTGAAGATGCAAGGACCACGGCCGACCCTTGGCCCTGAGCGTAGGAGGTTCTCAGGCACAAAAACGCCCTAGGAGTTTTACAGGTGCACTCTATTTAAAATCATCATTGGTGTTATTTGGGGAAAAGCGTGTTTTTAAGCCGTTCTACAGATTTTGCCTTTGTCGGTTGCTGGGTGTGGACCCAGCCCCTAGGGGTCCAATCCGCCAGATTCGGAGCACCCGCCAGTGTTTGCAGTACAGTCAGGGGGGCAGGCGCCATCTGTCGGTGCTGCGCCCCCTCCTTCTGACCTGACTCCGTCCCACTTTCCCCGCGCCCCCAGTTAGCCAGAGTGCTGCCCACCCCTTCCCGTTTCCTTCTGGGTTTACATTTTAATCTGAAGAGGACTGGTGTTTGCACCACGGCAGCCAGGAAGCCAGTGACCCACTGTCTTGTCCCTTCTGCGCTGGGACAGACATCCCAGCAGACCATGGTGGCACTTGCATTTTTTTACTTTCCCTGTGCTTTACCACGTGGCTGGGCTCTGGCGGATATTCAGGCAGGTAGGTCTTAGGGTGGCTGGAGGATTGGAGGTCTGAACCTGGAGCCCTGGGCCCGTGAGCTGTGCTCAGGGACAGATGTCACTGCCGTGGGACTTGGGGTGCTGCAGGGCTCTGCCACCCCTACCCGCTGGCCAGCCCAGGGTCCCAGCGAACTCTTCGCGGATAAAAACCAAAAGTGAGAGAGTGGCATGGACATATATACACTACCAAACATAAAATAGCTAGCTAGTGGGAAGCAGCCGCATAGCACAGGGAGATCAGCTCGGTGCTTTGTGACCACCTAGAGGGGTGGGATAGGGAGGGTGGGAGGGACCCCTACCCGCTGGCCAGCCCAGGGTCCCAGCGAACTCTTCGCGGATAAAAACCAAAAGTGAGAGAGTGGCATGGACATATATACACTACCAAACATAAAATAGCTAGCTAGTGGGAAGCAGCCGCATAGCACAGGGAGATCAGCTCGGTGCTTTGTGACCACCTAGAGGGGTGGGATAGGGAGGGTGGGAGGGAGGCTCAAGAGGGAAGAGATATGGGAACATATGTATATGTATAACTGATTCACTTTGTTATAAAGCAGAAACTAACACACCATTGTAAAACAATTATACTCCAATAAAGATGTAAAAAAAAAATTGTAAGACAAACGGATATGATTACAAGTATATGCAAAAATGTATACAAATATAGAAAATGATTAGAATAAATTATATTTAAATGCTAAAAAAAAAAAAAAAACCCAAAGTAAAACACAGCAGAGTTTACGAAACACTTGCACCCAGCATCTTGTTTAAACAAATAGGATTCCAAAACCTGGGAATAGGGCTGGAGGTGGTTGGCCCAGGCTTCCGGGCCACGGGAGGTTTGAGCTGGGTCTTCCCTGGGCTGAGGGAAGGAACGAGCCCTCTGCCCCACGCTGAGGTCTGCAGGTGACCTAGCAGGTGCCTCGCTCTTGGTAGCTGTTTCCTCAGTACTGATTGGATTGGACTGGATGTCAGCAAGAAAAATCTAGGCAGGACAGGGCAGGCTGCGTGCCTGTGACCCCTCACAGTAGGGCGGGGCCTTGCCCTTTCCTTTTCCCTGTCATATCTCTTCCAGTCCCCAGGGCTGACTGCCCAGGTGTCACTGCAGAATCTGGTGGGTCGGCGAAAGAGTGAGGGCAGTGATGATCATGCATTCATTCATTCCACAACTATTAATCGAACGCCTACTAAGTACCAGGCACTGTTCTAGGTGACAAGGATACCACAGTTAATAAAAGAGACAAAGATTCCTGCCCTCACAGTGATGACATTCTGACACTCTACTTGGGGTGTGGAGTAGTAGGCAATAAACAAGATAAATAAGTAAAATATATGGTATGGTGGCTGGTATTCAGTGCTAAGAAGAAAAAGCAGGAAAGAAGGGTAGGAAGTACCAGGGATCACAGTTCTAGAAGCTTCCAGGGAAGAAACGATATCACTAATAATAACAACAATAGCTATATTTTTGCTCAGTGCCTTCTAGAGGCCAAGCCCCTGTGAGGAACTCGCAGGCACTCATGCAGCCTTTGGTAACAGCCCTGAGAGTTACCTGAGGAGGCTGGGCAGGGCGTGGGCTTGGAGCCCGGCCGTCCCTGTCCTGGCATGAACCCAGGCATGCTACCTGCCGTCACTCTGCCGGCAGCACCGGGTGCCCCAACTGTGAAGGGGGAAGGGCAGTTGCATCTACCTCCAGGGGTTGCCATGAGGATTAAATGAGTTAATTGTGCAAAATGCTCGCAAGCCATGGTACAAGCCCATACACAGTAACTACTTTTATTAGTATAATTATCCTCATTTATTGTGGAGAAAACTCTCACTAGTGAGCGGCAGAGTTAGGATTTGAACCCGGAGCTGGCACTCCAAATCCAGCAGTGTTTTTAAGTAGCTAGGGATTTACTGTTCCAGCAACACTATGAGGCCTAGACATTGTGGTCCCAATTTATGGATGAGAACATCAAGGCACCGAGCATCCTGCCGGGAAGTGGGTTAGCTGTGCTTCGAGCCCAGGGCTCTCTCTGGGGCATCGCTGCTGCGCAGGCCGCCTGCGTCTGGACTCAGAAGGAGGAGGGAGGTCCTGGGGCAGAGCGCTGGAGAGACACAGGCGCTGGGTGGGTGGTGGGAGACCTCCCTCCTTCCCCTGTTCCCCCGGGCTTCTGCTCTGAGGGGCAGCTACCTCGCCTGCCCACCTGCCTTCACAGCAGATGTTTAAGCGGCCTCGAAAGTGGATGATTCCAAAGCAGAGGAGA
The DNA here is from genome assembly GCF_000442215.2 of Lipotes vexillifer. Classification (NCBI taxonomy): domain Eukaryota; kingdom Metazoa; phylum Chordata; class Mammalia; order Artiodactyla; family Lipotidae; genus Lipotes; species Lipotes vexillifer. The sequence continues at coordinate 10,794,011 of NW_006786690.1, read as the reverse complement.
TTGTTTGGGAACAGAGCTACCGCTTTCCCGCCTGTTACTGCTTGCTGACAGATCTGATTGCTGCGCCCGTTAAAGTCCTCAGCTTCAATTTGCATAAAAAGTCCCCCCGCCATGGAGTTATCAGTTCATAGCATCTCCATGTGCAGAAGGCTTGGGTCCCCCCACGGCAGCACAGGACGGAGCCGGCATCCAGCCTTGGTGCAGAGGTGATCCCTGTACAGAGGTGGCCCATGAGAACAGGACCGGCCAGCTGGGGAGTCCCTCCTTTTGGGGTCTGGAGCAGAGGAGTCGCCTCCTTCCTCTTACCCTTTTTAATAAAATAACTGTTTTGCCCATGAGACGTAATGAGGATCTGGAAGCTTTGTTTGTCTTAAGCTGTGGCCTGTGGAAGCAGAGAGCTGCTTCCCCTGGGGGCTTAGCCCTAAGCTCATTACCATAATCCCAGCACCAGAGCCAAACCTCACCCGTCCAGACCTCACCGTCTGAGTCTGGGACCCGGTTGTGATTCTGGACCCTGGGCTGCCAATGTCGTGAAGGAAGGGGCTTTCCCAAGCTGATGCATGGCCTGAGGCTGCTGGAACTACACAGGTCCCTGGACAGTGCAGGCCTCAGATGAGCCTGCGAGTAGGAGGCCTTGACTCTCACTAGCTGTAAGACCACTTGGCCATGAGATGGGAACACTGCTGCTCACGGAGCTGTGTGCAGGAGTGAGATCTGTCTGACGAGGAGGGGTAATGCCCCACCATGTTTGCAGAGCACCTCACTGTTTGCAGAACACTCCACAGAGGTCATTTCATGTGAGCCTTAAGAGCACCCCATGGAGAAGGCAGAATTAAAGATCAGAGGTAATGTGACCTGCCCAGGGTATCATGGGGCCTCTAACCTCAGTACCCAGCTCTAAGTCTAAGGCTCTCTCTACCTTGCCCCATCTGCCTTCCAAGTTCAAGGTCTATATAAGGCACTGCTGAGAGTCAGCCCAGGTCCTCAGTGGTCCCTGTGGAGCCAGGATCCCTGGGGCAGGGACAGCAGAGTTGCAGTGGTGGCTGAGGACACGGAGAGGCAGTGCCAGGGCCCCGCCCCCTCCGGGCCTTTACTTCATCCTCATCACTTTGTGCTGTTTGTTTGGGCTGTTACTAGCTCAGTTCCTGTTATTTCCCCCCCAGACAATCAGCCAGGAAATTCTTCACTTATGTTTCCTTAAGAGGTCAAATGCTTTTCTCTGTGCAGAAGTAAATAAATGCTGCAAGCTGAGTTGGCAGTTTTTCGCAGCAGCCTGCAGCCCGTCCTCTGACTGCACAGGTAGCATCCTGGGCACGTCAGCAAAGGCGGGGACGATTTTAATCCAGACCCGGGGCTGCAGCCCGGCATGATGTGGGGAAGAGACGGTGCCAGCTGACAGTAGCACCAGTGGCTTTTCCTTCCCACGGCCAGAATCCCGATGGAAACGAGCGACGGTAGCATCGTGACATCACACTTCCTGAGAACCTGTCTCAGCTCTGCAGAGCATACTGGGCACCAGGAAGGGAATGAAGCCTGGCTGGGAACAGACAGAACCAAAGCCACGGCTCCTGGGCACCTCTGCACGGATGGCAGCCCTTGCTTGGGCTGGGGTGATGTGTGATTCTCACACTCCAGAGAGTCAAGGCCTCTGTTAAGCCCATCGCAGTTTAGAGGAGAATTTAGGCGAGGCTGCTCGGAGCACTCCTGCAGCTGGGACAGCTGTCAGCCGTATAGCAGAGGAAAGACTACAGAGGAGCCAGCTTTATTTTTTATTTATTTTCCTTTTTTGGCTGCACCAGGAGGCATGCGGGATCTTAGTTCCCCGACCAGGGATTGAACCCGTGCCCCCTGCAGTGGAAGCACAGAGTCCTAACCACTGGACCGCCAGGGAAGTCCCAGAGCCAACTTTATAAAGCACCAAAGTCCAAGGCACTCAGCAGAGGCAAAAACCGTCCTCTGCTAGCCTTGGTGGCATTTTTCTTTCTTATGGAAAATCTCAGTTATATACAGAAGTCAATAGAATAGTGTAATGAATCCCGCGGACCCTGACCTGACCTGAGTACCCATCACCCTGTGGCCAACTCTGTCCCACTTTCATCCACTCCCCCCTCCCTGTATTATTGTGAGGAAAATCCCAGATACATCATGTCATCTATAAATACTTTAGTATGTCACTATAAAAGAGAAGGACTCTTTAAAAAAAAAACACACACATAACCACTAAACTATTATCACACCTAAAATAAAGATTAGATATCCAGCCATGATTCAAATTTCCAGTTGACTCATAAATTCGTGTTTTAAGCTTTGTTTGTTAGAATCAGGATCCAAGTAAGATGGACACAGTGCAATTAGTTGGAATGTTTTTTAATCTAAATGTTCCTCTTCCTTTTTTTTGTATTCTTGCTAATTATTTGTTCAAGGGGCTGCCCCACCCCCACCCCCCACCCCCGTAGCTTGTCTGGTAGGTCTCCCGGGGTCTGGAGTTCGCTAATTGCAGCCCCATGGTGCTGTCCAACATGCTCCTCTGTCCTTTGAATTTCCTGTAAATTGGTAGTTCATCTAGAGACTTGATCATTTTCTCTACTCATTTTTTGCAAGACTCCTTCAAAGGAGATGTTGGGTCCTCCCCTCAGGAGGCATGTGCTGTCTGATTGCCCTTTTTTGCGATGTTGGCAGCCCTGCCTGAATCCAGACATTCAGCAGAAGTGGCAGAAGGGCAGTGTTCTCGTCTGTCGCCCCTTCTTCGTGTAGTAGCTGGAATCCTTTTTACAGAGGCTCCCTGCCATCTACTGCTTGGTTACCCACTGGTACAGTTGGTATAGGAAAGGCAGGATAAAAGCTTGACTGCTTTCCCTTTATTTACCAGTTTTCAGAATAATGGCTTAGTGCCTTTTCTTCCATCATGGTGTTTTAAAAGCTTAGATTATCAGGAAACGGTTTAAGTAATACATTTTTTCAGAGTTCCATAGTTAGAGGGCACAACCTAGAAAACTATTTAGAAAATGACGTGTCCACCGAGGTAGTGAAGGGCGTTGCACAAATGTAGTAGGTGTTAGCATGTTAGTGGACAGAGCACACCTCCTGGCTTAGAGACAGAGAGGACGTTCATTCCCACTTTGCTGATGAGAAGACAGCCCCAGAGATTGGGGCCTGCCCTGTTTATGTGGCCAGTTAGTGTCAGAGCCCAGACACTGTGCATAAAGCAGACACAGAGAAAAGTGGTTATATGCTCACTTTATCTCTAGAATCCAGGCCTCCTGGCAAGACTTGAATAAACTCTCTCCCTCCTTGCTTATAAAATGCCTGGAGGCAACCTAAATGTCCCTTGACAGATGAATGGATAAAGAAGATGTGGTACATATATACAATGGAATATTACTCAGCCATAAAAAGAAATGAAATTGAGTTATTTGTAGTGAGGTGGACAGACCTAGAGTCTGTCATACAGAGTGAAGTAAGTCAGAAAGAGAAAAACAAATACCATATGCTAACACATATATATGGAGTCTAAAAAACAAAATGGTACTGATGAACCTAGTGGCAGGGCAGGAATAAAGACATAGACATAGAGAATGGACTTGAGGGCATGAGGAGGGGGGAGGGGAAAGCAGGGACAAAGTGAGAGTAGCATCAACATATATACAGTACTGAATGTAAAATAGTTAGCTAGTGGGAAGCAGCCGCATAGCACAGGGAGATCAGCTCGGTGCTTTGCGATGACCTAGAGACGTGGGATAGGGAGGGTGGGAGGGAGGCTCAAGACGGAGGGGATATGGGGATGTATGTGTGCATATAACTGATTCACTTTGTTGTACAACAGAAACACAGTATTGTGAAGCAATTATACTCCGGTAAAGATCTATTAAAAACAAAAAAATGCCCGGAGGTCTGGCAAGGGCCCAGCTCTGTGGGCACTGAGTGCCAGCCACCAGGACATGCGGCCTCAGGAGGTGCTTGGTTGCATTTCTGTTAGACCATCTGAAATTTGGGAGAGGCCCCAGAGGCCTTTCCAGGGATAATGATGTCTCTCTGGCTACCCCTTCTCCCTATTACTCATAGCCCCACCACCTTTATTATCTCCTCACTGCCTTGGATTATTATCCAAGACTTTAGTTATCTCTGTTTCTGTGCTAGTTTGGTGCCAGGCTTAAGGTAAGTAATAATGTTTTCCTGAATGAATGAATGAATGAATGAACGAACGAACAGGCAAAAAACATAATGACCCTCATCATTTGTATTTAGACCCTTCTTTCTGAACTGGCTGTAAACGCTTCAAAGGCAGGAGCGCTTCTGTCTTCTGCGAGGCCAACACTGGGCTCACAGGGGCAAGGATGGGAGAAGGGGACCACTTAGCATCCTTAGGTCCAGAAGGGGGAGGGGCAGCGGGAAGGTGGGTGGTGGACACAGTCAGTCCAGTGCCTACAGCTCCTTTCTTCTGCGTGAGCACGTTTGCTCCTCCCCCACAGTCCCAGGGATTTGGAGAGCCTTTCTGTCCATCCTCCTGCCTCACATCAGATCCTGCCACTCTCAGCCACCACTAGTAATAACGGCAGCTAACACCCTGAGTACTGTTCTAGGTGCTTTGTGTGTGTTAGCTCATTGGATTCTCTGAGTAGCCTATGAAGTAGGTATTGTCACCATCCCCGTTTACAAGTGAGCACACAGGAAATTAAGAGACTCATCCAAAGTCACTCAGCTGACAAGTAGAGGGGCTGGGACTTGAACATAGGTGACCAGAGACCTCTTGCCAACTGCTCCAGCTGCCTGCTGGTAGAGAAAGAGGATCCTATTTAAAAAGCCCTCCCGCAGGGATCCCCGACCGAAGCGTTAGAAATTTTGTCCTAAATAGACCCAGTTATGCCCAAGTCTCTTCTATTGCTGGCAGCGATGGGGGATGGAGGACAGTTGGTGCCTCGACTCTGGGTTGATGGAACCCTCCACACTTGGAGACATAGGTTGTAACCTCTCCAGCTTTTTTCTCTAAGCTAAACAACCCTACTTTCTTTCAGGTTCCCAGTGCAGGGCACAGCACAGGAATCAGGACATAAGAAACCACACAGAGGCGGAGACCCTCTTTAAAGCCTCCGAACCTTCCTGCAGAGGCCCCTCCTGCACACACAAAAAAGCAAACAGGCAAGTTTGCTCTGCCCTGGTGCCTTCAGCATATGGTGTCTGAGCAAAGCTGTGGCCAGAGCTCTCAGCCAGCTTCTCACCTGGGAGCACCTCTTCCCAACTCCCAGCAAGGCTCAGGCAGTGCTGACCCAGACACACTGGGTCCCCACACACATCCAGAGCTTTGCGAACACCCTCCCCTTTCCTGCAGTGACCCCGGCCTCCCTCCTGTAGCTCTTCTGCCTTCCTGTCCCTTCTACACCCTGTACTCACCTCCACTATGGCCCCTTCTAAATGCTTCCACAAATATTTATTGTGCACATTCTATGTGCCAGATCCTCGTCTTAATGCTGTGGGCATAGCAGGGAAAAAATGAGCAAAAATCCCTGCCCATGCTAGTTGGAGGGGGAGCTAGACAATAAACAAGCAAATGCAAAACATATATGATGTCGGATGAGAAAAGAGCTTTAGATAAAAAGTATGTAAGGAAAATAGTCAGTGCTAGAAGGTCTGGTAACATTGCAGTTTTAGAGATGAGGCAACAGTAAAGGCCTCTCCAAAAAGGTGACAGTGACTCAAGACCTGAAGGAAGCAGGGGAATGAGCCACCATGTGCTTGGGCTTGGGATGAGATGTTTCAGGCAGCACAAATGGTAAGTGCAAAGGCCCTGTGGCACATTAGAGAAACAGTTATTTTGCTATTCAGAAATTCTTTTCTTGCCCATCGGCCTGTTTCCTTTGCTTCTGTGTCTCACACACTCAACACAATGGTACATCTTGGGGAACATGGGAAGGATGCTCAAGGGAACCAACTGCTGAGAGCCTCAGGAAACTGGAGCTCATTCCTAGGGAGGCTTCTGTCCAGGGAAACCACCGGCCGAGACTCATAGGCTGAGCAGGAACTAAGATCCACTCTTGAATCCAGGAAAAGAGTTACAATTACGCCCTTGGTCCTTCCGAGTTAGTCCCAAATCCTTTAGGCTACCTTCACCCTGATGGCCATAGAGTCAGCCACACCCAGGGGATTCTGCAGGGAGAGGATTTGTCAGAAGTCTGTGATTTGAATCCAGCCCAGTCTCTGATTCATTTGTGGGCAGATAAGTCTAACCTTGCTTGGTTTCCCTATCTGTGAAATGGGACTGCAGGTTTCGCCTGCCCACCTCTCACGGTGCTTCTAGGAAGGACTAGGGTGGTGTTTGTCAAGCACAGCACCCCACAGCAGAGATTAGGTATGGTTATTGCTGCTGCTATGGGTTGTTTGTTTGTCTTTAATAATTCTATCACCTGTCTCAATGTCAAGCCATCTCTAGACCAAGTCTCCAGTTAACCAGTTCAGCTCTGCTGGATTAACTTTTCATGGCAGGGCATTTCCAGCACCCAGGAGAAGAGCCCCAGAAACTCAGCTCTGTGCTTCTTGAGCGGGAGGGCACCTGCTGGCTTGCATGGAACTCTGAGAATTTGTCACTGTCAGGAAAGCTGTTCTCCTGGGAAAAGTCTTGAAACATGCCCCTTGCTTACGGGGAAGTGAGGGCCATTGTCTGAAAGGGGCTGGTGATTTTTTTGGGGGGGTGGGGGTGGTGCTGCGTTGGGTCTTTGTTGCTGCACGCGGGCTTTCTCTAGTTGCGGCAAGTGGGGGCTACTCTTCATTGCGGTGTGTGGGCTTCTCATTGCAGTGGCTTCTCTTGTTGCAGAGCATGGGCTTTAGGCGCACGGGCTTCAGTAGTTGTGGTGCACGGGCTCAGTAGTTGTGGCGCATGGGCTTAGTTGCTCCGTGGCATGTGGGATCTTCCCAGACCAGGGCTGGAACCCATGTCCCCTGCATTGGCAGGCGGATTCTTAACCACTGCGCCACCAGGGAGGTCCCACAGCTGGTGATTCTAAAGGGACACTTGGGCAATTTGTGGGGCTGAGACCAGCCCCCTGCCAGATTTCCTGTCTGTTACCCTTCCTGGCTCTGGCTAAATTGTTTTCTTGGGACATGAGTCCTAAGCCTCTGAAGACTGGTGCTTTAGTATGAAGGGACCTTGTCTGCATGAGTTAACTGCTGTCCATCAGTTTTCTCATCTGTAAAATAGGAGTAATAATAGTTAATTGTAATAATAGCACCTTCCTCATAGGGTTACTTTAAGGATTAATAATATATAAAGTGCTTACTGCTGACACACAGTAAGGATTAAATAAATATTCCTTTTTTTTTTTTTTAAGTTTATATGAGTTGCAGGGGCTGTGATGGCTGGGGAAGGAATGGCATTTCCTTGCTATAATCCTGCACTCTGCTCTTTAGCTCCGAAAGGCAGATTTATCATGATAGACTCCTGTCAGCCAAACTCACGAGAGACTGATGTGTAGTCCACAATGCCAGGTAATTGTGTGCCTAGAGCTCACTCGTGCTTGGAGTGTGGGGTCTGAGGTGGCCCTCGGGGAGCTGGCATGACTGAGCTGCCGTGACTTGGGTCCTCCACCTCTGCCCTCTGGGGCACCTACTCAGCAGACAAACCACTGGCTGTGGGCAGGTCGGGGCACACCTTGCTGGGGCTGCCTCTCTGACCCCTCAGTATTTGGAGGGCGGGTTTCTGGTGACCTCTTCCCTCTGGTTGGCACAGCCTTTTCCAGCGTTATCTCACATCCATTCACTTCTTTGTCTCCACCGCTGCCCCCCTCCTCCAGGTGTCGGTCCTCTCCTGCCTGGACAGCAGCAAAACCCTGGCTGGGCCTCCCTGCTTCCACTTGTTCCCAGTCTAGTCTCCAAGAGGCAGCCAGTGGTCAGAAGGCAGGTCACCCTTGCATGCACCCTCGACTGCCGTAGGGATGCAGCGCCCCCTGCCTCCCACCAAAGATATGTCCACCCAGAACCTGTGAATGTGACCTTAGCTGGAAAAAAGATCTTTGCAGATATAGATAAGGTAAGATGCAGGTTAGTGAAGTGTCCTTGTAAGAGAAGAGAAGGGAAGAACACAGAGGGATGAAGACAGGCAGAGATGGGAGGGATGCGTCTACCAGCCAAGAAACACCCAGGCTTGCTGGTGACACAGGAGCTAGAGGCGGCAAGGAAGGATTGTCGAGGGAGCACAGCCCTGCTGACACCTCAATTTCAAGCTTCTGGTCTCCAGAACTACAAGGGAATACACATCTGTTGCGTTAGGCCGCGCAGCCTGTGGCAGTTTATTATGGCAGCCACAGGAAACGAATACAGAGGGCTCCCACTACCCTTCAGAGAAAACTCAAGCCAGCTGCACAGGCCTGCAGGAGCCGGCCCCGCCCCGACTTCACCTCGCAGCCCTTTCTTCACGATGGCCTTCCCTCCTGGAAAAATGCCCGGCTCTTGCTGCCTCGGGGCCATTGCATTTGCTGTTCCCCTTGCCGAAGTGCTCTTGCGCATTCCTGGCATGTCTGGCTTCTTCTCTATCCTGCGGGTCTCAAGGCCTCACGAGAGGCCTTTCCAGACCATGCCACCCAAAGCACAGCTGCCCAGGGATTCCGCATTTATTTCCTTCACAGCCTGGCCTCGGTGTATGTCTAAATAATTGATTTGTCATGTATCTCCCTTGCTCTGACACAATCTCCATCAGAATAAAGACCTCATGTGTCTTGCTGACCCAGGCTCCCCAGCAGCTGGCTCAGTGCCCAGCACACAGTCAGCCCACAGTAAGTTTTTCTTGAATTAATAAATATAGGGCTTCCTATTAATAAGGCTACAGTAAAGTCCTGCTCCTCTTGTTCTTGACCTACAGGGTGATTTGCTATTTTAAAGCAGCTTTTACAGATAAACTTAGTGTTTCAGGGGAGACCCCAGTGTGACCCTGCTAAACCATTCGCCTATGCCTGCCTCTGGGATGTGGTCATTAGAGTTGAAACTAGATACTCCTAGGAGTAGTGAGTTCTCCATCCATGGAGGCATGCAAATTTTTACATGTACTAACTCATTTGATCGTCACCATTCCCGAAGACCCTGTGGGATCTTTAGGGTCCTCCCCATCGGACCCCCCTGCCTTTTCCCCCAGCCTGCTAACTCCCTTTCCCCCTCCCTATTCTGGACAACACTTTGAGCTTTTATTTCAATAAGATGAATCAAAGTCCATCTGAGAAGTCTAAGTGTACATCTGCTTACACATATAATTTTACAGTACAAGAGTTTATCAGTCCTAAATGTATATTTAGTGACAGGCTTGGCTAATCTTTCATCTAATTACATTCATTAACATTTAAATGTATAATCATTAATATATCTGGGCACAGTGGTCTAAATATTTTATAGAGGTCTTAATTACAGTAGACTTCCAGTCTTGCCATAAAACTCGTGTGCCCTGCCAATCAAAGGGGTGGTATCAGGTAGCTCAGGAGCCCTGGCCAAGGGGACAGCAAGAACCTGCCTTTTCCTGGGGAACAGCAGTGGCTGGGGGTCTCCATTTTCTGGCTGCACCGCAGAAGCGAGGCCAACAGTTGCAGGAGACAAGGGAATTGGTTCTTGCGATTTCTCACTGCCATACCTCTGTTAACTGAAGTCACCATCCTCCTAGAAAAGGGGGAAATCAAAGATACAATAACAAATTAAAAATAATAATTATTGTGGGCTTCCCTGGTGGTGCAGCGGTTGAGAATCTGCCTGCCAATTCAGGGGACACAGGTTTGATCCCAGGTCCAGGAAGATCCCACATGCCACAGAGCAACTAAGCCCGTGCGCCACAACTATTGAGCCTGCGCTCTAGGGCCTGTGAGCCACAACTGCTGAGCCCACGTGCCACAACTACTGAAGCCCACGCACCTAGAGTCCATGCTCCACAACAAGAGAAGCCACCGCAATGAGAAGCCCGAGCACCGCAAAGAAGAGCAGCCCCCGCTCGCCGCAACTAGAGAAAGCCCACGCGCAGCAACGAAGACCCAACACAGCCATAAATAAATAAATAAATAAATAAATAAATAAATAAATAAATTTATAAAATAATTATTATTATTATTATTGCCACTGAGACTTTAGGAGGTCGATAAAAAACAATCCTTTCTTCCTCTGCCAAATTATGAAGCAGTCTCAGAGAGTTTCCTAGGAGTCGGTGAAGATCAGAATGTGAGTTTTGTGGCTGTGAAAGCTGATCTGGGAGTGGGGCTCAGATCCGAGGCCATGGCAGCTGGTTAACCCTCTATGCCAGAAGTAGACAGACGTACCTGCCCAGACGGCACAGGTGGGCACCTGCAGCCCCCAGGCAAGTTGTCCCCTCATAGGAACAGCCGTCTTCACACTTTTGAAGCCCTCAGTGGTTTATAAAGCTCATTCAGGCACGGTTCAGTCTATGAGGTTGGCAGGTTTCATCGTACCCATCCCACAGAGGAGAACACTGAGTCTCTGAGAGGTCCTGTGGTTTCCCAAAGGCAACGGCCAGTGGGAGGCAGAGCAACACCTGAATCCTTAATGTCCTGCTGTGACCCCCACCTGGACCCCTGTTTTCCCAGGAGCTGTCCCAGCTCTCTGCCCCCACCCTCCCAGTTCTCTGAGGTGACCCAGCAGGTCCCCCAGCAAGGCCTGGGCCCTGGAGGGAATTGGGATCTTGTGATATGGGGCCACCAGACACCCGTCCTCCCCACCACCAAGGCCGGCATCCACCCCAGCCATGCTACACCTGCCACTGCCCACCTGGACAAAGCAGGAGCACCTGGGCTGGATCTTGCATCCACCACTTACCTGCCAGCTGGGTCAGCTTAACTGATCCTTGCCTCACTTTCCTGGTTTGTACACTGTGGATCATGATGGTAACTACCTCACAGGATTGTTGCAAAGAAAATTTAGTGAGACTTACAAAATGTTTTAACCCAACCCATAAAGAACACTCAGTAAATGGTAACTGCTGCTACGCGGTCATCTGCCTCCCCCC
>NW_006786690.1:10770645-10782743 GCF_000442215.2 Lipotes vexillifer | reverse complement strand
CCCTCCCCTCCCCCTCAGGGCTGGGGAAGCCCACGCTGACCTTCATCCCTCAAGCTCTGTCTATGCCCCTTCATGGAACTCTTGCCCCTTAACTCTCACCACAGTCGCACACGGAAGGTATCATCTTTGCTCGTGCGGGAAGGAGCTGGACTTTGAATCCAGGACCAACCCCAAGTTCATGTTCCTTCCCGAGCCCCGGGAGTCCTGCGGGATTCACTTAGGGCTCACCTTGGCCGTACCTGGAGCTGCCCTTCTTCACTGCCAGCTCATGGTGCCCCCAGTGGCATGAGGGCCGCCTCCCCCCGGATGATAAGAACTGGTATTTACTGAGCACTGCCCGCTACACTCGACACCGCTCTGGGCACGTTGCATGTACAAAGCCAGTCCTGTGAGGAGGAGGCTGTTTTTAAAGCTTTTTATTAAAATGTGACATATCTGCAGAAGAGTGCAAGTGAATTCACAGCTTGGTGAATCGAAACAGGCTGAACACCTCTGCCTCACCAGCCCCCGGATCAAGAAATAGAACATCATTAGCTTCCTGAAAGCTCTCCTGGGTACCCTTCCTGTTGCCATCCCCTCCACGGAGAGCCCCTTCCTGACTTCTCAGCACGTGGATTAATCCTGCCCTTTTTACGTGCCGTAAAGGGAGTGATACGGAATATACGCTTTTGTGTCTGCCTTCATTGGCTCAGCATTTCTTCTCTGTGGCTCATTCATGTTGTGTGTGTTGTACTTTGCTCGTTCTCCTTCGATGGAGTCGTGCTCCAGTGAAGGGACCACAATGGGTACGGCCCTTCTGCTCACGGTTGCCCAGGCAGTTTCTGGCCTGGAGTTTTTACAGACAGTGTAACTTTTCCATGCAGGAACCTTGGTGAACATGGATGAGTGTTTGCTGGGCATGGGCTGCGGTAGGAACTATTTATCCCTCCTTTACAGTGTGAAAATCTGGGATCTATGACTTGCTCCAGGTCACACCTCTAGTGAGTGGCCAAGCTGGGTTTGAACCCAGACAGCCTAGCTCCGGCGCCTGCTCTCTGTGGTCGTTCTCCTTCTGAACTTGCCTGGGAAGAGGCTGATCGTTGCTACCAGTTCGCCGCCTGCATCTAACCTTGAACAGCCCTGCTGGGTCTCTGCTGGAGAGAAGGCATGATGAGACCAGTCCCCAAACCACTGGTTGCCCAGGGCAGCTCCCTGAAGGTTCTAGAGGGCCTGCTAGACCATCTTGAGAGTATGACGCCAAAGCCCAGAGAGGCTGTGTGAGCTCCCAAGGCCACACAGCACAGTGGCTTGCACCCTGGTGTCCTGTCCCCTGGGCATTCCCTGCCTCCTCTCAGGGCCTAGCCAGCGCCATCGTCTTGCCTGAGAATGACCTCACGCACCGACATGAGCCTTGAAAAATAGTCCTCATTGTGTGGGGCATGGGGCCTGTGGGCCGATGCTGCATTTCCAGAAACCTCCGCCCCCGGAGTCTAGGGAATGTCACAGTTCCGGGCCCATCCCCTGCCACTATTTTTAGTGGTGATTTGGAGGAAGGAGGACTTTCCTGGATTTGCCTTCAGAGGCTGGAAAACAAACACCTCCCCTTCCCCGCCCCCGGCCTCCCAGTTCCCTTGGCAGGAAGTGGGGGCCTGGATTCCTGGACCTGCCACTTACCCTGCAGGCTTCTGGATGAGCTCTGAGGTCTTCAGAGCTGACGGGTAGGTGGCAGCAACAGTGTGCCCCTGCCCCCACCTAGGACCATGAGCAGCCTGAAAAGGGCTCCCATGCCCCGCAACAGCACCTTTTTTTTTTTTTTTTTTCGCTGCGTTGGGTCTTTGTTGCTGCGTGCGGGCTTTCTCTAGTTGCGGCGAACGGGGGCTGCTCTTCATGCGGTGCACGGGCTTCTCATTGCAGTGGCTTCTCTTGTGGAGCACGGGCTCTAGGCGCGTGGGCTTCAGTAGTTGCAGCATGTGGGTTCAGTAGTTGTGGCTCGTGGGCTCTAGAGTGCAGGCTCAGTAGTTGTGGCGCATGGCCTTAGTTGCTCTGTGGCATGTGGGATCTTCCCGGACCAGGGCTCAAACCCGTGTCCCCTGCATTGGCAGGCTGATTCTTAACCCTTGCACCACCAGGGAAGTCCTTTTTTTTTTTTAATATTTATTTATTTGGTTGTGCCAGGTCTTAGCTGCAGCAGGCAGGCTCCTTAATTGCAGCATGTGGGCTCCTTAGTTGTGGCAGACGGCTTCCTTAGTTGTGGCATGCGAATTCTTAGTTGCGGCATGTATGTGGGATCTAGTTCCCTGACCAGGTATCGAACCCGAGCCCCCTGCGTTGGGAGCGTGGTGTCTTATCCACTGTGCCACCAGGGAAGTCACCAGCACCTCTTATTATACTCTCTCTGCAGGTGCCTGAGCCCCTCCTGGGGGTTGGCCTTACCCTCCCATCTAAAGTTTTTCCCAGGGGGAATTCCCTTGGCAGTCCAGTGGTTAGGACTCTGCGCTTCCATTGCAAGGAGCCTGGGTTCGATCCCCGGTCAGGGAACTAAGATCCCGCAAGCCATGTGGCATGGCGAAAAAATAAATAAAGTTTTTCCCATTGGGAGCCCCTGGGCCTCTGTGCTTGAGGTGGACACTCTCCAGGTGGCTCATGGTGGGCATGCATCCCTTCTCCCATCACCCCCCTGCCAGGGCTCCGAGACAGCGTTCCCCCCAGTGCTCTTGTATCCTCTGCTCAAACTCCCACAACAGGGTGCCTCTTCCCTCCCAGGAGCGCCCGGTCCCCTCTGAGATGGCTCTGACTGTTAGACTGTCAGTTAGAATGGTGGTAAAGCACAGGCAAGCAATCACCCTCAGATGCAGTTAGAGCTTTTGCTTTCCTTTAATGCTTACCACAGTAGCATGAGGTAGAAACTGTTATCCTACTTTATACATGAGGAAAAAAGGCACATATTGGTTAGGGAACTTATCCAAGGTCACGTAGCTGGTGAATGGTGGAGCTGGGCTTCGACCCCAGGTCTCTGTACAGAGCCTGGTTCCTCAGCTGTGCCTGGACCCTGATCTCTCCCGTGTTACTTCTTCTATGGACACCTGCTCAGATTAGCAGTCCAGCCCCCATGCAAGGCCGAGAGCTGTGGTTGGGTAGTACGATTAATTGCCAGTATTGAAAAATAAGGAGATATTTAAAACATAAAAAGTGTGATAATCTAGAGTATGGAATTTTCTAGAAAAGACAGCAGGTATGGCAATGCTGGGCCCCATTCAGTCATGGAACAGCTGCCGCTCCAGGCTGGTTGTGCATTCTAGGTCCCCACCTGCTCCTTTCTTACCGATGGTCGCTGTCAGGGCCCTGTGGCAGTTGCGTGTTCCACCCTCGGTTAGAGCGGTGCTCTCTTGAGCCCCTAAGCTGGAGAATCAGGGCGGGGGGCAGCTTGAGAATTTGGCAATTATGAGCACACCCCTTTCCCCACCCTGCTCAAGCCCCCAAGTCATCTCTCCCCCACTTTCTTCACCTGAACAGACCCGTGCCTAGTGCTGGCTCCTGGAAATACTGTCGGATGAGGCCCAGGACCTGCCTTGGAGCAGCTTCTAGGCTAGTCTGGGAGGTGGGAAGGCCCTGAGCTGTTGGTCTGGTTTCCAGGCTGCTGGTGTACCTTCCTATGGGGCGGGCAGGGCTCCCTGCAGCAAGTAGAGGCGTGAGCTGTGGGCTTTGGAAACCCCGAAAGAAGCTGCACTGAATCCTGAAAAGGGGAGGAGGGCGGGCATTCCTCAGCAGAAAGGCAGGGATACTTAAACGTCACTTCCCCTCAATAAACCCAGAATCTGTAGTGTTAGATAGTGGTGAGTTCAAAGCAGAAAAAAACAGGGAACGGAGTGAGGAGGGTGTCCAGGGAAGGCTTTGCTGAGAAACTGACATTTGAGTCAAGACCTGGAGGAGGCAGGAATGGGCCACAGGCATAGGGGGCGGAGCGACAAGGATGCTCCAGGTGGGGAACAGCCAGCGCAGAGATGCCGAGGGACGGGCAATGTACAGGAACCAGGAACAGCGAGGAGCAGTGGGGCAGGGGTGGCTGGGGAGATCACAGAGATACAGGTGGAGGTGGGGGGGATGACAGGTCACGTGGCCCTGATGGGCCATTCTAAGGACTGTGCTCGCCCTTGAGTGAGACGGGCCATAGGGGAGGAGCGGAGAAGTGACATGATCTGACTTGCATGTTAAGGGGACACTCCCTGCTGAGTTGACGTAGACTAAAGGGCTGGGAGACCAGTTAGGAGGCCACTGCACGATGCAGACACGCGATGGTGGTGACACGGACCAGGGTGGGGACCGAGGAGTGGCGAGAAGTGGCCAGATTCTGGTAACATGTTACAGGCAGAGCTGACGTGGCTCGCTGATGACTTGGGTGTGGGGTGTGAGAGAAACAGAATCAAGGTAGATTCGGGGGCTTGAGTCCAGAGGAGCGGGAAGGCTGAGGTCCCCGTGAACTGAGTTTGGGGTGACAGAGAGGAGCAGGTTGTCAGGGGGCTGCTCAGGGACTCACTCCTGGACGTGTGAGGTTGGAGATGCTGTTAGACACCTGGTGTGGGAGGCTCTTGGCTCTGAGTGTGGAGTTTGGGGTGAGGTCCAGGCTGGGAAGCATCAGCATGTGGGTGGATTTAAAGCTGGGAAGCTGGATGAGCCCAGCCAGGAAACCGTGGTACAGGAGGGCCGAGCCCGCTGCTGCCTGGAGGTCAGAGGGAGGGGAGGGGAGCCAAGAGACCGCGACACAGCAGCCAGAGACGGGAGAAGAAGCCAGGAAGAGGGGCTGGGAGGGCGCAGAGAAGCGTCCCCCACGCCAAGGAGCGCATAGGCGAGGACGGTGGGGCTCGTGGCTTGGAGGTTGTCAGTGACCTGGAGACGAGCACGTGCCAGAGAGGACGGCAGGAGGGGAATGGACGCACGGGGGGCACAGTCTTTCCAAACCTTCTTTGCTCCAAAAGGAAGAAGAGAAGTGGAATGAGAGCTGGAGGGGCAGAGGGGTCACATGCAGTTTTTCTGTTAAAGATGTGAAAGAGAATTGCATGTTCATGTGATGTCGGGAGGAATCCAGTGCAAGGCATGGTCCAAGAACCCTCACGTCTGAGTGGGCCCTTGTCCTGAAGGGAGACCTGGTCTCAAAGCCTCCTTCCTAGCCAAACATGGCAGCCTCGCCGGCTCAGGGGGCCCCCAGGTCGGGCAGAGGGAGCCGAGCAGGAGGGTGGCCTCTTCGAGGCAAAGGGAAGGCACAGCCGTGACCAGGCTGATGGCAGGGTAGCCCCCTGGGAGAAGCAGACACCTCGCTCCCGTGCAAAGCACAGTGTCTGGGGTCTGGCCCCAGCCCTGGGCTCCTTAAAATTCTGCAGGTGCCCTGGGGCAGCAAGGAAGCTTTGGTCCACTTGAGTCTCCTTGTGTCCTGCTGGGACGTGGCAGGAACAGCATGAAGTGGCCGTGGACACGGTTCACAGAGCCCTGGGTAGTTTGGCAAGAGCTGCAGCCATGTTGCAGTCAGCCCTGAGAGCATCGAGGCTCGGGGTCCTATCAGGGGCCACAGGGAAATTAGCCTGCCATGTCCCACCCCGGAAAGCAAGGAGAGACAGAATAAAGGGAAGTAGAACCTTCTCTGCTCCCAGGACCCCGGAAATATTGGATGCTTCTCAGTGATGGCTGTGGACCAGGTCCCCACTCCTTCCCAGGCTGTCGACTCTGTTCAGTCATTCATTTGAGAGTCAATCCACTGGTGTTTACTGAGCACTTACTATGTGCCAGACACTGTTCTAGATGCTGGGGATACAGTGGTGAACAAGGCAGGCCAGGTCCCTGCTCCCAAGGAACTTATATTGCTCTTTGGGGTGGACATAAAAATATGTAAGTAAACTCAGTAATCCTTCATCTACCTTTAACCCAGTTGAGGGAAATAGTCTGCTCTCTCACCTTTAAGCTTGCAGGTTGGAGTTGGTCTACCACCATCTCATTGATGTGAATGGACTGGTTTTCTACCAGTTGAGAGAATTGCTTCTTTCTCTTTTGGTTAAACGGAATTGACCTTGGTTCCATGGAGTGCAGTGGTAATTGGCACAGCATTGACCCAGAAGAGGCTCACCAAATCATTCTCAAACATGCCAACTCTGATCAGTCAGTGATGGCATCTGCCTCCCCGTCTGAGGCAGACCTGGCAAATCTGCGTTTCCCTCCCGTCGTCCCATGGCAGACATCCCCAATCAACCCAGGTTCCTATAGAGCCTGGTTGATTAGTCATGTCTGCATGGACACAGGATTGGAAAATGAGAACCTGTATTCCAGACAGTTTCCTTTCCTGCCCTAGGCAGGAGGTTGGAAAGGTCACACTGCCTAACTTTTTAGCCTGCACTTGGAGAGAGGAGCTATGGGGGATTATGGAAAGATCATGGGCCTGAACGTTGAAGTACTGGGGTCAGGTGCCGGATCTGCCTCTCATTGGCCATGTGAGCTGGTCAACCCACCTCACCTGGCAATGAGAAGAAAAGGGGGGTTTCCATTTGTGAGGAACAGAGCTTCCCTAGGTCAGACCCCAGACCGCCCAGCCAAGCCCACATCCGACCTGGCTCAGTGGGTACAGTTTTCTCGGTCACCACCAGTGGCTGCCATTTACCCAAGTGAGTGGTTGGCTTTCCTTTGCTACGTAAGCACTACCTGATGGGACAAGCCTGCTTAACCTTTGTAAAGTAGGTTGAACTTTGACCTGTCCTGAACTCACCTTACTCAGCCCTCAAACAGGAAAAAGCAAGATAAACTAGGCTATACCCATCCCAGGGCCATAAGTCTGGGATCTTTTACTTGCTTCCCTGGGCTGTGGCCTCCTTCTCCCTGCCCTGGCCTCTTCCTTCGGTCCTTTTCTCAGAATGCAGCCTGTCAGCCAAGTCAACCTGTATCTTCTGAGACTTTTGGGGGCCTGAGTGCAGGCACAGGAGCTGAATGACAGGAAACGATGCTAACATTTAATGAGCACCTGCTGTTGGGTAATGTCACATAGAGCCTTAAAGGTAGAGAATATCATCCTCAGCTTAACAGCTCAGGAAGCTTTTGCTCAGAGAAGTGACCTGCAAATAAGACCCTCCAGGTTGGACGGGGTAAAGGCCAGACTGGAATCCAGGGCTCTGTGAATCTGGAGCTGTGTCGTTCTGGGTTCTCTTCTCCCCGATGCTCAAGGTCCCTACCTGACCGTTCACTCAAGATATGGCAGTCTGTTCTGTATAGGGCAGAAATGATTATACTTTCATCCTCCATTCTACAGATAATTAAATTTTGATAGGCAGGCTCCAAAGCCGATGCTTTTAACCCAACTGTGTTGGCTTAAGAATCAGGAGACCTGGGCCTATTCACTATGTGATATTTGATACTCTTTCTGCCCTGACACACAGGTGTGTAAATGTCTCAGGAGGGGTAAACTTAAACTTTGTGAATTAACTCCTTAGAAATTATTAATGGCAGAACTGGCCTGACTTTCCTTTCCCTCTCTGGGCCTCAGTTTCCCCGTCAAAGGGAAGTTGAGCTGGAAGAACATTTTGGTGGGTATGTATTCAGAGTGGTTTGCCAAGCCCTTCTGGCTCCCACCTACCCACCCCTCCTTTCCCAGAATCTGTAGATGCTGATCAGGAATGTTGAGTGGAAAAGAAAGGGGGCCCCCTGCTGGTGGCAGCTGGGATTGTCATACACAGGCTGAGGTCTGCCTGACCCTGTTGGCCACCCCTCCCCAACACTGACCCAGTGTTTGTCAGGGGTCCACCAGGCTGGAATTTTCACAAGGGCTCTTGGCCGTAGACCATCCAGAAGCAGGCCAGCAGTCTTCTGAGCTCAGACTAATGGGAAATCTGACCTCATGGAATGAGACCATGCCTTGGGCTGGCTGAGGATCCTGTAAGCAGGAGGGCGTGGCTGGTGGAGGATTCCTTAAGAGCTGCTGACGCACACATGCACGCATACACACCCTCCTTCCAGCAGTCACGGAGCAGTCATGGGGTGCGTATAAGAATGTCAAACCGCCTTTAATGGAAACCTCCCCGCTTGGGACTGTAAGACAGCTGCAGAAACAGTATCTTGTAGCACGAGTAACTGGTGTGAATATTTGGATCATCCACTGGTTTTATGGATCGATGCAGGTTCTGTGTTCACAAGGATGTGCTTTCACAGTAAGGGTGATGGAGGAGCGTGAGTGGTTCAAGGTCAGATGCCAAGGATGCAAGTCCAGGGTCTGCGTGGGTCTTGGTGTGTCAGTTAACCCTCTGAGCCTCAGTTCCATCCTCCATAAGGCAGGTGCAGCCCTACCCCCAGCACAGAGTCCCTAGGAGAAGATGAGGCCAACCGGGCTGTGCAGATTTGTTGGGGGTTGGCAGTTTGGGAGCCAGCAAAGCTGTGGGACAGGAGGGTGCTGGGGCCAGGTGGGCACTGCCACTCACTGCTTGGCCATGTTCCTTAATCTCCCTGGATGCCCAATTCCTCATCTATAATGTGGACTGACTTCAAAAGGTAGTTGTGAGAATTAAGTGACAAAAACCCATTGGGGGCTGAGACCTGTGCCTGGCACATGGGAATTGTTTTAGTATCTAAGGAATTGAGGTTCGGGGAGGTTATGTGATTTGCTCGAGGTCTCAGAGCCAGGGAATTCCCTCGTCCGGTGGTTAGGACTCTGATCCAGGGACAGAACCCAGATCCTCTGACCCCAGACCAGTGCCCGTCCGCCCTGCTGTGTGGTGTTGGCCAAGGCCATGGACATGTTTGTGGGGGACAGTGGTCAAGGCGAAGTCGTCTCGGACCTCAGAAGTTAAAGGAAGCTCACAGAGTCCAGCACGCCCATCCTGGGGGAAAACCGAGGCTGGGAGAGGGGAAAGCTGACAGCCTGGTCCCTCACTGTCTGGCAAGGTTCTCACTGCAGGCGCTGCCCCGGTGCATAAGGAGAGACCCCCTCGTGCTCAGCGTTCCCTGTAAAATCCCTTACTCTCCAGGTCCACGACCCCCAGAAGCTCAAAAGCCGAGAATTACCCTGCGCTGTTCTCTTTGCCTGTCAGCTGTGGCCCCCCGTCACCTGGGCACTGGAGAAGGGGGTCTGCTTTGCCCAAGGCTGGAGTCAAGGGACCTTTCTTCTCTCTCTGGTCCCCACCTGCCAAGAGTCGCATTTGCAGAAGTTAAACTGGGGCTGATACTGCTCCACCCTGCCTCGCATCTGGGTTAGGGTCTATGGCATCCCAAGCCAGGGAACGAGGAGGGCGTCTGCTGTGGAAAGGCAGACCTCAGAAGCTTGGGAAGAGTGATGGCCCCAGAGAAGCGCCATCGTCTTGGGGTCATGGTTGGGGCCCTGGTTCCACCCTCCAGCTCATGCAAACATCCAGCCTCCTTGAGTTAGAAAAATCAGTCCCTCCTTGCACACCCTCCCTCTCACCCCCAGTCCCCACATTCCCAGGAGCCAGGCTGGTCTCCTGCAGGGTCTACTGGGCATGACATCACCTGTCACCATGGCAGTGGTTCCGGTGGCCTAGCTGCTGGCGTGGGACACACCTGGGTGAAGCTGGGTGGCCGGGAAGGAGAACAGAGCGCTGGGGAGCTTGGGGCCAAGGCAGGAGGAGGCTGGTCACAGAGAGACACCGTCATGCTCGTGGACCATCACCTCACCTTGCATTAAGGATGTTTGGAGATCGTCAAAGAGGGTTTTGAAGGAGAAATAAAAGCATGCTTATGACAAAGGAAGGATGCATTCCACTGTGTAATTTTCATAGCTGTGTGTCTGTAGTTTAAATTATTTCTTGGGGAGTCTGTCAGGCTAAGTGCCTTGTTTCCCTAAAGAGTTACAATACCTGTTCCCCCCTTCAGGGGACCCCCCGTCTGTTGGGGTGACAGCACCTGGATACTTGGGGATGTTCAGGCTCGATGGGGACACATGCCTACTTTCCCACCTCAGGCCTGTGGGGCGTCCCCAGGTGCTCCCAGGTCGTCCACGTGAGTTTCCTGGGTGGGTTGTGGACATTTGTGCTTCTGAAGAGCTGGGCAGACGGTACAGAAGCTTCTTGGTTCACACCATGGTTCCAGAGGCACCTTGTCTTCGTTTTTAAGTGATCTTCACCTGGCGTCATTCCGCGAGATTCAGCTTTCGTGTTTTCTCGGCCTGCAGCCTGGCAGGGTCCAGCCCAGAGTCAGGCCTGGAATTCTGGCCACGGTGACCTAAGCTGCTGCTCAGCCAAGCTGGCCATGAAGGGGACAAGTCCAGCTGCAGCAGCCAGGAAGCTCAAAGCTGGAATTTAAAGGGCCCCCCAAGACCTGCAGTCCCCACTGCAGGGGTCTCCCCAGGGCTCCTTGCACATGACAACACTGCCACAGCTCACCTGCCTCTACCCTGTTCTACAGGGCGGTGCTGGGTGGAGGTAGGGGGTGAAGATGCAGCTTATGTCAGGCACCGAGCCAGAGCCCAGGGTCCTCGATCCTTATGCCATACTTTTTCATATCAGAGGCTGAGTCTGCAGGTTCACTGTCCGGGACAAGATGGGGTGGCACCATTGCCTGCCCCCTATCACTGCCCTCAGCTAGCCGTGGGGCTGGGACCCTCTGGGGTTTGGGGGCTTCTCTGTAGAGGCAGCACAATGTAGGGTCAAGGGTTTGGGCCTTGGAGTCAGATGTGGCTCTGTGACTCTGGGCAAATTACTTAACCACTCTGTGCCTTCTCAGGCTGGAAGCTTCCAGAGCCAAGGAGTTGCTCTGCCCCCTCCCCACTGCCTCCACAGTTCCTTCCTCAGTGTTCTCTCCACAGAGGGGTGTGGGGATGGAGTTCTGGGGACCCTGGGGAAGGCAGTGCGGCCCGCCGTGCACAAGCCCAGGCTTGCCCTTCTCTACTCCGTTCTGTACAGAGCCAGTGCCGTGAGGAGAGTCCGGAGGGAGCAAAAGCCACACTGCTGCCAGGAGGCTGTGTGGAACACGGGGCACCATGTCTGTGTGTCTGTGTCTGTTTGTCTGTGTGTCTGTGTGACAGCTTTATTGAGATACAATTCACATAGCATACAACTCACCCATTTACAGTACGTGATTCAATAGTGTTTATTATATTCAGAGATGTACATCAATATTAGAATATTTTCATCATGCCCTTTGGCTACACCTCCATATCTCCAGCCCCCGGCCCAAGGCAACCACTAATCTAATTTCTGTCTCCATAGGTTTCCCTATTCTAGACACTTCATTTGAATGGAATTATATAGCATGTGGCCGTTTGTGACTGGCTTCTTTCACATAGCATAATATTTTCAAGATTCATCACATTGTAGCATGAATCATTACTTCTTTTTGTTGTCAAATAATATACCGTTATATGAATGTACTACATTTTTAAACATTCATTCATCAGTTGATGGACATGTGGTTGTTTCAGCTTCGGCTATTATCATTACAGCTGTTATAAACATATGTACACACGTTCCTGTGCGGACATACGTTTTCAGTTCTCTTAGATATACACCTAGGAGTGGAACTGCTGTATCATAGGGGAAGTTTATGATTAATCACTTGAGGAACTGTCAGCTGTTTTCCACAGAGGCTGTACCATTTTCCATTCCCACCAACAGCGTGTGAAGGTTCCAGTGTCTCCATATCCTCGCTAACACTTGTTACTGTCTTCTTTTTATATTTTAGCCATTCTAGTGAGTATGGAGTAGTATTTCATTGTGGTTTTGATGTGTATTTTTCCCTGATGACTAATTATGTAAACCACCTTTTCAAGTGCTTATTGGCTGTTTCTTGGAGAAATGTCTGTTCAGATCTTCTGCCCATTTTTTTAATTGGGTTATTTGTCTTTTTATTATTGAATTGTAAGAGTTCTTTATATACTCCAGATATAAGCCCCTTATCGGATATATGGTTTACAAATCTGTTCTCCCATTCCTTGCACTGTTTACTTTCTTGATGGTGTCCTTTGAAGCACAAAAGTTTTTAATTTTGATGAAGTCCAGTGTATCTGTTTTTTCTCCTGTTACTCATACTTTTGGTGTCATAACTTGCTGCGTGTTTTTAATCAAACACTTTTCCCTGTGAAGGAGGTGGAGCAGACAGTGGACTGTTGGGCTGGGCTGAGCTCTGCTGGGCACAGACTGGGC
>NW_006786690.1:10765545-10770635 GCF_000442215.2 Lipotes vexillifer | reverse complement strand
TTCATTCCAGCAGGAAGTAAAGGATCCCATCAGCTTCCTGGGCCGTGGTTAGCAATGGGGGAGCAGGGGGGTCACAAGCTCACCAGGCATCCAGCTGTTTCCTTCTGCCAACCTAGGCAGTTCAAGGTGGGGACAGACATTCAGTCAAGGACTTGCTCCCCTGGCTGGGTCAGTAAAACTGAGAAATGAGAATTGGGACGCTAGGGATAGGCGGGCCTAGGTTTGAATCTGGGGAATGCCACTGAGTAACATAGGAGCCTGGGAGAGAAACTTCCTCTTTCTGAACCCTGTCTCCTCATCTGTTCATAAAAGAGGAGACGGGGTCCCTTCTCAGCGTTCGGGGTGACAGGCAGCTAGGATCTCGGGAACTAACTAACTCGGTTCTCTGTCCCCCAGCCATGAAAGCCGACCGAAAGCGCCTAAAGGGTGAAAAGACAGACCTGGTGAGCCAGATGCAGCAGCTGTATGCCACGCTGGAGAGCCGCGAGGAGCAGCTGCGTGACTTCATCCGCAACTATGAGCAGCACCGCAAGGTCAGCACTCAGCCCCCGCCCCTCCCCCTCCCCCCACCCACCAGCCCCCTCATTACGGCCCCTCCCCCTCCCGGCACAGGGTCTGGCCTTGAATCTCAAAACACAGATGCACTGCTCGTGTCTCCTTATGCTCACTTGGGGAGGCCCCTTGTCAGGCCCAGGTCTGGGCACTGAGATGAATAGGCACAGCCCCTAGTTACGGCTCCATGTCTCCTGGGCAAACCAGCCTGGACAGGAAAGCGCAGTCAGTGACAGTGTGCATTCTGAATTCCGGCTAGCCTGGGTTCAGATCCCGGTTCCCCACGTGTGTGCCTTTGGGCATCTCCCTTAACCTCTCAGAGCCTCAGTTTCCTCATCTACAAAACAGCGATCATGATACAGACCTTGCAGAGCTGTGATGAGGACCGTATGAGATGATGGATACAGGGCATTCAGCATAGCGCCTAGTGCATGCTAAGTGCTCAGTGACTGTCAGCTCTGTGTCTTACTAATAGTACCATAATAAGAGTGTGAAGAAAGGGCTGGGGAGAACAATGAGACAGCAGGAAATTCTGCCTCCTGGGAGAGTCCTGGAAGGCTTCACAGAGGCGGTGACATATAGGTTGGGCTCTGTGGGGTGAGTAGGAGTTTCTGGTCAGATGACCAAGGACTTTGGTTCAGTAAATATCTGTCTGGTATATGTGCTGTGGTCATGCTGAAGAGGGTCCCAAAACGTAAAGAAAAAAGAGTCAGTCCCCACAACGAAGCAGGCCTTGGTAAGCTGCTGTGTCTGCAGGGAGAGAGTTGTAACCTTTGGTGAGCGGGGCAGAAAGACTGTTGAAAACTGCCCTTCAAGTACATCATACCACATGACAACAGCTATGACCAAGGTTTGCATGTACTCCCTGGAGAAAACGGAGGTGGGAAGCTCGTTAAGTTTCCTTGGCCATGGGAGGTTTGAGTGGTTCTCCCAGTGGTTGGTGGCCTGGTTGCATGAGTGCATTCATGCGTGTTCCCTCTGAGCTAGACTGTTAGAGATGGCACTTGAATTTAAAAGCTTCAGCCCCACGGCCCACTTTGGTGTTTACCAGTGACCTGCCCTCTCACCTCCCAAGTACACAGATCCCTTCCTCTCCAGGATGAAAACAGCCCCGGGGGACCATGGTCAGTGCAACAGCTGACAGGTATGGCCTCCCGGGTCACATGGTGGACCAACCAGCTCTTTCCCCTGGAGCTGGGGACCCCATCCCAGCATCTACCCTCAGCACCTAGCAGCAAGCCTAGATCCTGGAATGTCCCATGAAATGAAGTGTGTGGATCAGAACCACTGAGAGTTGGCTGGTGTACTAGTGGCTGCCTACCACCTACCCCTGAATTAGGAAGAAGGTCCACTAGGACCCCCAGGATCATTTTTGTCTCTGTATCTCTTTGCAGTCAGTAGCTCCACTAGTTGTTAGCAGACCGAGGGTTCCAGGCTGGGGGGAAAGGCTGTAGGTGCTTTCAGCCTTGGTGAAAACTCTGACACCCCCTCGCATGATCACACCTCTGGCAGCAGGAGTGCTGCCATGGTCTGGTGAAGTTGACGCATAAAAGTAACCATCACGGGCTTCCCTGGTGGCGCAGCGGTCGAGAGTCCGCCTGCCGATGCAGGGGACACGGGTTCGTGCCCCGGTCCGGGAGGATCCCACATGCCGCGGAGCAGCTGGGCCCGTGAGCCATGGCCGCTGAGCCTGCGCGTCCGGAGCCTGCGCTCCGCAACGGGGGAGGCCACAACAGTGAGAGGCCCGCGTACCGCAATCAAAAAAAGTAACCATCACACGTGGCCTGGGAGGCAGGGTGGTACAGTGGTTAAGACCAGACAGTGGGTTAGACTCTTACCTCTGCCACTCGCTAGCCATGTGGCCTCATCCCTAAAACCGGGATAATGATAGCAACTACTCAGAGCCCAGCCTTGTCAGCACTGAAGTTTCTGGTACACAGAAAGCAGGCCTGGGAAAAATGCTTGTCGTTGTTGTTGTTGTTGTTGTTATTATTATTATTATTATTATTAATTATTGCCTCTGGGGGATTCAGAGTCAGGCATTTGATCATGGAAATTCCACAGTGGGTTTCAGGGCCCTTCTGTGGGTCTCTCATCTACCACTGCCTGGTGTTGGTCCCCCTGACAAACCCAGAGAAGCACACAGCCACCTGCTCTCAGGAAGCCTCTGGCCAGGCAGGAGCAGGTCCTGGCTGACCGCACACAGAACCCAGTCATGGGCCCTGCCTCTGGGAGGATGGCAGAGTCTCATGAAGAAGCAAGAACCATGCGGAAAATTAACCCAGATAGGACCTTCCCGGGGGCTCCGAGGGTCCCAGACGATCCAGGAACTGGGGGTAGGGGAAGTGTTCCCTGAGAACATGCACCTTGAAGGAGGACAGATCCAGATCAGAAAAGCAAAGAGGCGGAATTCCCTGGTGGTTCAGTGGCTAGGACTTGGCGCTTTCACACTTTCACTGCTGTAGCCTGGGTTCAATCCCTAGTCAGGGAACTAAGATCCTGCAAGCTGCGTGGCATAAATGAAAGAAAGAATGAATGAATGAATAAATGAATGAATGGAATGTGATGCTGATAAAAGGCTAAGTGGATCAAAAAAGATGGCTCTGTTTAGATAAGCACCCTAACAATGACTATGATGATGGCCATCTTTAGAGACCACCTGTGACCACCTGACACAGGATAATATTAATAATGGCAAACATTAATTGTGCACTTACTGTATGCTGGCTTGGTCCTAATCTCTTTACATTTGCTATTTTTAATAGCAACCCTATGAGGTATGATTGTCCCCATCATCCCCCTTTTACAGAGGCGAAAACTGACTTAGGTCAAGTCGCCAGAGGGACCTCAGCTCCCAGGTTGGCATCCAAGGTCCCAAACAGTTGGGCCGAGTCCTACCTTCATAAATTCCGGCCACCTTGATCCCCGTCAGGTTTCAGCACCCCAGGCAGGTCTCCTTCAGTTCCTTTCCTGCCGCCACTGCCAGCAAGGATTGAGACCTCCACCACACTATCTGCGGGGCTGCAGAAGTTATTTTACCTCTCTGGCCTCAGTTTTCTCATCTGTAAAATAGAGATAATCATAGACCCTGCCTCACAGGTGGTTGTTTAATATAATAATGCATCTGAAACCTCAGCACCGTACTTGACATGTGTACAGAACATTCTGTGACAGTTGCTACTGAGACCTGCACTCCTGCTGCCAGAGGTGTGATCATGCGAGGGGGTGTCAGAGTTTTCACCAAGGCTGAAAGCACCTACAGCCTTTCCCCCCAGCCTGGAACCCTCGGTCTGCTAACAACTAGTGGAGCTACTGACTGCAAAGAGATACAGAGACAAAAATGATCCTGGGGGTCCTAGTGGACCTTCTTCCTAATTCAGGGGTAGGTGGTAGGCAGCCACTAGTACACCAGCCAACTCTCAGTGGTTCTGATCCACACACTTCATTTCATGGGACATTCCAGGATCTAGGCTTGCTGCTAGGTGCTGAGGGTAGATGCTGGGATGGGGTCCCCAGCTCCAGGGGAAAGAGCTGGTTGGTCCACCATGTGACCCGGGAGGCCATACCTGTCAGCTGTTGCACTGACCCCACCTGAAGACAGCTTCAAAGAGAAAGGAGAAGAGAAATAACTAGCGGTGGAGTGCCCCTCTGCACGGAGAGCCTTGCTTCCAGAACCCGAGAGTACAGCTTTGCCTGGGCTTTTGCAATAGTGCCATCTTTTGCTCTGCATCTCGCATTACCAGTCTCTTCTGACCATCACCCTGGGATGTGATAGTGTCGTTCTCTCATAGATGAGGTGGTTGAGGTTTGGGGAAGCTGCATTACTTGTTCAGTGTCACACAGCTTGTAGAGGATGGAGCTGAGACTTCACACCCAGGCACCCTGACCCCTAGGAGACACGTCCTGGAAGGAATCATCCCCCTGACACGCACACCACCTCCTCTAGACTACACTGAGAAGCCTGGGGCTGGTGACACAGACACCTGTGTCCTCCACTCACCCCAGCTGGGAGAGCTGTCCTGTGATGGCCTTTGGAGTCAGTCACAGCAGCTGCCAAACACTCATTCTTTTCCGCAGCAGTGTTCCTTGGCTGCTGTCTGCCAGGCTGCTGTTCTGCGACCCGGGTGTCTGCCGATGACCTAGAGCGTGCAGGAGGGCTTTTTGGTGTAAGCTCCTCGGGCACAGGGATTTTTGTCTGGTTTGTGCCTGCTGGTGGCATCCACGAATATTGGTTGAATGACCAGTATCCGGTACCAGTATGAGAAACAGACTGGGAACAGCTGGGGCTGCTTTCTTAGACAGATAGTCAGGGAAGGCCTCTCGGAGACATTTGAGCAGCGTCCTGAGTGAATGAGTGAGTGCCTGCTGTGTGCCCGGCACCGTTCTGAGCTCTAAACTTGGATTATCTCATCCAGTCCTCACAGTAACACCCCCAAGGACGGGTGCTGTGATCCCGTGTTACAGACGAGGAAACTGAGGCACGACAGTTATTGCAGCTTTTGTTCTTGCAAAGCCAGGATTCGACCCAGACTCACTCT
>NW_006786690.1:10745266-10765425 GCF_000442215.2 Lipotes vexillifer | reverse complement strand
CTCTTTCCCAGGGACCTAAGCCACAGCTCCAGCTCTGTGACAGCCATGTGAAAGGGCCAGACCTTGGCCTCCTAGTCTCTGGCCATCTGGAAGTCAGGCCTTCGGCGACAGGGCTGTTAGACAAGGCAGGATGGTTGCCTCTCAACGTGGTCCCAGGCTGCACAGAGACCTGGAGCTTGGCTCTCGATTTGGTGGATGGGAAGACCATGGCTGGGTGGGTGGGCAGGGCCCCCTGCAGAGACCCTTCCTCTGGGGGAAAGACGCCTGGTGTCCTGAAACTGGCTCTTGCCAACAGAGGTCAGGCCCCCGATCCAGCCGGCTGTTCCTTGCCTGCTGGCTCTGCTGGACCAGCACAGCTGGAGATCATGGCCCTCGCCTCAGCATCACGGAGAAAACAGCTTATGCAGGAGGACCAGCCAGGAGCTGGGGCCGGGGTGACGGGCAGAGGACTGTGCTGCATTCAGACACCACAGCTAGCTGGGGGTCCAGCCTGTCCCATCGTCGGCTGTGACCCTGTGGGATGGTGGCAGGGCCCTGTGGCAGCCAAGGCAGGTGGGCTGCAGGTGCCTCCTCTGTCCCTGTTTTCCTGTGACACACACGTTACCAAACAGCAGAACAGAGGCCCAAACCCACTAATGACCCTAACTTTTATCAGGCTCCATTGAACTATTTCCCTCAAATGAAGTCATTTAGTCTTTATAACAGTTCTTTGAAATGAGGGGTATTGATTCCCCCTCCATTTTAAATATGGAGAAATGAAGACTTGATAAGTTAAAAGAACTTACCCAGGACATTTGTTTGCTCATTTATCCATTGAAAACAATAACGGCTGAGCATCTACTAACAGTTTGTCTCTGTTCCAGTCTCCCAGCTAGTTTGTGGCAGAGCCAGGCTCGAACCCAGGGCTTTCTTCCTCCAGGGCCCGAGCGCCCGGCCACCTGCGGTGCTGTGGGGCCTCCCTGCGCTTCCTCTGGTCTGGGGGTCAAGGCCCCCTGGGCCAAGGGTAGGCCGCGCCCTGCGCCCGCACACTGCGCCCGCGCCCCTTGTAGCGCTGGCCTCTCCCCACAGGAGAGCGAGGACGCCGTCAAAGCCCTGGCCAAGGAGAAGGACCTGCTGGAGCGCGAGAAGTGGGAGCTGCGGCGCCAAGCCAAGGAGGCCACGGACCACGCCACGGCGCTGCGCTCCCAGCTGGACCTCAAGGATAACCGCATGAAGGAGCTGGAGGCGGAGCTGGCCATGGTGAGACCCCACCCCCTCACCCACCCAGGCCTGGTGGGGCATCTGCCGGAAGTGATGTCATGTGCTGGGAGACAGGGAGCGCACGTGGGCTCACCTGGGAGTCCAGAGTGGAGTCCTCAGGGGCGGAGCCGAGCGGGGGCCGGGGCGGGGTCTGGGATGCCCCCTCTGCTTGTTCGCGGCAACCACACGACCTTTCATCCACCTGCCTGGGGCCGAGCGTGTGAGGGATGCTGGGAAACCATCCACTAGCCTTTGGGAGGAAAAATACCAAAAAATTAATGTTGGTTATCTCTGGGTAGTAAGATCACAAGTGGCTTTTATTTCCTTTTTTTCCGCCTATTTTCATCAGTCTTATTATATTACTTGGGTCCTCAAGGAAAAAAAATGTTTTTTTCTAATCCAAAAAAATCCCTCAAAATAATTCCACTGTGTTTTCCTCAGAGATGGGCAGCCTGCATGTGGGGACAGAGAGTCTAGGTGGTGTTTCCAGGCCTGGCCTGTCAGCAGAACTGAGGTCCAGAGCCCTGGAGTTCTGTTCTACCTGCTCCTCTGTGACCTTGGTCTGCTCACTGAACTTCTCTGAGCTTCAGTGACCTTTATCTGGTCCTGGGGTGGGGGTGAGGGTCTTTATCCCACTCTGCCTTTCCCAAGAGATGTTTGATCAACTTTAGAGAGCTCGTGGCTTAAAGGGCCTTTGAAACCACCGTGGCTCAATGTGGTGGTGGCTGGGCGGAGAGTGTGCAGGGAACTCCCAAGGTGGGGGGAGCCGCATGTTTCTTAGTGAGAACTCAGCGTTCTCTGCAGCACTGATGCTGGGTTTGAATCCAGCCCTCATCGCTGTCTAGCTGTGTGACCTTGGGCAGGACCCTTCCCCTGTCTGGGCCTCAGTTCCATCAAGTGTCAATAAGGGTAAATGCATATATCCCATAGGGCTCTTGTGAGGATTTCAATGAAATAATGCAAGAGAAGCACTTAGCCCGGCCTGTACATGGTGAGTGATGATATGACAAGAGGGAGGTTTTCTATGGTCACTTGCTTCAGGAGCAGGGGTCACCGAGGGCAAGTCAGGATCTGTGGGCCGCTCCTGGGACCAATCCCACTCTCTGCCTCCTGGGTCTCCTTGTCCAATGCTGACCCCTAGTGGTGAGAGCTGCCCAGGCTGGAGGAAGCTCCAGCTGCTGGGTCTCCTCTCTGGGGTCTTCCCACCAGTGGGGTCGGTAGTGCTGGCGGCCCTGCTGCCGCGTGCAGCCCAGACAGAAACCTTTCAAGTTGACCATCTGGGAAGGGAGTGCAGGGTGAGGTGAGACCTTTATTCTCCCGAGTCTTCCCAGCGTCCTGTGACGGACAGATGGTTCTTCCTTGCCATGGACCAATAACCTCAAGCATCCTGGGGAATTCTGGGGTCTTTCAGGATTGGGAGCCAGCTCACCTCTGCTTCCACTCTCACCATATGCCCGGACAACTCGACCTGCTTTAGTTCTGGCCAGCGAAACTCAGGTTCTTTCCCCCTCCTTCTGGCAGGCATCAGGCCTCTCTGCTAAGTGTGAATAGTTAGGTGAATGTTTGCAGCTCAGGGTGGTGGGTTTGCTGTAACGTCAGCACAGGCACAGCCTATGAGAGCCCCGGTGTTGGTGGGGTGTCCACTTGCCTGGAGGTCCCCTCTGTTGACCGCCATCTGCAGAATTTCACAGCCTGGAGGCTTCCAGGGCTGCCGGCTCCGGGCAGTGTTGTCCAGCTCCCCTCACTGCACTGCTGGCCAGGATGAGACTAGAGGGAAGGTACCTTCCCTGCGTGTGTGCCTGAGGTCCTCGGGTTGCAAGCAACAGAAAGCAGCTCGGGCTATCTGAGCACACAGGGTGCACTGGAAGGAAGTCAGGAGCTCACAGGTGCAGTGGGAAGGTGGAGGGCCAGGCTTGGAAATGGGCCGAAGCCAAGGCAGCCGCAGGGAGTGGGGAAGCCAGGATTCCATCTGGAATGGTCCACTCAGTGGCCCCTGCTGGAGGAGATGAACCCAAACCCTTTGCCCTCTGAATTTCACTTCAGTTTTCAAAAGTCTGATCAAGTACGGGGTGTTCAAGTGGTCCATCTGGGGTCACTTGCTTACTCCTGATCTAGGAGTTCTGGCTGTGGCACTGGTGATAGGTAATTTCTTAAGTGACCTGCCCACAACACGGAAGCCATGGCGCAGCTTCCTGGTGAGGGGTGAGCAGGCCCTGCCCCAATTCAGGCATTACCCTTCCCCAACCCAGCCTCCGCTGGGTCTCCACACACCCTATGCAGCTGAAAAGGGCCGCTTCACTCGAGTAAAAGTCAAAGGACATTGGCTTCCCAAGAAGCAAACATCTCTCTTGGTGCTTGCTGATGGGCTCCAACCCTTGGGGAGGGGACATTTCCTGATAACAACTTCTGACCGAACTAGGCATTACCACACATGGAGCAGTTTCACCTCTGTAGCCACACTGGCTCTGTGGAGACCACCCTGTGGTTTGTTTTTTTTTTTTAAGTAAAAAATTTTCAATATGCTGTTTCATTGAGATATAATTCACATATTATAAAATCCGTCCTTTTATGGTGTAAATTTAGTGTCTTTTAGCACATTCACAAAGTTGTGCAACCGTCACCACTATCTAATTCCAGAGCCATCTCATCACTCTAATAAACCCATATCCATTAGCAGTCACTCCAGTGAGCTATATATTCTTGTTGTGCCCATTTTACAGATTTGGAAACAGGCTCAGTGTGCAGGAGGCTCACCCAGAGCTGCCCAGAGAGTTGAGAGGCAGAGCTGGGAGGTGGGCAGTCCCCGTGCTCCATGATGGGAGGCCTCTGAAAGGACACCCAGATGTTGGGTCCTCTTACCAGCCATCGCTTATCCCTCAGGCCTTCCCCAGTGGCCTGTCCAGTCACTGAGCAGGCGGGAGACAGGGCTGCCAGCCCCGAGATCACAGGCTCCCCCCACGTGCTAGTCCTGTCCACTCCCTCCCCCAGGAGCCTGGTTCCTGGTGACCTAGTTTTCTACCAACGTTCTCCAAAATGGGAGACAGTTCTTACGTTACTATGTACACTGTAGACAGAGCTTCTCACCCTCAACACTGTTGACACTTGGGGCCGGAGAAGTCTGTCGTGGGACCGTCCTGTGCACTGTGCGGTGTGCAGCAGTATCCCCGGCCTCCACCCACGAGATGCCTGTAGTGCCTCCCAACTGTGGGGAATAAAGTCTCCAGACATTTCCCAGTGTTCCCTGGAGAGGGAGAGAATTCACGCCGGTTGCGAACCACTCCTCTGTAAAGTGTGGGATTCCCTTGTCTCAGTGTCTGTCTCTGCCCTGGCCATGCAGTTCTAACACAGCCCCAGTTGGGGTCCTGCGTTTTCTGGCTGTGTGATCTTTGACAAGTGACTTAACCTTTCTGAGCCTGTGTTCATACGTATAAGACCTTCCTCCTGGGGTGATTGTGAGGTGAGGTGACGGGAAATTGGGGCAGGCTCACCATCCACACTCAGCGGACGTTAGCTGTTGTTACTGGTGTTGGAGACCAGCCTGTCCTCAGGCCACCCCGGGACCAGGAGTCGTGGATTCTCACGTCCCGTCCACTAGCCAGTCATTTTGTGTCCTTGAGCTGCCTGGGCCTCAGTTTCCTCGTCTGTAAAAGTGACAGCCGCCACAGGCCCAGGCAGGAGTAGGGCGCGGTGAGCGACCAGCGAGAGGCAGGGTCGAGCGGCAGGGGTCAAGGGTGATCGCGGTTTGTTTTTTAACGGCCATGCTCTGGGTTGGCACCCCTCCTGCCCTCTCTCTGAGGAAACCAGCTGGCCACACAAGCACACCTCCCGGCCCCGGACCACTGCCATCCTGGCCCAGCAGACCAGCCCTGGCCCACAGCCAGCTCTGAACACTGGGTCTGAGCTCAGACCCCTGGCCACACACATGAGGTCAGGGCCCACCCGAGCCCGACATTGTCCCCCAAGAGTCTCCCTCCACTCCCGGGCCTGTGGTTGTTGGAGATGGTATGGAGCCAGTATTGCCTCATCAGATCATGCTGGCACCTCCATGCTGGACCTGTGACTACTGCAGCCTGAGATCTGGGACAGGGTCGCGGCCAGTAAGCCCAGGAAGAGGATGGTGGAGTCAACTTGTAGCTGGCGTCATGCTCCTTTGGTGCAGATGCAGCGTCTCTGCAGCTGGAGTCCACAGGAGCACGACCCTTCTCGTGTTTGCTTGGAAGGTTCCTGCCCCAGGATCCTCCCCGCCTTTGGTGGGAGAGACGTTCCCTAGCCAAGCTCAAATTCCTTGGAAAGCCGGTAAAGGGTTCCGTTTAGCCACACTCACAGCATCCCTCCGGGGCCAGGCCTGTTCTCTGACTGGAAGTACATCCTGGCCTCCAGGCAGCTAGGAACCTGAGGGTGGGGGAGGGCAGGGCCCCCGTGCCACTCTCCCTTTCCACTTCCCAGATTGTCTGATCTCAGGGAGGCATAAGTAATCCTAACAGACTGCTACTTTTTGAACAGGACAATAGACCAGACAGTATCCTGGGCTTTCATGTGAATTATTCCATGTCTGACTCCTACTTGTGAAATGGAAACTGTTTCATAACAGCAGTCACCAGCATTCATTGAGCTTTTTTTTTACCATCGGCTAAGCGCTCTCCATGGAACCCATGTTATCCCCATCAGACAGACTAGGACATGAAGGCACAGAGAGGTGAGGGGCCTCTCTTAGGATCCCCCAGCTAGGAAGTGGCAGAGCTGGGATCAAATCCAGGCCATTGGATGCCACAGCCTAGGCTCCGAGGCGCTGTGCCGGGCTGCCTCATCCCACAACTTACCTATAAAAGTAATCCCTCTCAGTTCCCCATCTTACTGTGAGGACCTTGAGGCTCAGAGTGGTGGAGTAACTTGCTCCAGATCACACAGCAAGTCAAATAGTAGAAGTGGAGTTTGAACCCAGTTCTGTCTGACTTCTGTCACATGAGGGTGTTTGAGCCAATTCTCCAATTCCCAGGAGCTCAAAACTGTGGGCTCAGGGTTCTCAGCAGGGGGTGGAGGCACAGAGGGAACTCCCAGCATTGAATTGCATTTAATGGAAGAGATTAGTAGAGACATGCTGTGCAGACTGTCACAGGAAGATGATTCAATGCAGCAACGAGAGAGAGAGAGAGAGAGAGAGAGAGAGACAGACAGACAGACAGACAGACAGACAGAGTACATGCACGTGTTTTAAGTTAGACCTTACGTGCCTTGTCTGCAGTTCACGTCTCTGTTTCGCTCTGTCTCAGAGGTTTAAACTCATGAGTGGACAGTTTGTGAGAGGTTCCTGTGCTCAGAATTCACAGGCACACCTGCCCCATCCTGCAGGACTAACCATAGGCTCCTCCCCATTGTCAGGCAGCGATGATGCCAAGCCACCTGCTGAGTTAGAAGGTGCCGCTCTCAGGCCCAGACCGAGGGGAGATCCACCTGGAAGAAGGAAGCCAGGTGCAGACAGGAGAGCAGTCCTGCCCAGGCCTCTTCCTCGTGCCTTCCTGTGCTGCCTCAAGGGGCTGCTTATTTCAGTGGGCGACTTGGACTTGCCTGTGCTTTCCACATGTGTGGCTGGGGATATCTGCAAGAGGGCAGAGCTGAGGGTTAGTTAGCATGATGGCAGACCGACTGGGCGCTCATTTCCCACCCAAGTCCACCTTCCTGGCAGCCAAGATGGATTGGACAGGAGGAAGCAAGGGAGTGGGGCAGCTGCCCGCATGGAGCGGTGCCAGGATGGAGGGCTCGGAGGCCAGATGCACAGACACCTGGAGGGGAGAGCAGATGTGGTCCCGAGTGAGATGCAGTGGTCCAGGAAACATGAGTCCGTGACACTGGACCTGCAGCAGGCACATGGCAGCTCCAAGACACAGCCAGCCTGCTGAAGGATCGCTCCACTGTTCCTGTAGTAAACTAACAGAGTTGCTTCCCTGGGCCGTCCGCCTGGACGTGGCAGAAGCCTGCTTCCATTTCCTCTGCAGATTTTTACTGAGTGCTTCACTGAATGTGCCCAGCCCCAAGCCAGGTGCTGGGGATCCCGTGGTGACCAGCCACGGCCCACTCTCTGCCTCGTGGATTCAGAGTCTGCATCACTTGTGCTGGTTATTTCCTTGCCCCAGAGGAGCGTGGGCACCATAGAAACCACATGGGGCTCCCAGGCTCCCAGACTTGGGCCCCAACTTGGACATTGTGCCTGCTGTGCACGCTTGGAGAAATCACTTAACCTCTCTGAGTTCCTGGTTTCTCCTCTGTCAAGCACAGCTAATCCTACACTCCCTACTTGAGACCCAGGGCTGTTGCACTGAGCACGTGATATTTTTCTAAACCAGGCAGAGATTATTACCTGGCTTGGGGGCGGGGGGCTGACTCCAACTCGGCCTCCCTCTGCCATATGGGTTTATATTCCCTGGGGTCTGGCAGTGGAAGGGGAGTGATTTCATAGACTCCTGGGGTATCCAAGCTAGAGGGAGCCCTAAAGATTGGTCTAGGCTTTTCATTACACAGATGGGGAAAGTAAGGCTCGGAGAAGGCAGTGACTTGTCTAAAATGACACAGCTGGTTAATGTGATGAGGGTATATCAGGCTTTAGGTCAAGAACTTCATTTCTCAGCTAGAATCTCTTTCTCAAGGACCTCTGCTCTACATGGAGGAGCCCAGGGCCTTGGGGGAGGTATCGAAAGTTCTGGAGCTAGGAGAGAGATGAGATGAGGTTTTTCCATTTCATCTGTGTTCATTTCAGGGGCAAAACCAGCACTCATGGTGGCTCTGCCATCTGTAGTGACCCCCAGATTCACTGGAAATCTCAGTGCGAGGCCCTTGGGCCCTGCCACGTGTGCCCCCTCTCCCCTGACCTGACCTGAGCCTGGGGAGCTAGTGCGGAAGTGGAAATTGACTATGAAAGAAAGAATATGCATTAATACATTTCTAATATGTACCCTTTTTCTCCCCCAAATAATTTGAGATCACTTCTAATACAACCCCACATACCCTGGGGAAGATAATCCAAAGCTGGGGAGAGACCTCAGGCACAGGGCAGAGAAAGGAAGAGCTCTCTATCCCACCTGCCTGAACTCAGCCCCATTGCTTGTGCCTGGCTTTCCTTGTGTCCCACGTATTCTCATGTGATCCTGAGAGCCAGGTTGGGGTCTGCCCTATCCCCAGCCTGTGTTGCACAGCACCTTGTGAAGGGGCCATCGGAGGTTGAATTTGGGAGGAGGTAAGGTGCTGAAAGGCAAAACACCATTTTCTTACCATCTCATTCAAGTCCCAGCTGGTTCTTGGAGAACCCGAAAGAATGGGTGCTAAGTGTGTCCTCGGTCCCCCTTTGTGTTCTCCCTTTGTGTTGGCAGGAACTGAGGGGTAACTAACCCCAAAGCAAACCCTCATGTGAGGTACTGATTGGCACACAGTGCAGAGCCAGAGACACCCTGGCACAGAGGTTGGATTCGTGGCTTTCTCACGATGGTGGGTGATGGCCAAGCAGTAGGCCGAGAGGTCCCCTTGATCACGTCGTCTTCTTCCTGTCCCCCGGCTCTCTCTCCAGGCCAAGCAGTCCTTAGCCACGCTGACCAAGGATGTCCCCAAGCGGCATTCACTCGCCATGCCGGGCGAGACGGTGCTTAATGGCAACCAGGAGTGGGTGGTGCAGGCGGACCTCCCACTGACCGCAGCCATCCGGCAGAGCCAGCAGACTCTCTACCACTCACACCCCCCCCACCCTGGGGACCGGCAAGGTGAGTCTGGCCCAGCCACAGCTCCGGGGGTGTCTCAGGAGGCCATCTGGCCCACTGGGAGGGGCGGTCTCTTTATTCACACTATAGCTGCTTTTAGGGGGGTGTAGGGCAGAGGCCATGGCTCAGGGGACTGAAAAGTCTAAGAGATGGACCTCAGGCATAGCTGGATACGAGGGTTCAGACAATACCTGGGTCTGTCTGACTCTCTCCATCTCTCAGCTCTGCCTGCCTCCATTCCACCTCACCTTTAGGCCACCTCTCTTCACAAAGAAGAAAACAGTCTCCAGCAGTTTCAGGCTTTTAGGGCCCTTGAAGCTCAAAAGTCTTGAGAAAGAGAAATCCTTCTCTGTGTGTATAGTAAATCCCAAAGAAGGACTCTGATTGGCCAGCCAGGGTCACATGTCTACCTCTGGGCCAATCACTGTGTCTGGCAGTGGATGCACTGATTCCCCAGTCTAGGTCACATGGGCCTCCTTTGGCAGAGGAGACAGTGAGAGCTCCTTGATTGACAGCTCCAGGTAATCACTGGGTGTGTGGGAGGGGCAGAAATAAGTGTTAGGGGTGTTTGCTGCAGGCACTGAGGGGAAGAGGGGCCCAGCCTGTGGTCAGCATCTGTACCCATGGGCCACAGTAGAAGCCCCAAACTCCTCTGTACATCTGCAGCCCACTTGGCTCCATTTTCTGTCCCTCCTACGAGTGGTCGTATTTGTGTGACAGATGCAGGCTGGAGACAGGCAGCTGGCTTCTGGAGCCTGTGGGTCCTGCCGTCACCTAGCTGGGAGCCCAAGTCCCTGACTCCAAAGCCCCACACTCCTCCGTATGACCATATGGCCATTGGCAGCAAGGACTGTCTTTCTCAGTAATGTAGCCCTCCCTGCTCACATGCTGCCTGCACACAGTAGGTCCTCAGTCTTACCGAGCAGAAAGTGCTTCCTCCATCCAGCGCCTGCAGGCAGGAGAGCACTCTGCTGGGGGACTTGGGTGGGCTTCCAGGAATTCATCTACTATTGATTAAGCACCTACTGCACACCAGGCGCTGTGAGCTCTGGGGTTGGACATGGCTAAGACACACAGACTGCCTGCATTCACCAAGCTGGCATTGTAGGTGTGAAGACAGAAAACACATGTAACTAAACTGATAAAGAATGATTACAGATTATATTCAGTGCAGGGAGAGAAATCAACGGAAAACAGGTGCTTTTTGGGGAAAGAAAAGACAGTGGGGAGAGCTGATAATAGGGGGAGGTTTCTCTCGGGACAGGCTGAGGCTTGAAGGCTGAGAATGTGCCTGATGGGCGGCAGGGCCAGCGAAGGGTGAGGCAGGAGGGAGATGGTGCGTGTCAGGCACCATCAGAAAGCTGCTGTGACGTGAGCCAAGGCTGTTGGGGTGGGCAGGGCTGTATCCCCTCGGCTTGGAGGAGGACCGCACGTATCTACCCCAAGGTAAAGAGAGACCGGATGCCTGGCTCTCATGGCAGTGAGGAGAGGAAGCAGGGAGGCCCTCTGGGAGGCCGCCATGGTCTTCTAGGCAAGAGACGGTGGTGGTCTGGGCTTGGGTGGTGGCAGTGGGGCTGGAGAGAAGTGGCCAGATTTGGGGCTGTGTTTGGAGGTGCTGCTGCGGATCGGGTGTGAGGTGAGGGGGTGGGAGAAAGAGGAGCCGGTGGTAGCCTCACAGCTTCTCTCTTGGGAAGCTGGTACTGACCATGGGTTAGGATTGCACCAGGCCTAGGGAACGTCCAGGTGGTTGGAGCACTGTGAGGACAGTCACCGAGGCCCCTGGAGACTTCTGCCCCTTCTCCTTCACCCTGGTTAGGAGGGGGCCTAATTGGATCCAGAGGCTGGAGCTTCTTGCTGGCAGTGGCTCTCTGGTGACCCATGGGGCTGTGAAATAGAGGGGTGGAGAGCTGGGCAAGTCTCTTCTTTATGTCTCAGTGTTCCCATCTGTATAATGGGGGCATTGGGTGGACTGACCTGCAGGTCAGTGAAGGCAAGGACATTCTCTCCGTCCCCCACTCACCAGCTGTCCCTGCTTTCCAGCGGTCAGGGTGAGCCCCTGCCACTCACGGCAGCCCTCCGTCATCTCCGACGCATCTGCCGCCGAAGGCGACCGGTCGTCCACGCCAAGCGACATCAACTCCCCTCGACACCGGACGCACTCCCTCTGCAACGTAAGGCCAGCAGCAGCAGGGCCTGGGCCTTGGGCCCCGCCCGGAAACCGCAGGGGTGGGAGTGGAGGGGGTGAAGACCTACCAGCTGTTTCCTCTCGTCCACCCAGGAAGCATTCTGGCGAAGGCATTTCCTGTTCTGTTCTTTCCTTTTGCAAGAAGAGATGGATGTGGGGAGAGAAAGAAATGAGGCCTGTTGGCTCCTTGTGTCCGGGAGGGCAAGGAAAATCCAGAGGATGGCGGGCCTGGGTCGGCCTCAGGGTCTGAGCAGCCTGGGCTTATCTCTGGTGGGCTATGTCTGGGACCGTAGGCTTCTCCTCCCAGACCATACCTTCCAGGGCTCAGGACCTCACCACCACCCCTGTTTCCCTGTAGGGCCAGCTCTTGGTCCTGCAGGAATGAGCTGGATGTTTTTTGAATCTCCAGGAGTTTTTGCACATTTTGCCTCTGAAGAGGCATCCGGTGAATTTGTTCTAAGTTATGTTTGCTTTGCTTACTTAATTACAGTTTTTGATTTCATACTGCGTCCCAGCTACCAAGAGGCACAGGTCCGTAGCCACCTAACTCTTGATGGCTGGTGGGACAGGCAGGCTCCCCAGGAGTGAGGGGGTGAACGAAGGTAGGTGGGTCAAGCATCTGAGGACAGGAAGACGCCACATCAAGGCTGTAATGTGAAACACTGGGGTCAGGATGTGGGGACCACTTTTCACATGTGTTCCATCACGCGACTGAGAATCCAGAGGGCGCCCCTGCCGCGTCCTAAAGACACGATAAGAGTCGGGTCCTCAGACACACAGGAAGCCTTTCTCAAAAACTCAGTCAATGTTTTATTAACCAGTGAGATGGATAATAAACAAGAAATGAGGTGGATATCGTGCAAAAGAAAGACAAGATAACCATTACTTGCCAGTGGGATGATTATCTACCTGGAAAACCTCAAGAGAATAACCAGAAAAGCCATTAGACTAATAGTGAGAAGTACAGAACAGTACTGGTAGAATATCAATTGATAAAAATCAGTAACTATTCTATATTAGTAGTCCCAATGGAAGCATTTTTTTTTCCAAATCTATAATAACAATGAAGAGCACTTAATAAAAATAGCTAAGACTTGGCTTCCCTGGTGGCGCAGTGGTTGGGAGTCCGCCTGCCGATGCAGGGGACACGGGTTCGTGCCCCGGTCCGGGAAGATCCCACATGCCGCGGAGCGGCTGGGCCCGTGAGCCATGGCCGCTGAGCCTGCGCGTCCGGAGCCTGTGCTCCGCAACGGGAGAGGCCAAAACAGTGAGAGGCCCGCGTACCGCCAAAAAAAAAAAAAATAGCTAAGACTGAATTTGAAGTAAGTTGCCTCAGCGTGGTGACATGGACAACAGAGACTGCTGGCCGGGGCCTCGCAAAGCCACATCAGGAGGCGGAGGAGGTCACTTCAGGCCTGAATCCCGCTCGGGGCTCGGATTCTGTTTTAACTGGGGCTTTAAGGAAGCAATCTGTTCTTCTCTTGTTCCCAGGAGAGAACCCTGGTGACAAAGGCTGTCCTGACAGAACCAAGACGAGGAAGGTGGGCCAGTAGAGGGGCCTCTGACGTTACTCTCTTGTTCTCAGGGACCACTGTTGAGCTATACCTACAGCCAGCAGTGCCCTTTGTTCTTAGTGTGGGCTAGATACCCTGTAGCATCTGAGAATACCTTCCCAAGGGCCATACTTTGTCTTCCCATGGGGGGCCCACGGGGGCTTTGACAGCCGAAATGCTGCTGGGAAATCCATTCTGCAGAAAGGGTTCTTTAAAGGCCTTTTGAATTGCATCTGGCTCAGACCTAGCCTTTTGCCCAACTTGGCCTTGGCACATACCTGAGGCTACAGGCAGCGGATCCAGCATATTTATTCCCAAGCTCACTTTACACAGAGCCCTGGTGCCAGACAATGGGTGCTTTGATAAGCCTGTTTTCTACACAGGCATTTCAGTGGGCTCTGGCCTCATTCTCTTCCCCATAAATTTGGCAAAGATGGCCTTGTACAGGGCCAACCTACCTCAGCTGTCTGCCAAATAGGTTCTGTTTGCAAACCTTGAGATGGGACTAAAGACTAAACTACCATTTGTTCCATCCCCACCCTCCCTCAACCACCTTCATCCCCCATCTCAACAGATGTGCACACAGGTAAGCCAGGAAGAGCCTGAAAATAGCTCCGTCTGTGCTCAGGCATTTGGCCTGGTACCAGCAGGAACAGCCTGACCTGGAGTAAGGACCTCCCCATCCTTTCATGCTCTAGTCACTTATTTAGAGCAGAGGTGGGGACTCAGCACAGAGAGGCTGGAGAAGATTGATGGACATTGGCTCAGGTGACACACGCTTTATTTCTTGCCTTTTGCCTGCAATTCTGGAAGTGACCACCAGGGGTCTCCCTAGTAATGACTTTTGTGATCCCAGTGATCTATGGTACCCACCCCCAGGCAGGACAGACTGATTCTGGGATGTGGTGAGGGCTTTTGTACACTCATAGGAAGGAGCACTAGACCAGGGAGAACCAGACGGTCTTGAATTTGAGTTGTAGCTCTGGTTTTAATTAGCTCTATAATGTTGGACTGTCTGGAACCTCTCTGTGTACCTATAAATCAGGCTAATGAGCCCTGTTTTGGCCATCCACAAAATAAGAGATTCATTGTGTTGTTTGTGGGGGAAATAAGAGGATGCATAGCCTCCCAAGTCTTCCTGTCCCAAAATTCTTTATTTTGATTTTTTCTATAAAATTATACTTCTTTATGAAAAGCACCAAGTATAACCAACTTCAGTTCTAACTCTGGACCAATTGGGAGAGGAACTTAGAAGACTTTGAGTGACTGATTTGTTGGTCAGAGGGTGTTAGGGGTCAAGAAGCCAGAGCAGGCAGGAGAGCATCACAGGGCCTCTGGCCAGGACCCCTGGTCCTGGCAGCATCTTCATGAACCCCAGGTGTCATCATTGAGCCATTTGGAAGTGTCTACTTAGGGGTGGAGGGTGGATTCCCCAGTACAGAAGCAGGGTGGTCCCTAAGGGATGGCTTCCTTCCATGGAAAACCCCATATGCTCCACAGGCCACCTCTGCTCTCATGTGTTATGTGTCTTTGCTGTTTCATCTTCCTCTTCTCCTTTGGCTACAGGGCGACAGTCCCGGCCCAGTTCAGAAGAACCTGCACAACCCCATTGTACAGGTAGGTGTGCCTTCCCTGGCCACTCAGGCCCTCCCTCCACCCCACCTTGACTGTGACGTCACCCTTTTCCTCCTCAGCCCTCAGCACCACCATGTCCATACTTGGACACCCAGGGCAGAGAGGAGTTAAGCCAGTACCTCGGTCACACATGGGTCAGTGCCCCAGCCAGGCTCAGCACCTGAGTCTGCCCTTCCATGTCCTCTTCTGGATCTGTGGACCTACTAAGTGCATCAAGCATCCCTGGAGAGTGTCTTCTCCTGGCAGCCAAAGGCTAATGACGTGGGCCCTGGGCTCTTTGGGCCCCTTGCTGCAGGAAACTTTTTAAAATTCATTTTTAACCTTTCAATACTCTATCCTCAGAGTGAGAAGGGGGCTGTAGGGAGGAAAACAACACGAATTTGACTGTCAGATGGGGTCTCTGAGATCAGCTTTCTAGTCCTGGGGTTCCCACATGCTGGTCTTCTGGACTGCTCGTCTGCATCAGGGTCCACCAGTGAAGATTTTTCTAATGCAGATTCCTGGGCCCTTCACCCCAGAGATTCTGATCCACCAGGTTGGGGGCGGGGGTTGGCTGGATTTCAGGTAATTCTGACATGGTTTGGGGAACCATTAGTCTAGTCTAACCTCCACCTTTTTGACCGGTAACGCCACTCTGCATCTTTGCATAAAGCACTTGACAGTTTGCAAAGCTCTCCTGCAGACACCACCCCAGTCCCGTAGTTACCCCAACAGGAAGACCTCCTCCACATCATCATCATCATCATCATCATCATCACTGTCTTTGTCATTATTAACAATCCCCCCATGTCACAGACGAGAACCCTGGGCTCAGAGAGGCTGGGGGCTCTCCACGTTTCCGTGGGTAGTGACATAATTGGGATTAGAACCCAAACCCCTGCCTCCCCACTCTACCGAGGCCAGTCCTGCTTCTTGTCCAGGGCCTTAAGGTCTGGAGTCCTTGCTCTTGGCTGACATGAAGGTCAGATTTCCTCCTTCCTGGTTTTCCTGGCTCTCCTATGCCCCCTTTTCCAAGGGGACTTTTTCCGCAGTGAACTTAATACACTTGCGATGCCCCCTCCAGATGGGCCCTGTGGTCAGCAGTGGCAGCATGCGTGGACGCGATTCTGCAAGCCCTCCACGAGCACTGGAAGGCTGTAGGCAAACTGAATTTAAATGATAGTACAAACCCCACAAGCAGCCGTTATGAATGCTGCTTATGTGCCAGGCACTGTTGTAAGCGTTTTTACCCTCACTTTAGCAACATCCTCATGACAGTCTTGGATGGGTCCTAGTGTCGTCCCCGAGAGATTCTGTAACTGGCCCAAGTCCGCTCAGCGAGT
Source organism: Lipotes vexillifer (assembly GCF_000442215.2). Classification (NCBI taxonomy): domain Eukaryota; kingdom Metazoa; phylum Chordata; class Mammalia; order Artiodactyla; family Lipotidae; genus Lipotes; species Lipotes vexillifer. The sequence continues at coordinate 10,749,749 of NW_006786690.1, read as the reverse complement.
GAGGGGCAGACCCTGTGATCCTTAGCCCCTGGTGCCTCCCACCAGCCGTCCCCCACCCCCCTACCCCTCCCTGTCTTCTGCCCCAGCTCAGCTTGCCTTTGTTCTTCTCTCCTGCACCTCTATCACTTGGCCTGGCTCCTCAGTCACTAGAGGATCTTGAAGACCAAAAGCGGAAAAAGAAGAAAGAGAAGATGGGATTCGGCTCCATCTCGCGTGTCTTCGCCAGAGGGAAGCAGCGGAAGTCCCTCGACCCCGGCCTCTTTGATGGTACCGCCCCTGATTATTACATAGAGGAGGACGCGGACTGGTGATACCCGCCTCCCTTCGCCTGCTGCCCGGCGGGCGTGTCTGTGCGTGTGGACGTGCGTGCGAGCGGGGAATGCGCGGCTGGGCGTGCGTGGCGGTGCGTGTGCGCGTGCGTGGGAGCTCTCGCGCACGTGGGCGGGCAGCGGTTGCGGCTGAGACCCGCTCGCGTGGGCCCCTCCCTGGCGTCACCACCTCTGTAATTGATGTACATACTACAAACGTGTGTGAACATGTCAACTCTCTGTTGTCCTCGGAGCGATACAGTTGTGTTGTTAATCTGGGTTTGTTTTTGTTTTTTTCAATTTTTCTTTTTTTTCGCTTTTTGGTTCGTTGGGGTTTTGGGGTTGTTTTTTGGTTTTTTTTGGGTCCCTTCCCCCCTTCCCTTTTTATGAAACTTGAAAACTTGAAGGACTGCTGTGTATTTGTAAATAACAAAACTATTGTGCACTCCGTGCTTGTAAATGTCCCTCGTCCGAACTGCCACTTCTGGAGCCCGTCTCCCCGAGGATGTAGTCTGTGTTTGATGTTCCCCCCACTCCACCCCGCCGCCCACCCGTCCCCCCGGTGTGAACGTGTGGGACCAGACCCTGTTCTCGGGGTGCGCCCAAGTCACTTTAACCCCCAAACGCCATCGTCATCAGGGTAAGGTCCACTCTCCACAAAGACTTGCGAGCCCAGCCCGGGGGCCCTGTCTTGTCTCGGTTTGTCAGAGGCCAAACGGGCTCTTTCTAACGGCCTGCCAGTTTTTAAATTGCGTTGCCGTTTCTTTCTTTACGGAGAAAAGAAAAGAAAATTGTTCCGTTTAATTTATTTGCACAAAAGCAGAAGACTTATTCTATCTAAATTATTACGTAAATATTGGAATGTATATTTTTCCACGGGGGTCGGGCGGGAGGCGGGTTCTCTGTTGACTTGTCTGTTCTATGATCATGCTGCTGCCGAGCTGTGCAAGGTAGAGTTTAGGGTGGCCAGAACCCAGGGACCATTGGACTTCCAAGCTTGCTTTTTTCCGTTCTTTCTTCTTCTCTCTCCCCCATTCTCCCATCCCTGCATGGGAGTGCGCTCCGCCTTTCTTCCTGCCTGTAGCTCTCTCCAGGCCTTTCTATATATATTTATTTATCTGAAATAACAGAGCACTGACCTCAGTGAACAGAGTGCCTGCTGTCGTGGTCACCTTCTCTTGGGTCTGTCTTTTGAGAAAGGCTGCTGCTTACAGGGCGAGACAGCCGACTGCATGAGCACAGGGTGCGACCACAGGGACCCTCGGCCCGAGTTGGTTCCCCGAGGGTCCTGGAGCGGCACGCGTTCCTCGCTGCAGCTGTGTCTCATCCTTCGTTGATTCTGCACGTTGGCCGGGCAGGTGTCATGGGGGAGGCGCCCATCTCAAGGGGCGGCCTGTTGGGGACACAGCATCCAGCACCAGCACCTCTGCCCTCCCCATTCCTCTTGGTTCCTCCAGCCACATCTCACAGAGTCTCTCGGGATCCCTCGGGCCCTCCTCCAACTTGTCACAGCAGCCTGAGCCTGCTCACCCGAGGAGAGAAGGGCTGGCAGGAACATCTGCCTATTTGGAGAGCAGTGTTGGCCCCGGTGAGGCTTCACCGGCAAAGGAACCGTGAGCATTGTAACACCGGGTGATGGAGAACACGTGAGCTTCTCAGCCAGGGCCTCCCGAAGTCTAAAACTAGCTTTCCCTTTTCTTTTAACCTGTGAATTCCCCCCCTCTGCACCACCTTAAATACTAACAGCTCAATTCACACACCCCCTAAACAACAGTAGTTGCGCTTTCTGCTAGCAGTAACGTTTTCAGCTCTTACCAAGAAACAAGGAGAATTTTAAATGCTGGAGCATCTCTTATCAGAAAGGATAGGATATTCTGTCCAAAGTCGCTAAAACAAACAGAAAAGCCCCAGTCAGCTGCTCCCTTTCCTTCCGACCTGATGGGGGGGTTGGAAAGGAGTAGGCAGGGTACCTAATAAGGATCTTTCTGGCCTTTGGCTGAGCCGTTTCACCCAGCCTGGCGGCGGGGGAGAGCGGCCGGAGCTGGCATCTTTCTCTACAGAGAGATATTTTAGGAAATACTTTTCTCGCCCCCCATGAATTTTTTTCTTTTGGTTGATTTTTATTGTTTGCCCTTTATTTACGAGAAAATAAGATTGCAACCCCTCCTGGTAATGATTTAGTAGTTCCTTTTCATTTCAGTTTCTGGAAATTAGGAGATAATTCTAAGAGTTACTAAGGATGATTTATTTAAGAGAACTACGTCAAATAGCCAATGAGTTATGGGTAACAGTAGATGAAAATAACCTTTCCCGTGGGAAAGGTTTCTCGAAGGCATGGATGCAAATATAAAATATTAAAAAAAAAAATCTAAATAAAGCTTATTTTAAAATATGATCGAATTCTATGTTATTTGATTGCTTCTATCTTACTCCGGGTGGGAGGCAAAGCCTGGCATGACCTGCTCCTTGGCATTCCAGGGCTGGGTCCTGAGGGGGTAATGGGAGGGGCCGAGGAAAGCTGGCTGGATTCTGGGCCCATCGAGGGCCTGAGGCTGGGGTGGCCTCCCAGAAACATCTCATCTTTGCCACCCTGGCTGTAATTTGGAGGAGCCGTCAGCATCCAGGGCAGCCCGTGGTCCTAATGCACCACCTCCGAGCCTGGCGCCCTGACCCTGCATTCTCCAGCCCAGTGGCCCCAGTCAGCTTTCATCTGCTTCCTTCTCCCCCGTGGCGCTCCTTCCAAGGACCCAGAGCGGGGCCCCACGAGTTTGGGGCATATTACTTCCTGCAGACCTCAGTGGGCCTCTGCATTGTCCCGACTTTCCCCGCCATCCCTGGGGACTGAGAGGAGTTTAAGAGAGAAATTAAAGGATCCCCAGGGCTTCCCTAATGAAGCCAGAGTGGGCCAGGCTTTTCCAAGACCCGAGATTCACCAGATGCAAAGCCAGTCCTCCCCCGGTGAAACTCCACAGTGTGGCCTGAGAAGAGGCCACCTGGATACCCCAATCCATGATCACAGCCAGTGCCTTCAACCTCAGTCTCCCAACTTAACGACAAATCCTCTCCAGCAGTAAGACTGATGGAAGACTAGCCTTTTAACTCCCCTTGCATTTCTGCTAGGAGAGAGCTCAAAGCACCATAATGTATAGACCATGCTGAGAAGTTACAGAGCTCAGGACTGCAAGGAACTTAGGGGCATCTACCCCAGCAGCTCTCAACCTGGCCACACATTAAAATCACCTGCCAAGCTTTCTAGAAAAAATTACCAATGCCAGGTGCTACACCCCTGAATCAGAGTGTGGTTAAACCGTCTCTGGTGCAGCCAGGATTGAGAACCACTGGGCTAATGTGAGGAGGGCAAACGGCCCCAAACACACATGCCACAGCTTCCCTCACCCTGACCTCAAGCAGACATCACTAATCAATTAAAGAGCCCTTCCTACCCAGCCCAAAGTGGCCTCTAATTTTTTCACTTTACAAAGCCTCAGACAGACACCGCCAATCAGTCACAATTGGCGTCCAAGGAAAAAAGCCTATTTGCCTTCACCAAACTAACCCAACCCACTACACCTAACAGATGGGGGAAACTTTGTCCCAGAGAGGAGTGATTTGGCCAAGATCCTGGCTATCGCTCCTTCAATCCCGTGGCTTTCTCAAGGGCTAGGCCACACCTGATTCAAATCCGAGTAGCTCTACTCAAAAGCCACACTACCTCCTTTGTTAATCTTCTCCAGACCTTGCCCCAAATGGTCCAACTTAAGGTGTCACTATTAGTCAGAAATTGCAGTAGGGCTGCCCCGGCTGCAGGGCCGGTGGACAGCTGCACAGGTTGTATACTGCATTACCCCTGTATGGACAGTGCCCTGAGTTGTGCAGTGCACAGCCTGCGTGGCTGTCCTCAGCGGCCCTCCTGCGTGCGCTCCTACCCGTGCTGGCAGGTTCTAACTGGCGTAACCTAACGGTAGTAATAACAATAATAACATCTAACATTTGTTGGGCACTTACTACGGGCCAGGGTCCATGCTGCGTGCTTGACGTGTATTAACTCAGTTAATCCTCCAACGGCTCCATTATCGATGAAAAAACTGAGGCAAAGTAAATTGTCCGGGGTCAGGGAGCCAGGAAACAGTAGAACTGGGCATCCAACCTAGTGAGTCTGTAGTGCCCTGAACCGC
>NW_006786690.1:10737572-10744816 GCF_000442215.2 Lipotes vexillifer | reverse complement strand
AACCGCTCCTCCGTGTGGGCAGTGAGGGGCTGGGACCCAGCACGTGGGCGCCTCCAGTGCGTCCGAGGGGCCTGCTTTGAGCTTCACCCCACCCCACCCTCACCCACCAGCAGCCTCTGGCACAGCCTAGCACTTCCTTGCTTTTGTGACCTAGTCTATCTCTGTTAGCCTTTTACCTCCAGCCCAGAAAACCCACTCCCAGAGAGGGGCTGGCAGGGAGGGCAGAGCAGAAACGAGCTGTGGTCTAGCATAAGCTCTCCATCTTGGGCAGGGGACGCCTCCAATCTGCCCTGCTATGGAACCCCTCGCCGTACCAGAGCTGCCACTTCCTGAGGTGGGGGGGGGGTCCCCTCAGGATGGCCCAGGGGTCCCAGGAGCTGCCCCACACCTGTCCCCCAAGGTTATGTGGCTGCTGCTATGTGCGTCACTCAACCTGGGCTCCCAGGGAATCCAGGTGTAGTGGGGCTGCATCAGATGGGGTCACCAGGCCTGTGACAATATGAGTTTGAAAGTATCTTGGAATTCTCTGGCGTTCCAGTGATTAGGACTCCGCACTTCCATTGCCAGGGCCCCGGGTTCGACCCCTGGTCAGGGAACTAAGATCCCGCAAGCCACCTGGCATGGCCAAAAAAAAGGAAAAAGACAAAAAAATTTTAATTAAAAACTTTTAAAAATAAATAATTTCAACTGGCCCTCTCACCAAAACCCTGCATTTCCTCCCAAACATCCTACCCCCAGCCCATCTGCTCTGAACAAACGACTCTTAAGTTTTTTCAACTCAAACCCCACCAGGTGGGGCAGAACGTGCCACACTCCCCTACCTCCCACTTGTTCCCGTTTTCCCATGGGAAAAAAACCCCTGGTACTAATAAAGAATCAAGCGGGAATACATATAATTAACTTTATCTTATAAAAGGATAGATTCATAAGTTTATATATAAAAGAATGCCCTATAAACTTATAATAACTTAGGGGCTTGACCTTGACTGTATGTTAGAAGTTGTTTAAATATCTAAGTCATAATGAAGTGTCATCATATAAGCAGATTGAGGGTATACATCCTGATGGAAGCTAGGGTATGGAGAATGCATACCTGAACCACAACTGCATGGTGTCTTAAAGCCCAGTTACTGAAAAGTATGCAAATATGCAGCCCTGCACTCTACATCCCCAACAAACTGGATCCTCAAGAAAATTATCCCAAGAGGATTGATCTTTAAGAAGCAAAAATAGTAGCAATTGAAAACCTTGACCTTTCCTTCCTGGAAATGGCAGGAATCCTATTCCCTAGCACATCCCCAGGGAAGTCTTGTGACATTGTCAGGCCAGGTGCAGCAGCCATGCTTCTGAAGCAAAGTCCCTGGAAAACAATGGCTGACTGCTCGCTTGCATTTCTGAGTTTCAGGTTTTGGAAATCTTTGATTGCTTTCTTAATAGGTTACCAGTAGCAGTTAATTGCACCCAAATAAGAGAATATCAAATTGCATACCGTGCTCCATCTGGAGGACCCTTGCAACCCACCAGTGGCACCAGGACAGGCCTGGGTAATCATTCCAGCTCTGGCCCAGCATCTGTTTCAAGCAAGTCGTTTAACCTGTGAGCCTCAGTGTTCTCATCTATGAAGTGGGTGTAACAACCCTTTCCTCCTTGTGGGCTCAGAAATGCCAGCTCAATGTGTTTTGGAGCCTGGAAAGTACTGGCCCCAAGGCTTGTGTTCTCCAGGATTTGAGTGGATTTAAGTTCAACCAGAGGTCGGAAAAAAGTGTGGAAACAGCTTGACATACATCTTGAGCCCGAAGGTGACTTGATCAAAATTTATCCCTGGGGCTGAAATCAGGGCATCCGGCTGCCTGAACCTGACATTCCTCCTGCTGTGTGCACAGCCCTTGGAGTCCAGATTCCCTTCCACTGCTGCTTTGTGAGAAAATTCTGACTTCTCTGCCTTGGAACAGGGAGGGTTTGACATGTTCACCCCTAGAATCCACCAGCTCTGAAAACATTCTGTCTTTCTTGAGTTCAAATAGAAACATACGCTGATGTGGCTAGCACAGAGAAATTTAGACCATGGGAAGCAATTAGGCTGCCCAAGGCTGGGTTCTTGAGGCAGAAGCCCCAAGGGTCCCCCCAGGGTGGCATGTTTATAAGGAGACGTGTGTCAGAGCCCAAGGCCAGCCTGGTCTGGCAGGGAGGAGTGCATCGAGCCCTTTGCAGATACCCACTCATATAATCCTTCCAACAACCCTCCAAGATAAATACTGTTATTGTCCCCATTTTACAGATGAACAAACCAAGGCACCGAGAGGTGAAGTTCTTGCCCAAAGTCACACAGCTAGGAAGAGGCAGAACCTGGATTCAACTCCAGCAGTCTGGCTCCAGAGTCCATGTTCTCAGTAACTGCGCTATGTAGTCTCTGATCAGCCACTGGCCCCCAACTTCTCCCCCAGGGACAACTGACCAACAGGAAGCTTCAGAGAACTTGAGAAAGCCTCACTAGCCAAGTCCTGTACAGACTAGCTCTTTGGGGTTCAGTTTCTCCACCCAACAGAGGAAGAAATTGGAATAAGCAGGGGTTTGCAAACTGTGTTCCATGGGGGCTCCTCAGAGGTCCCTCAAGAGGTGGCCATAGCTGGTGAAAGAACGAGCAGGCAGGCCTCCAGCCCCACCTTCTGCCAGAAGCTCTGCTCTTATCTGTTACACACTGGACCTACATGCAAGAGTCCATTGGAAGGATCCCATGATAGAAAAAAAGTGAGCAGAGAGGAAGAGAATGAGAGAAGTTTTGAGAACCATACATAGATCAGTAGTTGTCAAGCCTTGAGTTTTAAGGATACAGATTCCCAGGCTCCACCCACACCTACTGAATTAAAAGGTCCAGGGTGAGGCCCTGGGATCTGTGACCAGCTCCCCACTGTGGACTCAGTTGCAGGAGGTCACATGGGGCAATGGCCGAGGGCAGCATCCTACCCATGGGTTTTAGCACAGACTTGCCATGAGGAAGCTTCTCCAGGGGGCCTTCATAAGGTAGGTGGAGGCCACCTTCCTGGGGCAGCTCCACGGTCCCCCAGTGAGGGAGGAACCACACCCAGGTAAGACCCCAGGCTGCCCCCAAAGCAGAGAGCCAAGGGGACTGGCAGGTGTGAGTACCTGCTGCCTCCCGGGAAGCCTCAGAAGTCCCCAGCAGTACCCCTACCAGAGTCACAGAGAGGGTCCCAGGTTTTCCTAGAGGCACACAGCCAGGAAGTGGTGGGGGTAGAAGTCAAACCTGGCTGAATTCCAAGTCCTGAGCCTGGCACCCACCGTCTCAGACGTTACCTGACCTATGGCTGACAGAGGCTTCTGACGAGCATTGGGTGGACCTGCCGGCTTTGGCCTGGGGCCAGTGGTGCCCCTGGACCCGGATCATGAGCCCTAAACTGGGAGCAAGGCAGCTCAAGCCGTGTTCTGTGGAGCGGTCTGGGGTGGAACTGCTACCAAGGGGCCTGGCAGGGCTCTGCCCAGACCCAGCCCTCAGGTTCCGGAGGAGGCCTGGCCCTTCTCCACTCTGGAAGGCCCACCCGCCCCCAGCCCAGTGCAGTCAGGAGCCCCGAGCCCGGCTCTGGACTCCCAGTTTCCAGCTTGGCCAAGGACTCACTGTGTGACCATGGGCAAGTCAGTCTCCCTCTCTGGGCCTCAGGTCCCCTCTAAAACAGGCCAGGGCAGTAGTTAGTTACCCACTTGTGGCCTGTGGAATCTTATGAGTCCCGGTGTCCTGGGCCACCTCCCCGACCACACTCACCGCCCTTCAGCCCAAAGCTCCAGTTTATGTATCTCATAGATACAATTTCATTTGGACAAAAGTTCTGCAACGTGAAGGCAGTGGGAAATCCACAGGTTAGGTCACATCTAAGCTCCCTCCAGGGCCCTTCAGGACAAGAGGAGGCACAGGCTGCCTCAGGCCTCCTCCTGCCCCAGCCTTGTGGAAAAGTCACTCCCTGAGGGCAGCCCCGGACTTCCCTGCTCACCCCTCCTCCCCATCAGAGAAAGATGGCACAGGCCCCTTCCCTCCTCAACCCTGGCAGAGCTGGGAAGTGGGGGCCACTCACGGGCCCCCCAGCTTCTGAAAGCCTGCAAGTCAAGGGCCGGAGATCCTCCCAAGAGGCCGTGCACAGCCCCTGGATGAACCACAGTGAGACTACATTGAACAATGCCACTCGCAGTTCACAGCCCTTTACACTTTACAAAGCGCTTTCACAGGCAGACTAGGGTCAAAGTTAAGATGTAGATTCTAGGGACTTCCCCGGCGGCCCGGTGGTTAAGACTTCACCTTCCAGCACAGGAGGCGTGGGTTCAATCCCTGGTCGGGGAGATAGGACCCCACATGCCTCACCATCAAAAAATCAAAACATAAAACAGAAGCAATATTGTAACAAATTCAATAAAGACTTTAAAAACAATGGTCCACATCCAAAAAAAAAATCTTAAAAAAAAAAAAGATGTAGATTCTGGGCAAACTCTGGGTTCAAACCTCAGTCCTGACATTTACTACCTGGTAACCATGCTGTGCCTCAGTTTCTTCAGCTGTACACTAGGGACAGTAAGATTGTCAGAGCAGCTGAAAATGAGTTACTACGTATAAAAGGCTCAGCTCAGGTAGCAATAAATGTCAGCCACAATGATGATGGCAATGGTGATGGTGACGACGATGATCTCATTTCGGCCTCTCACTAGCCCCATGAGATGGGCAGAACAGGCCCCCCTTGTACAGACGCCAAGTATGGCTCAGGTTAGTTCAGCAACCTAACCCCAGCCACCAGGGCCAGCCCAGGTAGAGGGCCGGACAGAGCAAGAGTCTTAGAGCTGAGAGGGCTCTTGGTGGCCTCTCGCCCACCACCCTCATGGCCAGGCAGGGCATCAATGGCCAGTTCTGGAACCCAAGGCTGCTGACTCCCAGGCCAGTGCCCGGAGCTGGCGCAGGCCACAAGACTCAGCGGGGGGAGAAAAAAAAATCCCTGGGTCAATAAGTTTTAGAAACAATGAATAGTATCTCCAAAATGAACATTAGCTTTTCAAGGCTCTAGCACGTTCTGCAGTGAAGAAAAACATTTCACTGCTTTCCACCTCGTGTTTCCCAAACTTAACTGACCACGGAACCATGCCTTTGAGTCTGGTTCCATGGAGTGCTCTGTGGGGCTACAGGGATGGGTGGCTCCTGCAGCCCCCTTTATTCTGTGCTTGGAGATGCTGAGTCAGTAATTCTTTGGTGACCTCTAAGCGGCATGGTTTAGCCATGGAAAGTCCCCATGGCTCACGTGGGATTCCCGTGGGCCTTAAGAAGTGAGGTGAGCCTGGCGCAAGGCCGGGTGGACTGGGGATCTCTCTCTGAGCATCTGCTTCGCTCAGAAAGAAGCTGGGTCAGTGCACAGCATCTGCAGAGGCAGAAGGGCCCTGCAGATTGGCTGAGAAATGCCAGTCCCAGGTGTTTGTTTTGCTGCTGTCCCAGGTGTAGGCAGACGGCCGAAACTATTGCCACAGGGTCCTGGGGCGTGGAGAGGAATGGGCATACCATCCTGCCGGGACATCTGGCCCACCTGCCCTGTTCCCCCTACCAGCTCTGAGCTGCCTAATTGCCTTCCCTGGGACAGGCCAGCAACGTTGGAGTCACATCCAAATTGGCCTCACGCCTGCCCAGTGCCAGCTTCCTTCCTTGTTAGGAGGCTGATGTCTCTGGGGGTGGCATGGAGCTCATGGTCGAGGGCACGTGGGCCAGGGCGGGGAGAAAGCCCACTCTGTCAGCGGTCACTGCGGGGACCAGAGCTGTGGCGACAGGAGAGGGAGCTCTCTGCAAGGCGGAGGGAACCTGAGGGCTGTCCACAAACCGAGCGTCGGAGAGTGCAGCGCAGGAGGGTGAATCATTCCCAGGTCCCCTCCGTCTCTTCCTGTGTGTGCAAGAAACACACATTCGTTTTAGTGAGAGCCTGAACCCAGCAGAATTGATCAAAACCAAGCAATCAGGGAGGGGTGTCGAGGAAGGATCCAGGCTTTGGAGCCAGATCTTTGGGTTTGAGCCCAGCGTCAGCACTCAGCCAGTGACCCTAAGCCAGTCACTTAGTCCCCTCTGCACCTCAGTTTCCCCCTCTGTAAAATGAAAATAAGACTGCCTACCTCACAGGGCTGTTGCAAAGATGGAATCAGAAATGGGAAGAAGCATCCGGCATGTGGCAGCCGCCTGTCCCAGCACCGCAGGAGATTCAGGAGACAGGAAGCTGGGGCCAGGGACACGAAACGCAGGCCCTGGGGCCCGGCTGTGCCCACAACCGATGGTGTTTCTGAGCTCGACTTTCCTCATCTATAACGTGGGCCTCTGGGAACCCGTGTCCACCTTGGGGGGAGGACACAGTGCGTTCACACCCATGCGTCGCAAAGCACCAGGCAGCGCTGTCCTGATGCGGAGGCCTCCGGGGGCGAGCAGAGTGACCGCCGGTCTCTGCTGTCTCAGCTCAGCTCTAAGGGGCCCCACTGCAGAGTGTTGTGGGTGACGATGACAAGGACCCATCTCTGTGAGCACCCTCACAGCCAGCCCTGTACTGGGCTCGCGCACGCCCACCCAGTCTAAAGGAAGCAGCCTTGCTGGGCTCTAGTGCTTTCAAATCTCCTGGTTTTTCAAGAGAAACCAAGAATGTCATATAATACATACATCCCAATTCTTTAATATTGGCAACTACTTTTGTTTTTAAGTTTAGTGTCCTTTAGGGAAAAAAAATGCCACGGCCCCAATATGTCTCCAGACCACCGGCTCTGCTACCTCCCTTCTGGACTCTCTCTGTGGGCTGGTCCAGCCCTGGTGGTCCTTGTCTTCCCCTTGACCAGTGAGTCCCAGGCCATAGGTGCCCATGTCATTGGCCCGTGTCCTCCTCCACCGGAGGGCCCTCCTGCCCTTCCCTCCCTGGACAGCCAGGCAGCAGGGGGACCGCACTCATTTCTGACCCCGAGCAGTGTCCCCAGGTCTTGGGGTGTTTGGGCAGAAGTTGGGGGGCTGCCCTCAGAAGCCTGGAATCAGCACCGGAGTCCCCAGGGGCCCATATGGCCAGCAGGACTCGGGGTCAGACTGCCTGCAGCCTGAGAGCCCAGCTAAATCATTTCTTGTGGACTTGGCCGGGCTCTGTGGGACTCAGAGATGGAGAGGGTGTGGGCAAGGGAGCACTTCAGGTGAAGGTGCTGATGGACCTGACAAAAGGGTGACGCTCTGCTCTCCCAGAAATTTCAGC
>NW_006786690.1:10726851-10737470 GCF_000442215.2 Lipotes vexillifer | reverse complement strand
CAGCAGGATGCATGGTCATAAGTGTGAAGAAAGCCATAAGCTGGAAACCCAGGGATATGGAGAGGGGGTCAGGCTGAGGACCGAGGACAAAGGCTGGCTGCTGGGGGGTTGGGAGCAATGATGGAAGCGGGGAGAGAGAAGTACAATATGACTTGCTGACCTTCACGAAGGGCCTCTACACACGCTCAGTAATTCATTCAACAAACACTGGCTGACCACTTTCTATGTGCCAGGCCTAGAACTAAGGGCTGAGGGTGCAGATGTAAATCATGAGATGACATAAATTATTCTAACACAGTCCTCACCAAAATCATATGAAGTGTGTGTTGTGTTATTGTCTCACCCTTACAGATAAGGAAACTGAGGCCCCAAGGGGCAACATAAATGGGCCAAGGAGACGTAGTCAGCGACGGAACAAGGCTAAGAATTGGGGTCCAGCAGACTATTGCACTACACCACTTTCCAGGCAGATACGAGTGAAGATGATAAAACCGTGAGCCGTTAGAACAATCTAGTCCTGGAGGGAGGCAGAGAAGAGGTGTCACAATTAAAGGAGGTCATCTAAAAGCGGGGAGACGCTTATTTCCCCAAATGAGTGGAAACTTCCTAGGATGTTCTGCCTTGTGCCAAGGCTCTGGCAAACATATCAGTGGGTTTGAGAGGGGTGTCAGTCCGCAGTGAGCATGGTGGCCGCCAGCCCTGGCTCCAGACTCCGTCAGGGATCGTGTTTCGGGATGCATGACGAACAGCCATGGCTAGCACGTTTTCTCCCTGACATTTTCCTACAGCATCTGAGTTGCAAGAAGGCCCCCAGCACAAGCCTCACCAAAGTGCTCTTCATTTTGAAGGAAGTTAAATGAATACCGCCCTTAAACATCTTTGCTGTTCCTATTGCCCTTTGGGCAAGAAATAAAGTCGCTCGCCCCTGGTGCAGGAAACTTCCAGGAGGCACTGTGAGGCATTCTGAGGAGGCAGGAGGTCGGACAGGTGCATCATTCGGTGAGGATGATCCCAAAGGAGGCACTGCCTCCAAAGGCCACGCCCAAGCCAGAGCTTCACGGATCTGACTCAGCTGTGGTGCCCCGGCCCAGCGAGCAAACGGACTGGGTCTCACGGCCAACACAATGACCACAGTCCATGTGGCTCATGGAAGCAGGCTGAGCAGAGATGTCCTGAGGCCCACAGGGGAGCTGGGAGGGTCGGTGAAGGGAAGAGGAGGCGGGACTGCAGACCCATTAGGGGTTCTCAGACCCCACAGCTATCCATCGCCTCCAGCTTTGCCTCTAAGAACTGCACCGACACGAACTTGTACTGTCCCTACATGGGCACGTGGAGACGAGCCCTCCTCCTGCCCGTAGCCTTAAAGAGGCCCCTCGTTTCTCACAGAATTCACCTTTCATGCCCATCCACCAACAGAGAAGTTGGCCAGGAAAGCAGGTTGAAAAAGAGAACTAGCTGTGGGAATACATGGGGAGGCCAGCAGCCAGCTGGAATACTTCCCTGGTGGAAGCAAAAGAGGGAGGAGACATCAGATGCAAGTTAGAGTCTAAAAAGGACTTTCCCAAATGTGGGCACTATTCAGCATTACAACAGGTTAGCAAGGAGGAAAAAGGAACGTTTCGATACATTTTTTAAAGCATACAGTAGCCGTCATTGGATCACAGTATGTTTGCCTTCCCTGGACCTCTTCTGAGCATCTTCCTCCGAAGTCTGTAAAATTAGAAAGTACTTGCCAAGCATATACCTGGGAAATGAGCCTTGTCGACTCCACCAAGTCAATTCCCTGCTGCCTTGGAAAATTCTCAGGGTGTGGGGAGGAGGGGCTGGCAGGAAGCGTGGTTGGAGGAGGATGTCCTCTGAGGCTGGGGGCAGGGGACCCGTCGAGCTGGGGACAGACACAATGAGCACAGCTTAGGCTCAAATGAGGGGAAAGGGAAGTATGCGGGCGGGTTTTAAGCATTAAGTAGTTATCACTGGTGAGAGCAGAGCTCTGTGGGCTTTTTCCGGGTACCACACGGTTTAGTGTATTTGAAGGGACACGTGGGGTGGGAGTGCCATCAGCTTTTAGCTCAGGGCCTCCAAAGGCCTGCTTGGCTCTGGGGTCGGGGTGTTGGGGATTGGTGGCAGCCCACCTGGGGACCTGCTGTTGACCCCGCAGCTGCACAGTTAGTGACTTGATGCCGTTTAGACCACGCTGTCCGGTCCCGGTGGCCCAGGCTCAGAGGGCCTGACCTTTGCACCTAGTATTTCACGGGAGTTGTGACCGGGCGCTGGAGCAAAGCATCTCCCTCCAACACAGCGGCCGTTATCAGGCCATAAAACATCATTTTTTCACCTTATGATGCAGTGTTTAAAAAATGAGAATTCAGCGTTTGGCTTGAAAGTGCTGACAGGGGCTCCCCTGCCACTGTCCGAGGGCAGGGAGTTTAGACGGGAGTCGGCTGCCGGAGCAGGGCTGGTCTGAGGACAGAGGGGCCCGGGGTGAAAGGATGGGGGCGCTGGGAGCAGCCATACTGCGTGCTCACTGGCCTCTAGTGGGTGGAGGCCGGGTATGCTGCTAAGCACAGACGGCCCCCACGACAAAGAATGGTCTGGTCCCGAACGTCATCCAGTAATGCCAAGGTAAATAGGCCCTGAGACCGTGTGTACATTCGAGGAACCAGCATCCTGAGGCGGCCTAAAGGAGGTGGGGCCGGCAGAAGGTGAGCCTGGAGAGGGAGGCCTGCTCCCTCCCTCCTCACCTCCCGTCCTACCTACCTTTTTTTTTTTTTTTTTTTTTTTGCGGTACGCGGGCCTCTCACTGTTGTGGCCTCTCCCGTTGCGGAGCACAGGCTCCGGACGCGCAGGCTCAGCGGCCATGGCTCACGGGCTCAGCCGCTCCGCGGCATGTGGGATCCTCCCGGACTGGGGCACGAACCCATGTCCCCTGCATCGGCAGGCGGACTCTCAACCACTGCGCCAGCAGGGAAGCCCCTGCCTACCTTCTTTTAACCAAAATGTACAGAGCCCCTTCTGTTCCAGGCAGCAGTGGGCTGGAGCTCATACAGGCTCACAAACTGATTTCCAACCCCATGCCCAGGGGCATCATGTTGGCAACTGAAATTGGCCACAATGGGCATATTTACACCACAGAGATGGGCAAACAAATGCTATAAACCAAACACTTTCTTTTTTTTTTTTTTTTTTTCCCCCAAAGCGCTTTTTAAAAATACGAGAGCTGGTTGTTAAACATTTACTAGCACACCACTGGTCTGGGCCCTTGCTAGGTACCAGGGATACCCAGAGAGCAGAACGGGGCCAGCTCCTGTCCTCGTGGAGTTGACATCTAGTGGGAAGCCAGACACCCATCAAACAATTACACAATCATTAATTAACTTCAGCTGTGAGAAGTGCAGGCTCGGTACCTGGAATGAGAGCTTGTGTGAGTGTGGTTTGAGGGCTGTGTGTTGCAGGGGGTGACGGACCTATGCCAGGTGACCAGAGAAGGGGTCCCCAGAAGAGGTGACATTTAAACAGAGCCCTGAAGGCTTCACAGGAGTTCTGGCAAAGGAGACAGCAGCAGACCACCTTTCAGGCAGAGAGGGGAGGAGGCACAGCTGATTGGAGATGGTGGGTGGGAGAGGCAGGAGCACCAGGGAAGTGGTCCCAAGAAGCCCAGGGAAGGGGTGACAGACCGAGGAGAAGCTGGCAAAGTCGTCAGGGCTGGGCCACACAGAGCCTTGTCATGTAAGGAACTTGGGTTTTAGCCAGGGAGCCAGTGAAGGGTGTTGAGCAGACAAGGTCACTGGGCAGATTCAAATTAAAAGCAAAGCAAAGTGGTATTGTCCATCCCCTTCCCATAACTTGGGCTTTTACCACCACTAATGGTATTAAGCAACACCATGAACCAGGCCTGGGTAATAAAGAGATGGATAGATTTGAATGCTGACTTAGGGATTCCCTTCGGGCAGGGCAGGTGGACAGACCCATGCACGGCAGTGCCAGCAGAACGTGAAGAGTGCTGGGTGAACAGTGCACGTAGCAAGAGGGGTGTCCAGTCAGGGCAGTGTGGAGGAAGGCAGACTCTGAAGAACCTCCCGCTACAAAACCACTACACCTGAAACAAAACATACTTTTCAATACATCGCTGGTCTCATCAAAAATAAGGGAAATTCCCAAGGCACTTGCATCCAAAAATAAAAGACCATGAGCTAATACCAGGACAGGAGCGGTGAGTGATAACCAAAGGCAAAAACTGGAGTTTGTCCTGGACACAGATGCTGATATCAGGACCAGTGACAGGGGAGTAAACCTTGGGGTGTGCAAAACGAAGCCTCAGAAACTGGGACTCTCTCATTCTTCCAGGGCCCCTCTGATGGGAGTGAAGTGGTCCCTGCTCCCAGGTATCATCCCCACTCCCTATCTCCTCCCCACCCCAGCAGAAGCAATGTCCATCCTCTCAGGAGGAAAGCATCTCTTATTTAGAACCTAGAGAGTCCCATAATAAGATCAAATATGAGTTCAGCATGCATGAGAATCAGCAGAAACAAACAACAAATTTGGACCCTCCAAGCCCTCTCAGATACAGTAATGATCAATACCAAATACAACATAATATGTATGCAATATTTAAGGAAATGTAAGATTAAATATTTAAGGATATTTAAGGAAATGTAAGACATCATAGACTTGAACAAACAACAAGAGACTATCTGGAAAGACCAGAAGAACTTGAAAAAGAACCAAATAGAAATTTTAGAAATGATAAAATATATATATAGTTGTTAACAAAAAAAAAAAAAAAAAGAAAGAAAATAAGATGGGTTAAACAGCAGACTAAATAGCTGAAGAGAGAATTTTTAAAATGGAAAATATGTCTAAGGAAATTACCCAGACTGCAATGCAGAGAGATAAGTTGTTGAAAACCATGAAGGAGAAATCAGAGCTTTCTGGCCCACTACAATAGCCACTAGCCACTTATGGCCATGTAAACTTATATTTGGATCAACTAAAATTAAATTAAATTTATAACTCAGTTCCTATGAGCATATTTTAAGTGCTCATAGCCACATGTGGCTAACAGCTGTCACACTGGACAATGTATATTGCAGGCAGACCTCAAAGATGTCATGGGTTGGGTTTCAGACCACCACAGTAAATACCACAATAAAGTAAGTCACATGAATTTTTTGGTTTCCCAGTGCATATAAATGTTATGTTTACACTGTACTATACTCTATTAAGTATGCAATAGCATTATGTCTAAAAAACAGTGTACATACCTTAATTTAAAAATACTTTATTGCTATCAAATGCTAACCATCATCTGAGCCTTCATCAAGTCGTAATCTCTTTGCAATAGTAACATAAAAGATCACTGATCACAGGTCACCATAACAAATGTAATAATGAAAATGTTTGGAATATTACAAGAATTGCCAAAATCTGACACAGAGACATGAAATGAGCAAATGCTATTGGAAAAAAGGTGCTGATAGACTTGCTTGACGCAAGGTTACCACAAACCTTCAATTTTTAAAAACATATTAGTATCTGCAAGTACAATAAAATGAAGTGCAATTTAAAAAAGGTATGCCTATATACATTTCCATTATCACAGAAAGTTCTATTGGACAGCACTAGGTTATAAGATAGGGAAGAAAGTCTAACCCCAGAAGGAGAGCAAACAGAGAATGGAGAAGAGGTAATGGTTGAGAATATTCCAAAAATGAACCCACAGATGCAGGAAGCACAATTTATATCAATCAGGATAAATAAAAAGAAAGCTACCTCTAGCCACATCATAATGAAACTGAACACCAAAGACAAAGAGAAACTCTGAAGAGTAGCTAACAAAACAACAATCAGACTGGAGCTGACTTCTCTTTAGTGAAAAGGAAAGAGAGATAGGGGAGCAATGTTTTCCAGTGCAAAGAGAAAAAAAAAAAAAACTGTCAGCCTAAAACTGTGTACCCAGCAAAGCTCTTTAAGAACAAGGATGACATATAGACTTTTATCAGATAAACATAAGTCATAAAAGCTTATCACCAAAATAATCTTTATGGAGGAACTTTTAAATCATGTTCTTCAGGAATAAGAAAAGTTATCCTAGAAGTGAGGTCTGAGACACTAGAAGAAATGATGAACAAAGAAACTGGTAAACACGTAGGTAAATTATTTTAAGCAAATATTACCAGTATAAAGTAATCATGATGACAATGTCTAAATTGTGGGGGTTTTTTTAAAGGATGCAGTTAAAATACTGGACATGATAGAGTGTAAGTCAGGAAGAGTGATCAGAAGTGATATGTTTTAGGGCCTTCACTAGTGGCGCAGTGGTTAAGAATCCACCTGCCAATGCAGGGGACACATTTTGATCCCAGACAGGTTTGATCCCTGGTCCGGGAAGATCCCACATGCCACAGAGCAACTAAGCCCGTGCACCACAACTACTGAGCCTGGGATCTAGAGCCCGCGAGCCACAACTACTGAGCCCACGTGCTGCAACCACTGAAGCCCACACGCCTAGAGACCGTGCTCCGCAACAAGAGAAGCCACCGTGAGAAGCCACCGTGAGAAGCCCATGCGCCACAACGAAGAGTAGCCCCCACTCACCGCAACCAGAGAAAGCCCGCGCGCAGCAGTGAAGACCCAACACAGCCAAAAATAATAAATAAATAAATTATTTATTTTTTTAAAAAGTAGTAATATGTGTTAAATAACTCTTACTATTTAGGAGAGGGCATTAAGATATTGATAACCCCAGGTTTTAAGTTAAATATGCATAGTACACCTCAAAGAGTAATCATTAAAGAAGGTTCTAGAACTTCAGCATACATCAGAATCACCTGGGGGCCAGGAGATCTGGGGTGGGCATCTAGAATTTTCACTTCCAACAAGTTCCCAGGTGTTGCTGCTGCTACTGGCCCAGGGACCACACTTAGAGAACTACTGAACCAAAAACAGAAATAGGGTGCTTCACTTCCAAACAAACAGAGGGGGTAAAATGGAATGAGAAAACAAACAATAATCTTCCATCCAGACTAGCTCTGCCCAGTAAAATATAACGTAAACCACATATGTGGTTTTAGATTTTCTGGTAGATGCATTAAGAAGTAAAAAGAAACAGGTGAAATGAGTCGTAGTAATGTATATTTTTTAACTCAATATACCCAAAACATTATTATTTCAATATGTGACCAATATAAAAATTATTAATGAGATATTTTACATCTTTTTTTGTACAAAGTCTTCAGAATCCAGGGTGTATTTTATACCGTCGACACTTCTCAACGGGGACTAACCACACTGCACGTGCTCAGTGGCCACATGTGGCTTGTGACTACTACACTGGACAGAGTGGGTCTAGACTGTAAGGGACAGGAGCCTGCAGAGGACAGAGGTCCCGCTCAGTCACTGAGCGTGCACTGTATGCCAGACACTGGGCTGAGCACTTTGTCCACATCATACATCATCTCCTTTCATCCCCACATAGACCTGTGAGATTAGCATTATTATCACCCCATTTCACAGATGGGGAAAGCGAGGCTGAGAAAACTGAAAACACTTCGCCAGGATCATCTGGCTGGTAAGAGCAGAGCTGGGCTTCAAACCAAGGTCTCTCACAGTCCATTGCCACCTCAGAACCTCAGGGTTTCTGTAAAGGATTTTCTATAACAGGCCAGATAGTAAACATTTTAGGCTTTTTGGACCAATCTGTCACAAGTACTCAGCTCCGCTATTGTAACAGGAAAGCAGCCTTAGACAATGTGTAAACAAATGAGCATGGCTGTGTCCCAATAAAATTTTATCTAGGGAAACAGGCAGAGGGCTGGATTTGGCCCTTGGGCTGTAGTTTGCCAAGCCCTGTGCTAGGCTAGCACAGCTGCCTCTGTAGGCCCAGTTTGAGGGAGAACTCAATGACTAATTGCTGAGGTTCTGCGGTGCATGCGTGTCGGGGGTGGTTGGGAGGGTGAGACCCTCTCCTTCCAGAATCACCACGGCCCTCCTGGTGTCCGGAAGGATCCAGAGTGGCTGCTTGTTGCTGGCACCACCTCAGAGTCTGCCAGGGGCTCAGTCAGCCCCTCTAACTCCCCAGCCTCCTCTGAGCTCCTGGCCGTAAACATGAGTTATTCCCACTCTCAGGGCTGAGACAGAGGGGAAATAAAAGCCAGGACTGATGGAATCCCAGACATAAAATCTGGCACCATAATGCCTACATTTTGGAAATTGCCTTTAATTAACGGTTTATGGCCGCAAAGACTCCCCCCACCCTCTGTCCTTCTGCAGCATCTTCTCCTTGGCGTTCAAGTCCTGGGGGTCGGGGAGGGGGTGAAAGAGGTGGGTTGGTGAGTAGCTGTCTTTTCTCAGAAACCAAAATGTGCGGTTTGCTCATATGAACTCAGCTTGGCCTCTGGCATTCCTCGAGCCTGGACTCCAGAAACAATGTGAATTGAAAAGCCAGCTCCCCGCACAGGCCCGAGGCCTGTTAGCTATAGAATAACCTGCACACACTCACAAAGACACACCAAGCTCAGGAAAACACACACTCACAAGTGTGTGCACACACACACCCCGGAAGTCTGCTTTTTCTCTTTGTCCGCTTATCTGTCATTCCCTCTCTACTCAGTCTCTCCAGCCTGTTTATCTTCTTGGTTTTGTGTCTCTCTAACACTATTTCTTCCTGAAGGTTTTGCTCTTTGAGTCTCTCTTTCATTCTCTCTCTCTCTCCTGTCTTTCCCCGTCCTACGCCCCTTGATCTCCCTTACTGGGGACATATAGCCAAGCACCGCAAACACACCCTTAGCCCCCACCTTGGCACCGAATCCACAAATTCGCCCCTCCCCTCACAGGTGCCCCCTCCCAGACAGGCCGGAGTCTGACTGGGACGATGAACTTCTGCCCAGGTGGGCTTGACAACAGGTGGGACTGGGTTCCCTCCCTAAGCACCTGAACTGAACTCAAATCACATTTCATCCCAGGAATGCAGGGAGGGACTGAGGCAACGACTGCTAAATTCTAGGTGTAGCCAAAAAAAATTGCCCAAGCCCCAGGGGAGAAGCCCTTTATTACCAATAATAGTCATCCTTGACTGAGTGCCTACTATGGCTTCACATTCAGAATTTGCAATAGTCATGTTAACCTAGGTGGTAGATATTATTATTGAATATTATTCCCATTTTATAGATGGGAAAACTGAGGCTTCAAGAGGTAAAGGAATTTGCCTAAAGCCAAAGTCTATTCAACTCCAAAGCCTGGTCTCTTCCCACAGGGCTGGTCCAAATGGATAACATGGGCTGTGTCTTGAGATTTGGGGTAAACAGATTCAGCCACACATGGTCTCTTGTCTTCCCAGAATCATGAAACAGAGACAGGACTCCACTACAGGAATAAGGCAGAGGTTCTCAGCTCTCTCCAACCTAAGAAGGACACCCTGTTTGGGTGCCAGTGGTCAACACCTGTAGGACCCAATCAGAAAGGCTTCCCTGCCAGCCAAGCCTGTCCTTGGGAGCACGGTTCCAGCAGGAGGGGACACCTAGCCTGAGGTCTGTGCCCCTAGCCAGGCAGCTAGCTCTCTTACCAGGCAAGGTCTTGGAGCCCCCAGGCAGGGCTGCAGAGGCAGCTGCTGTTTCTGCATTCCGGGGCACCATGGCAACATGTGTGCTCAGATTGGCGACCTGCACATAGTCTGTGCCATCTGCTGTTTTCCGGGCTGGGGGGGTGCGGGCTTGCCTTCCGTCCACCTGAGAAGGGAAATATAATGATGCTGCAGTGACCTCTCACCCCTACCCATCCAGTATAGATAGGCCCCATCACCCCCACTGTCACTGAGTCTGCCTCCCAGACTCCCCAGGGCCTCCCAGAGAAGGAGGCAGAAGGCCCGGAGCGGCATCATGACAACTTGCAGGGGTGGAAACTGAGGCACGAGGCACCATCTCTGCCCACCCAGAGTTAGGTCACTCTGTCCAGTGCCCTGCTGGACCGGGGGTGGCATCTTTCAGGCTGGGTGACTGTGGGCACCGAAGGGCTCTTGGCTGGGCAGTTAGAGGCCCCCAAGCGTTGGGGAGAAAGGTTTCGGTGGACCTGGGATGAAGGAGAAGTGTGTGGCCACCAAGCTGGTATAGCCATTTCCCAAGAGTCATCCAAGGTGTTTCAACAGAGGGAGGCAAGGGAATTGGGGGAAGGGGCTTTGTGACTTGAAAAAGTAAGATTTCTAGGCTGCGTTTTTTTTTCAACTTCAAAAATAATATAGTCAATGCAGAAAACTTGAGAAATAGAAAAACATGCACACACACTGTCACACTCACAAGTGCACACTCACACACACACATTCATGCACAATTACCCATCACCCCTTTCCAGAGATAAAGACTTTTAACATTTACCCACCTAGTATAATGTAATATATTACATATATATGTATATATTACATATACATAATTATATTATACATTATATATAGTCATATATATATATTTTTTTAATGTGGTTGGGATTACATTGTACGTGCTATCTTGTACTGTGCTTTTACACTTGACAATAGATTGTGAACATTTTCCCATGTCAAAACTATTCCCCTGGGCTTCCCTGGTGGCGCAGTGGTTGAGAGTCCGCCTGCCGATGCAGGGGACACGGGTTCG
>NW_006786690.1:10705308-10726547 GCF_000442215.2 Lipotes vexillifer | reverse complement strand
GACCCAAAAAAAAAAAAAAAAAAAAAAAAAAAAACTGTTCTCCTGTGACAGATTTTTAAATTAATTGCTTATATTCCAACATATGAATGGAGCATCATTCATTCAAACTCCCACCCATAACCATTTATGCTGCTTCCTAATTTTTTAATTTTTCCAATTTTTTCATTATAAACTTATACATGTTTATTACGGAACTCTGATGATACCCAGAGTTATAGCAAGAGGGAAATAACCTCGTACTTCCAAACTCAGTAACTATAACATTTCTGTGTTCTCCATACCCATTGTTTTACTATGTGCCGATCTGATGGATACGCATTTTTTACATATTAGAATGACTTATAATATACAATATAATATAGGGTCGTTTCAAATCAGGCTTATTTTTTAATACTTGTCATCTCTCACGGTATTGTTCATCCGTTTGGGTTTTCACTTAACCCTGCTTTAGAGAAAGATTCTTTTCCCTTCTTGGTTGACTCTTCACCACCTGAACTTGGTATATTTATCAAGTGTTGATGCAGCTGACCATGGATTCAGGAATGGGGTTGGAAAATGCTGGTGGAGAGACGTTTTTGTCTGGGAGGGCCACTCCAGAAACAGGCTTCAGTGTGCTAAGGAACAGAGCTGGGGCTCCATTTATCCTAAAAATATAAATCACCCAGTTGCCCAAAGATGACTGCCTTGGCGTTGTTTACAATAGTGAAAAATGAGGGACGACCCAGGCCCATCAACAGGCAGCGGGTCAAATAGATTCAGAGCAACCCTTTGATGAATCCTGTGCAGTCTCTGCTGAGATGGAAGGGTGTCCTCCGTCGTGTAAATGAGAACAGCATATTACAAAACGGAACACATCATGTAAACGTGGGGATCTGTGTTTGTTTGTAAGCGTAGGCATTTGTGTATCCCAAAGACCATTTAACTAAATACTAGCAGCTGCTGTCTCTGGGTAGCATAGGATTTGGGGTGATTTTCACTTTCTATTTTATTTTTATTCTTTTCTGGATTAAGATTTTAAAATTCTTTTCTTTTAGAGGGCACAGATTACTTTGGACTGGGGGAGGGGCAGCAAAACAAAACAAAAGCCGTTTGGATTCTGCAAAGAAGAAATGCGTGGGGGGAAAGACATCCCTGCCCATCCCCTGCATCCCCTGGGGTGCAGACTCAGGGGGTGCAGCCTGCCCAGTTCCTGCCCCCTGCAGCCCCTGCCCTGCCCCTCACCCCACTCCCCAGCACGGCCCTGTGTGCTTGTGTGTTGCAGACTCGGACAGCCAGTGCAGCCCCACGCGACAGAGCCTCAGCCTGTCGGAGGGCGAGGAGCAGACAGACCGGCTGCAGCAGGTGGAGCTGGTCAGGACCACGCCCATGTCGCACTGGAAGGCCGGCACCGTCCAGGCCTGGCTGGAGGTGGTCATGGCCATGCCCATGTACGTCAAGGCCTGTGCGGAGAACGTCAAGAGTGGGAAGGTAGGGCACCTGCCGGATCCCCGTGGGAACGCCCCCCTCCACCATCCCATCCTCTGGGTTAGAGGAGCTGGCTGAACTGGGTTCAGGCTCCAGTAAACCACTGTGTCTCTCCGACAAGGCACACAGCCCTTCTGAGCCTCAGCCGCCCTGTCTTTAAAATGGGACTAACCTTCCCTTACCTGGCTGGAGGGACGCAGGACAGGACTAGCGGGCCCTTTCAGCCAGGTCAGCGGTCCCACCGCCTGGCCTCATGGAGCAGTGGCTGGAGGCGAGGCGGCTGCAGAGACTTTCGGCCGCGCGCCCACTGAGGGGAGGGGTGCCTTGGGTCCCCGCCCCCACGCCTCCCTTCCGGCGCTCAGTCTCCACCTGCCCGGCGCAGGTGCTGCTGAGCCTGAGTGACGAGGACCTAGAGCTGGGCCTGGGCGTGTGCAGCTCCCTGCACCGGCGCAAGCTCCGGCTGGCCATTGAGGACTACCGCGACGCCGAGGCAGGCAGGAGGTGAGCCGGCGCCTGGGCCCCGGGGTGGGGGGAGAAGAGAGCCCACGCGAGACCTCGCCTCCTCGGGGGTGGAGCGGGCGCTGTGAGCTGGGCCAGGCGGGAGGAGTGCCAGGGCCCCGGACGCCACTGGGCAGGGGCTCGAGCACAGCCTAGCCGCACTCTGGGCCGGCCCTCCCCGTAGAAAGATGGAGAACAAACTCAGTGAGGCCGTAAATGCCCTATGATCTCCCCGGTGCGGGAGTCAGGGGGCTTCACGCCCCCCCAGAACTCCTCTGTCTGGGAGGTGGGGCAGCCCCAGTCGATCTGGGGAATTTGGCCCAAATGTGTGTTCTGCCTACTCCCACCTCAAAGCCCAGCTCTTACCATTCCAGGTAAGAGCCTAAAGCAGGGAGGAAGAGAAGAAATGGGCCTGGTTTGGGGCCCGGTGGGAGGGGGCGTCTATCGGCAAGCGCACCTGGGAATGGCTGAAGATGGCCCATCAGGTGTGTCCCCAGCGCGGCCGCCCTGCCCCCATTGCTCATTACCGCCCCCCCCCCCAACGCCCTCCTGCTTGCCTCTCTCCTGACCTTTGTGAGCAGGACTTATTGGGGAGCCCCTCTTTCACCAAGCAGCTCCAGAAAAAAGGGAAGAACCCCTCCCCGAAGTCTTCAGAGTGCAGGAGGGGGGAGAAAAGTAGCTGGTAAACCTGACACTGTTTTGCATAATTATCTCCTTCACTGGTTTCCCCAGCATTTTTGTGCAGTTAATTAATCAAACCTGGTGGTGTGTGCTATTTATTATTTACAGAAGCAGCTTTGTGGATTAAAAAAAAAGAGGGGGCTGGAGGTAGGAAAGAAGGCTGGTTTAGAAGCAGGAAAAGCAAATTCCTGGGTGTCCCGGAGAGTGATTCCGAGGTGACAGGAAATAGAGATGAGATGGGATCAGAAACTCAGGCAGCAGCTCACAACAAGCAAAGCCAGAAGACGCTGGGCCCTGTCAGCAGGTCTCCTAGACGGCAGGGCTGGTGGGGGAGGGGTGGAGGAGTGGAGAGTTGGGGGCAGGGGAGAGCAGGGCAGGAGCTTGCAACCCAGCTGAGCTTCCCCTCCTGGGGGTCCCGCAAGCACCTCACACTCACCACCCACCCCTACCCAGTGCCTTCCCCCAATCCCCCAAAGCTCACCATCCTGGGCCATCCAGGCTAGAAACGCCTCCCAACCCCTCCCATTCCCAACGTGATCATGGTTACTTGAACAGGGTGGGGCTGCCCGCCTCACCTCTCAAAAATGTGGGATCGCTGCCCAAGTTCCCCCGAAATTCAGCAGACCCTTCAGAACCTCGTTGCGCCGGGAAAGGGATGGATTCAACTCAGCAGCCAGATGTGAACGGATTTTGAAAACTTATGAGAGCCATAAGCAGGACTGTTTCCAAAACCACGGCCTGGGCATTAGACACCCAGGGCCTCCTAGAGCAGGGAGGGGCCTTCATTTAAGGGCTCCATTCCCTAAGGAATCCTGGCCTGTCTCTAACTTGCCCAGTGACCTTGCCCTCTGTGGGACTTGGTTTCTCCACCTGTGAAGTAAAGGGGGTTAAATTAGGATAGTGGCTCTTTAACTGTGCGAGATCATGGCCCCTTTGAGAATCTAACAAGAGCTTCCGAAACTTGCCCCAGAAGAAATACACAAAACTTCACAACTTTGCATTCTGGGACTCTCTGACCCACCTGTGGAACTTTGAGGGGGCTGTGAACTCTAGGGTAAGAACCCCGGTGAGGTCCTGTGTGACTCTGGGCATGACATTGCCCTCTCTGGGCCTGGCTCCCCTTACCTCTAAAATCGTGCCAAAAATCTGCCAACCCCTGACAACCTGTCCGTCACTTTATGGACATGATTTTATTTGACCATCACAACATCAGGGCAGGATAGACATTCTTACCCCCATTTTAAAGGTGGAGAAAGTGAGGCCAGAGAAGTAATGGACACAAAGTCACACTACAAAAGATCTGACTTCAAAGTCAATTCCCTTTCCACTCTCCCAAGTTGCCTTTGTGTTCAAAACATCAACGATGTAGCTCCTGCTACTATTATTTCTGGAACACTGAATGCATCCCAGACCCTGT
The DNA here is from genome assembly GCF_000442215.2 of Lipotes vexillifer. NCBI lineage: Eukaryota > Metazoa > Chordata > Mammalia > Artiodactyla > Lipotidae > Lipotes > Lipotes vexillifer. The sequence goes on along the minus strand of NW_006786690.1, from coordinate 10,722,487 downwards.
GCTAAGGACTTTACCTTCTCTTACCTTCTCGTATCACTTCTAGCCCAGGAGGCAAGTAGGAGTAGCCCCATTTTACAGAAGAGGAAACCGAGGTACAGAGGCACGAGGTCTTTCATCTAAGGCTGATGGAGCTAGAGTGGCCTCATGTTTTCTGTGCTGAATGATGACCCAGATGACATTGAAATTCTGTGCCCAAACTCGGATTTCAGGATCTAATTTGGTCCCAGTTTGAGGAGGGGGCAGTGTCAAATTTTATAAAATGTTTGAATTACTTTTAAAATCATTCTGTTTTATTCACCTTCGGTGCTTACAGTGGCTCACACCAACAGCTGGGAAAGTGTTGCCAAGCTGAGGCCCCATGGGGACAACTTTAATGGAAAGAGAACCATTTGGAAGGGCAGGAGTGCATTAATTATCAGCATGTAGAGGGATACTGCTGATTATAAATGGGCCCCCTCCCACCCCACACCCCACGTCTGGTTGCGCCATTGATTCGCTGAGCAGACCCTTCCTTGAGACGGAAAAGAAGTCTTCTGGTCTCCATCAAAGGCCCAACAGCATCTGATTCAGAGACTGTGAGCTTCAGCCCCTTTCCCAGGGAAGAGAGCAACGACGGCTGGGCCTGGGAAGAGTCCATCTGAAGTGACGAGGCTGGAGCGGGTCACCCAGGCACCTTCTCATCCCAGAAGGGAGCTTGTCTTGGGCCAGAAGGTTCCAGCTCAGGAGCTGGGTGCTGGGAAGCCTGGGGCCGGTGACCCCCTTGCCCAGCCTTGCCCTGTCTTCCTTGCACTGGACTCTAAACCAGAAGCTGTTGGGCATTAGTTCTGAGCCAGGTGGGGAGCCTGGGCATTCGTAGACACGCCACACCCGGTCCTGCCCTCCAGGAGCTGATGGTCCAGTGGACAGCTGGCCAGACGAGCAGCAAGTACCCAGTGTGACAAATGCGAGGACTCTGAAGAGTCTCTGGACACAAGGGGGGTCTTGACCTGGCACAGGGGTCCTGGAAGGCTTTGGGGAGAGCCATATCTCAACACGGTCTTGCAGGAGTTAAGCAGGTGAAGAGGGTAGGGTGGAGAACAGCCCAGGAGGCCGGGAGGCCCTGGCCCTTGGGGGCAGACCCAGTGGTTCTGGGTGGCCGAGGGGTGGGAGGAGGGAAGCGGAGCTGGGAGCCCACCTTTCTGCCCTCAGTCCTTCCCATGATATGTCTGCTACGCATTCGGCACTAGGCTGACTCGGAGCCTAGAGACCACAGTCCCTGGGCGCAGATACTTCATTTGTTAAGTTCCATGTGTGATGGGTGCTGTGAAGGGAATTGTTAGAGGCAGAGCAGCAGGTCAGGGGGCAAGTTCAGACAGCACAGTCAGAGGCAGCCTCTGCAAGGTGGGAGCTGACACCTGGGCAGGGCTGGAAGGAAATGGGTGCCGGGCAAGGCAGGGACCCCCACCACCTGAGGAGCAAAAACCTCAGGGCATCCCGGAAGTGCTTCCAGCCCAAGCCCGGTGGGAGGGGGAGCCCGGACCTGCGAGGTCACCCCAAAGACTTCCGATTTCAGATTTTATTCCTGCAAAGGGGCGCCACGGGAGAGTTTCCTTGTTTTATTTTATTCAAATCTGCTCTGTTCTTTTTTCCCTCTTTTACTGGCTTTTTATTGAGCGTTCCCACTCCTGGCTTATGAGCTATACTTTTGTGTGTTATTTTTAATTATTGCTCTATAGTTTACAATACACAGAAAGCTTAACACTATCTTCAAATAATATTATACAACTTTGTGTGTAGTGTAGTGTAACATGCTTTTTCCTCCTTCCTTTGCACTATGTCTATATATATACATATATATATATATATATATCCTCCATAATACATGGTTATTATTTTTCTTTTAAACTGGCCATTATCTTTTAAGGAGATTAGCAAGTGAGGAAAATATTTACCGAGATTATTTACCATTTCCAATCATCTTTTTTAAAAAAATTTTTTATTGTGGTAAAATACACAAAATTTACCATCTTAACCATGTTTAAGTGTCCAGTTCAGTGGCATTAAATATATTCACATTGCTGTGCAGCCATCACCACCATCCCTCCCAATAACTCTTTTTTTTCTTTTTCTTTCTTTTTTTTCTTTGCGCTATGCGGGCCTCTCACTGTTGTGGCCTCTCCCGTTGCGGAGCACAGGCTCCGGACGCGCAGGGTCAGCGGCCAACAGGGGCACAAACCCGCATCCCCTGCATCGGCAGGCAGACTCTCAACCACTGCGCCACCAGGGAAGCCCCCTCCCAATCACTCTTTTCATCTTGTAAAACTGAAACTGTACCCATTAACACTAACTCTCCATTCTCCCCTCCCCCCAGGATACCTGCAACCACCATTCTACTTTCTCTAGGAATCTGACTACCCTAAGTACCTCATATAAGTGGAATCACAGAGTATTTGTCTTTTTGTGACTGGCTTATTTCACTTAGCATAATGTCCTCAAGATTCATCCATGTTGTAGCATATGAGAGAATTTCCTTTTTAAGGCTGAAAAATACTCCCTTTTATGTATGTAGCCCATTTTGCTTATCTGTTCATCCATCAATGGACGCTTGGGTTGTTTCTACATTTTAGCTCTTGTGAATATTGCTGCAATGAACCTGGATGTACAAATATCTCTTCAAGACCCTGATTTCAATACCTTGGGATATATATTTAAAAGTGGAATTGCTGCATCATATGATAATTCTATTTTTAATTTTCTGAGGAACAGTCACACTGTTTTCCACAGCAGCTATACCATTGTACATCCTCACCAACAGTGCACAAGGGTTCCAATTTCTCCACCTCCTTGCCAACACTTGTTTTCTGGGTTTTTTGATAGTAGCCATCCTAATGGGCATGGAGTGGTATTTTATCACAGTTTTGATTTGCATTTCCCTCACGATTAGTGATATTGAGCATCTTTTCATGGGCCTATTAGCCATTCTTACATCTTCTTTGGAGAAATGTTTATTCAAGTCCTTTGCCCATTTCTGAATCGGATTGTTTGTCTGTTTTGTTGAGTTTTAGGAGTTCTCTTTATTCTTTTGTGTAGTCCAAATTTCCATGTGGTTATTATTTTCTTTCCTCTCGAAGAAATTCCTTTTACATTTCTTGTAGTTCATTCCTCTGATGATGAAGTCTTTCAGTTTTGCTTGTTTAAAAAAGTCTGTTTCCTTCCTCATTTTTAAAGACTTTATTTTTTAGAGCAGTTTTAGTTTCACAGCAAAACTGAGGGGAAGCTACAGAGATTTCCCATAAACCGCCTGCCCTCACAGGTGCATTGCCTCCCATTATCAACATCGCCCTCCAGATGGAATACTTGTTTCAGTTGAACCTACAATGACACATCCTTGTTACCCAAAGTCCATAGTTTACATTAGGGTTCACTCTTGGTGCTGTACATTCTATGGATTTGGACAAACATATAATGGAGTGCATCCATCATTACAGTACCATACTGAGTAGTTTCACCGCCCTAAAAATCCTCTGTGCTCTACCTTTTCATCCCTCCCTCTCCCCCAAACCCTGGAAACCACTGGTCTTTTTGCTGTCTCCGTAGTTTTGCCTTTTCCAGGATGTCATATAGTTGAAATCATACAGTATGTAGCCTTTTCAGATTAGCTTCTTTCACTTAGTAATATGCTTAGTAATATGAAGATTCCTCTAAGAGGGGGTTTTAAGTAGACGAGTGACATGATCTGATGGCTGTATTTAAAAGCTGCCATCTGGCAGCCACGGGGAAAGTGGATTAGAAGGGGCAAGGGGGTGGGGGGGGGCAGTCAGGAGGCAGCTGCAGAAATCTATGCCAGAGGTGGCCATGGCTTGACCCCAGAAAAGGAGACAAGGGGGCGGACACACTGACCAGAGTGATTGATAGATGGACAGAGTAGGGAAGGGGAGAGGCGGGGCAAGTGAGGATGGGGAGATGGGAGAGAGGACCGGCATTTCATTTGGAGCCTGTTAAATTTGAGATGCCCGTGCCAGGAGGAGATGTCAAGAGGGCAGCTGGTTAGAATCCGGGGCTCAGAAGAGGTGAGTGAAGAGAGATGTGAACTTGCAAGTCCCTGTTAACAGATGTGATCCAGAGCCCTGGAAATGGAGGTCAGCCCCGGACGGGAGAGTGTAGGGGTGGTGAAGGGAAGGGGTGAAGATGGGAGATGTGCCCATTGTAAGGCCGCATCTGCATCTACCTGGCACGGAGCTAAGTAGCTGCTCCATACACATTCTTGGAGCGGAGGAAGGAAACGAGGAGCCATCGAGGACACCAGCAGGAGGGGAGGGGCGTGATCCGCTATCTCCATCCTAGGGAAGGGCTGAAGGGGCCCCAGAGGCAGGGAGACCAGCTGGAAGGCGAAGTCCGGGGGGGAGACGACGGTGCATAGAGTGAGCGGTGGAGAGTAGAAAGGAGGAAGCGGAATCAGATGAGGTTGAAAACCGCACCCAGGTCTCCAGCTTGGCCGGTAGGGTGCTCTACTCACAGCCTCCATCCCACCCCAGCTGGGGAGTGGGTGAGGGGTGCTCCCTCTGCCAGCCCAGATCCCAGGCCTGGGGAGGAGGGCGGCGTCACTCCGTAAGCCCATGTTTTCTCTTTCGCATCAGGATCCCTTTGTGGTCGGTCCCCCGAGGCTCCCACTTCAGCAGTGCAACTCCCTACCCGGCATCACCTCCGGTAGTTTCTCCAAGTTCCTCCGCAGGTGGGAGGCGCCGCCCTCATTCATTCTGCGAGGCTGCCACCCTGTGGCGAGCACGGGAATGACATCTGAGGGGACCACGCTTTTATCCATTTGAGACGTGTTCGTTTTGCGCCTACTACGTGCGCATGCCCATGGCACTGGGTGAAGTTCTGGGTGGGATACAGAAAATCTGAGATACGGCGGTGAGGAGAGACGACTTGGAATAAGCAAAACGTGGGGTTTATTTCTGATTCCAAGACGTGTCGCTGTGTGACTCTGGGTGTGTGTGGGGGGGTGCCGGGGTCCCCAGAGGTGCTGCTTACTGCTGCATTCGTCCCTGCGGCTTTGTCGTTGTCCCTTTCCACTCTCAGTGTGTCTGAACATGGTCTCTTCTCTTCTTGTTCCCTGTGCCTCTCTGCTGATCCCTTTTTTATTCTCTGGGGCTTGCTCTCTGTTTCTGTCTCTCCCTCTGTCTCTGTCTCTCTGTGTCTGTCTGCCTCTCTCTCTGTCTATTTCTCTCTGTCTCCTCTGTGTCTGTGTCTCTCTCCTATGTCTCTGTCCCCCTCTCCCTGTGTCTCTCCCTGTCTCCTCCTCTCTCTCTCCCCTCCATCCACCTCTCCCCACCTCTGCCCTCTGTCTTTCTTCCTCTCTGTCTCTCCACTCCATCCCTGTTCATTTCTCTGTCTGTGTCCCCTCCCCACCATTGTTTTGCTTCTAATTCTTTATCTCTGCTCATCTCTGCCCCATTTCTCCCTGTCCCTCTGTTTCTGCCACCTTTCCCCACCCACCCCTCTCTCCGGCTGTGTCTCTCCTCACCAGCCTGTCCAAAGCCGCTGACCTGGACCATCACTGGGTGGCCAAGGCCTGGCTGAATGACATCGGCCTGTCCCAGTACTCCCAGGCCTTCCAAAACCACCTGGTCGATGGGCGGATGCTGAACTCCCTGATGAAGCGGGACCTGGAGAAGCACCTGAATGTGTCCAAGAAGTTCCACCAGATCAGCATCCTGCTGGGAATCGAGCTGCTGTACCAAGTGAACTTCAGCAGGGAGGTGAGAAGCGGGGTTGGTGGGGGGCACCTTCCACAGCCCTGCTTTCCTATCCGCATCCACTGTCTGTCCATCCAACCACCTGCTCATCTGCCCACCCATCTATCTATCCATCCATCCATCCTTCTACCTGTCCATCCACCCATCCATCCCTTCCTCTCTCCCTCCCCCCTTTAAACAACTGCTTATTGGGGATGAGCCAGACCCTGTGCTCAATTCAGGGGAAACGGGAAACACTCATCCTCCAAGGACTCACTGCTTATCAGGGGAAGCCACAAAGAAGCTTGTGGTCACAACATCATGGAAGGTTGTCCCAGTGAGAGAAGCCCAGGGTTTTCTGAAAACGCAAAGGAGAAGCTTCCAGAGGGATCAGAGAAGCCCTCCCAGAGGTAGTGACACCTAAAGTGAGACCTGAAGGAGGAATTTCAGGGATCAGTCAATAGAAGGTATGAGGGGGAAAGCAGCCCAGAGAGGGAACAGCATAGACTAAGGCCCAGAGGACAGATCTGTGGCAGCAGAAGATCTGAGAGTCCTGTGTGGTTCCCATGCTGGGTTTGAGGTGGAAGGGTGAACGGGAGTGCAAACAGGTAGCTGGGGGACTGTAGGGCATATGGAGCTTGGACTCTGAGTGCCCCTTGTTCTGAGTGCTGCCAAGCCAGAGAGCCCAGGGCATCTCCTTCAGCTTCTCCAAGGCCTACCGGCACCTCTCCCCAAATAGTCCCCCGAGGTGGGGGTCCCAGGCTGCTGGGGTCTGTGGGGCTGAGTGCAGAGGGCTTACTTTTCTTAGAGCACCGTCAGAGCACAAGCAGTTCAGGGGTGGGAGGAGAGGGGTCTTCTGGGTCTTCTCAGACACCCAGCGCAGAGCCCTGGGCACAGGAAGCGATGAGGACACAGGCCCTGCCCCCAGGAGCCCCAGTCTGGTACAGGAGGTGACGAGTGGGCCGATCGTGACAGTGAAGTGTGGAAATGGGTGGCCTCATCTGGGGCCGTCCCTCCACAAACACGCATCGAGCACCTGCTCCAAGTCAGGTGAGCAGGGGGCTGGGATACACAACCAGGCAGCCGTCGTGGGTCCCAGGCAGCCCCAGCCTCCAGATGCAGGCGGCTCTGCCTCCAGGCTCCTTCACCCCGGAAGTGGGCTTCTCCCCATTTTCCAGAATGAAAGGATCGACGTGGTCAGAGCAGCCGTGGATGGCCTGGCCAGGAGCCTCACATCAGCATGCTGAGGTCCCTGCCAGCACCGTGGACCCTCATCCCCCCGGCTGACCCACCCTCCCCACCCCAACAGGCCCTCCAGGAGCGCCGGGCTCGCTGCGAGACGCAGAACATAGACCCCGTGGTCTGGACCAACCAGCGGGTGCTCAAGTGGGTGCGAGATATCGACCTGAAGGTGAGGGGAGATGGCGGGGCTGGGGGTAACTCTTGGGCAAATCCCATGCACGTCTGTGTGTGTGCAAATCAATATCCATTTTTGCGTGGGCTGAGGCATCGTCGCCCAGGCTGGCAAGAATAACCTGCCTCCTGTCACTCAAGAGGAGCGAACTACTCCCCGCTCCTGCCATCCCCCCAGCAGCGCCCACGTCTCATGGGGCAGGAGGGAGTGCTGAGCCATTCTCGCTCTCTGAAGCCAGGGCGGGATTGAATCCACACGCACCTTCTCCCTCAATAAGCATTTATGGGCTGCCTGCCTCAGTCTGGGTATGTCAGTGACAAAATAGTCCAGTCGCTGCTCTCATGGCCCTAAAAGAGTGGGGTGGGGTTCCCTCTCAGTATTAAATGAACTGGTCCCCGGAGGTCAAGCCCTTGCTGTTGGGGGCATATCCCCAGTGGAGGTGGGGCCCCCTCAGGCCAGCAGGGTGGCTCACCGGCCTCATGTCTTGCCCTCAGGAGTACGCAGACAACCTGACCAACAGTGGTGTCCACGGCGCCGTGCTGGTGCTGGAACCCACGTTCAACGCTGAGGCCATGGCCACGGCCCTGGGCATCCCCAGCGGGAAGCACATTCTCCGGAGGCACCTGGCAGAGGAGATGAGTGCCATCTTCCACCCAGCCAAGTGAGCGTGGGCTGCTGGCTGCAGCTCGCAGCTTTTGGAAGCGGATGGTCCTGGCCCATCCTTCCTGGATCCCACCTGTTCCTTTGCAACACGGCGGTCTCCTTTGGCAGATCCAGAAACTGAGGCTCAGAGAAGTGCAGTGCTTTAGCCTGAACGCCGTAGTAGAAAGAGATAGAGGAGTAGTCAGGTTTTGAATAAAGTGCATGGTTAAAACGGGCATTTAGAGAAGGGAGAGTGACCAGCGTGTATGAGGAAGGCCATGTGAGGGTGGGGTTTGAGCTGGGGAGGATTCACACTGGCCTAAGAGGTTGAGATGGCTGTTCCAGGCAGGGCTGACTATGGGGACGAAGGTTTGGAGACAGGGATGGGCATCTTAGTGGTTTTTACCATCTAGGTGAGCAGACCATGTCGGCCCACCTACCCCAGGCTCCTCATCTGAAAAGTGGCCAGAGAATAAACACGTGAACAGATGAACTCCCAATGCACTCTCTGCTTTTACAATGATTGTGGTTAGGGTTAGATGACCATTTACTGAGCACATGCCATGGGCACTAATTCTATCCACATGACGATGCTAAGAAATTAGTTTCACTGTCCCTCCTTTATAGATGGAGAAAATTGTTTGAAGGAGCCAAGGTACTTGCCTAAGGTCAAACAGCTAGTAAATGTCAGAGCCCAGATTTGTCCTTTATTCTGTTAATGTGATATATCATGTGATTGATTTTCAGATGTTAAACCAACCTTGCATTCATTCCTAGGATAAATCCCAGTTGGTCATGGTGTATAATCCTTTTATATGTTGCTGTATTAGGTTTGCTAGTATTTTGTTGAGGAATTTTGCATCAATATTTACAAGGGATATTGGTCTGTAGTTTTCTTGTGATATTTTTGTCTGGTTTTGGTATCGGAGTAAAATTGGCCTCATAGAATGAGTTGGGAAGTTTTCTCTCATCTTCTGTTTTTGGGAAGAGTTTGTGAAGGTTTGCTGTTCATTATTCTTTAAACATTTGGTAGAATTCATCAGTGAAGCCATCTGGTCCTGGGCTTTTCTTTGTGGGAAGTTTTATTATTATTATTATTATTATTAATCCAAACTCTTTACTGATTGTAGATCTATTTAGATTTTCTGTTTCTTCTTGAGTCAGTTTCAGTAGTTTATATCATTTTTTAGGTTCTTACTTTTTAAAAACATTTTTTAATTGCAGTATAGTTGATTTACAATATCGAGTTAGTTTCAGGTGTACACCACTATATATATATGTTCATTCTTTTTCGGATTCTTTTCCCTTATAGATTATTATAAAATATTGGGTACAGTTCCCTGTGCTATACAGTAGGTCCTTGTTGGTTATCTATTTTATATATAGTAGTGTGTATAGTTTATATCTTTCTAAGAATTTGTCCATTTCATCTAAGTTAGCTATTTTGTTAGCATACAATTGATCATATAATCATTTCCTTGTAATCCCTCTTATTTATGTAGAGTTATCCCCTTTCATTCCTAGTTTTACTAATTTGAGTCATCACCCTTTATTTATTTATTTATTTATTTATTTTTGGCTGCGTTGGGTCTTCGTTTCCGTGCGAGGGCTTTCTCTAGTTGCGGCAAGTGGGGACCACTCTTCATCACGGTGCACGGGCCTCTCACTATCGCAGCCTCTCTTGCTGCGGAGCATAGGCTCCAGACGCACAGGCTCAGTAGTTGTGGCTCATGGGCTTAGCTGCTCCGCGGCATGTGGGATCTTCCCAGACCAGGGCTTGAACCCGTGTCCCCTGCATTGGCAGGCAGATTCTCAACCACTGCGCCACCAGGGAAGCCCCATCACCCTTTTTAACTCTTGGTCAGTCTAGCTAAAGGTCAGCTCATTTTGTTAACAGATGCCAGATTTGAACCTGAGGCTCTCTGCGTCAGGCCTGAGTGCTCAACCCCCAAACCGCATGGGGCCTCAGGGAACAGCTGAGCCACACCCCATGTTATGCAAGGTGGGAGAAAATTGTGCATCTGTCGCAGCGTCCAGGTGCCCTGGACTGCCCTCCCCCATTGGCAGGCTGATACCCAAGCAGTTCTCATAGATCCTGCAGCAGAATCATCGGTGCTCTTGTAACATGCAGATACCTCATCCCCAGCTCAGACCTACAGGACCAGAATTTGCTGGCAGAGCCCGGGAATCTACATTTTCACGCATTGTATGCATGCTGAGGTGGTTTTGACAAGAACCCTATTCCATGAGCCATGAATCAACAGGTGCAGGAAAAAGGCTTTTCTCCTCAGCATTTTCCACCTGCCTTTACCTCCTTTCTGGAGCCATGTGATCTGTAACAGTCTTATGATCTTCCAAGCCCTGGAGGGGCAGCTCTAGCTAAACATTAGCCGTGTGACTAACATTTGTGTACTGATTAAAACCCGCAGTCACCCCCCCCCCCCCCCCCCCCCCCCCCCCCGCCATGAGGTGGGAGGTATGTTGACGACTATCTAGGATTAGTGGGTGAGCACTAGGGAAGTTTCAATGGGGCACAAATAGGGTGGGTTCTTAGGTCGTTGGGAGGTCAGCGACTCCTTCAGGAACCAGGTGAAAGCAGTCCTCCTGATGTCAGGACAAGGAAGGAGGAAATGGACTCAGTCCAGGCTCCTCATTTTACCTCTGAGGAATCTGAGGCTGCTCAGCCAGGGAGCCAAGAGGCAATGCCAGTACCAGACCCCAAACCTGTCTCCCTGTTAGGACCTTTTCCCTTGATGCTGCTTTTTTGCACATATTGGTCATAGTTTATGAGTCAAGGTCTCCACGTGGGATGTGGGATTTTGGAACCTCGCGGCCCATTGCTGAGACCCTGCCATGGGCCAGGGGATCCGACTTTCAGTTAGCTGGGGGAAGACAGAACTCCATGAGTCACTAAGGAATTTTACAGCCCACTGCTGTTGGTACAAGAGTCCCCAGCTAAGCCAAACACCAGGGAGACAGTGATCCCCAGGCAGGTGGTGAGATGCTTGGGAAGATCTGATGGGTTTATATTAACCAAGATCTTCGGGCTTTGCCCAGGACAACTCTGCAGTGGTCTAGGTATCTCATCCTGTCTACTGCCTTCTCGCTCCTTTTCCATCTCTGTTGCTGATTTCAGCTTTCCAGAAAGAGAAAGGGCAGGGCAGGTCTTTTGGGGTGAGTCCTCCCAGAATGCTTGGATTGGGTGGAGAGATTCCAGTTTGAGGAAACATCCCGAACCATCGAAATAGACTTGAGAAGACAACCCTGGGACTGAATCCCAGGCCGGGTGAAACAGAGTGATGGTCATAACAGCAGTCCTTCACACTGATATCATATGTCATCGTCAACAGAGTGCTGTCACATCCCTTGTTTCATTTTCTCCTCCTCCCTGTGAAGGAAGCTGAGTGAGAAGGAATCGTTGCCTCCTTTGACGGGTGAGGTGACAGGCTTCAGAGAGGTGCTGTGACCTGCTCAAGACTAGAGGGGAGTTCGTGGCAGTGCTGGAATCTACCAGCAGGGACTCCTATGACCCTCCACCACACCAGGAAGCTTGGAGATGGGGGCTGATGAGCACCTGGTTCCACTCTCCAGGAGACGTGACCCCTGATCACATCTGTGATCCCACATCACCCGGTAGATGTGATGCCTGTAGTCACAGGGGGGCAGTCAGCTCAGAGCATCTTGGGAGATTATAGTCCCCGTGTATTAATGGCCCGTGACCAGGAAGTCAGGGAACATCAGTACCCAGCCCAACTCTAGGAAAGGCACATTTACCAAGAGTTCATAGGTTCCAATATGATATCATGTTCTGCAGCCTCCTCTCATTGCCATGACAACCATATGACCAAAGGGACTGAGGCGGGGCACTTTCTGACATCATCCTGTGATGTCTGCTTTGACACACACTGACTTCTTGCTTCTCCCGGTAAACCCCGGTCGAGCACCAACTCTGTCCTAGGACCGTGCGTTAAAGATCCACAGAAATAAATCAGTGGACCAAAAGGATGCGGGGAGTAGCCAAGCCGTTCCAAAGCATCACGGGAGCCAAAGAAAAAAAAGCCTTAATGAAAATGTGTGACCATCTCCAGCACTTCCCTGAAGGACGGTGTATCCTGCCACTAACAGAGGGTCAGGCACAAGGCGGATTCAGCCTGTAGTTCATTTAGATTCTCTCTGAATGTTAGGCCTGGGAAGAGTCCCCTTTAGGCCTCGGAAGCATCAGGCAAACGTTGCATCTCTCTTGTAAATACTCCTCCCCATCCTGTGGCCTCGTGACCCATGGCCCCAAAGTGCCCCTTTTTGTTTCCAAGGATGCAAGAGTCAGCCGGCATCTCCCTCCTTTCCCTCCTCCTTCCCCCTCCAGACACAGTTATAAGGTGGGGTTATCAAGCTACTATAACCATTTGCTAAGCTCTGCCACGGGCCAGGCTCAGAACCTAGCACGTTGTTGCCACCTCCTAGAGGCGGGTGCGTGAGCCCCATTTCACAGATGAGAAAACTGAGGTACAGCAAGGCTGCATATCTTGCCTGGGGCCATAAGCTGGTAAACTGAGGAGCTGGGATTCAAAGCATCGTGCTTTGTTGCTTCCCTAAAGGGCAGAAAGAGTGGCCAGAACAACAGGGGAATTGTGTCGAGCAGTGGTCTCATCTCCCTAGGCCCCTCCCGGGGGACCTTTGAGCCTCCATCCCAAAGTATAAACAGTGAGACAAAGTGAACGTGGAGCCTGGCCTAGAGACGCCCCCCGATAACTGACAGTTCATGTCCCCTGACCTCACAGGAGTGCTGGAGCGTCTCACTGAAACAGTTTCCTCTTGAGTTGGTTCCATGGGGCTCCCCTTTCTGTCACTTTGCTCCAGTGTTCTCATTAGCGTTGCAGCAGGGAAGAGCAATTCCATTATGAACTCAAAGAGACTCAGCCCTCGAGCACACAGAATAAGAGGCCTTGTCACAGCTCTACCTCCTTGGCTGGCAGGCTACCCGGGTCTGAGAGATCCAGGCAGCAGACAAGGGGGAGTATTCCTGGGCCCCCTGGCAGGTCACCTGAGCCAGGTGGGGAAAGGGGCACATTGAGATTTTCAGGCACCCACAAGAAGGTGATGTTTCAGGATATTCTGCCTCACCCCACCCGCAAAGGATCACTGAACTGTGAGCCCAGAGACCAGGCCCTGGGGCGGTGTGGTCCATGGAGTCGTGGTCCTATGTAAGGAGGGGGCACAGCAGGGCCTTTGGGGGCTGAATTCTGGCTCCTCTTCCATCATCTGTGGTTGTAGCAAGAAACTGGAGCCACGGTTCCCTCATCCTGAAATGCAGACAATCACTCCTGTTCCCCAGGGCTTCAGGAGGGTTCAAGGAGCTGACTCGGGGGAAGGACCTGGCGTCATGCCTGGAACACAGTAGGCGGCCAATCAATACTCTGTCCTCCCCCACTTCACTCAGCTCCACCGAAGCATCTTACACCTCACGGGCCTCGTAAACCTTCATTTAATTGCGTGAGACTCAGCCCTCAGGCCAGCCCCGCCGACAGAGGCTGATTCCCACACCCCGCCACCTTCCTTCCTGCACACGATGCCTTTTTAGTGCCCAGGACACCCTGTACATTGACTCAGGAAATGAGTCAACAGAGATGCCCTATCTTCCAGAAACTTCCCTCATTAAAACTTATCCTTCCAGCATTCTCCTCCCTCAAGGTCCGACACAGGAAGTAGAAATATTCAATTAGCCATTTCAAGTCTCCAAAGACCATAACCTTGCGCTCGGCCTATTTGCGTTTTCGTGACTTTTAATCCGCAGGAGGAACCGTACGGTTTTAGCCATGGTGGAAAAAGCTAGAAGGGAAGGTGTTTTGGCACCTGTGCTCCTCTGTCTACACCACAAAGGCAGCCACTTTCTGCTCAGGGGATGGTTTGTTAAGACCAGAACTGCGTACTGGGCTCCATTGTACAGATGAGGAAACTGAGGCCCAGCAAGGGAATCAGCTCACATGAGGGCACAGCTAGGGGATGGTTGAGCGGGGACTCAAGCCAGGTCTGTACCCCTCAACCCCTGTGTTGATCACAGCAACTACTCATGCTATGCCAGCCCCTACTCAGCATTTTATATGTGCCCTCTCATTTAATCCTCCAATGACCTTATAAGAGAAATGTTGATATTAACCCCACTCCACATTCTGTCTCCTCCTCTGGGTCCTACGCTGACCCCCAAGGTGGGGAAAAACATGGTCTAGATCTTTGCTCCTAGAAAACCAAGTTCAAGTTCTATCCCTGCCACTGTGTGTCCTGTGTATCCTTGGATGAGACACACATCCCCTCTGGACTTCCATCTCTTTTTCAGTGAAAAACAAAATAAGGGGCTCTGGAGTTCTCCCAAGCTCATCAGACAGCTGACGTTCCATGAGTCAGGGGGGTTTAATGCACTTCCCACGAGACAGCAAACACAGCTGGCTGCATGAGTTTAGATTTTCATGGCTTCTGCACTTTAGAACAGCTTCCCCACTAGACCCAGGGCATTCCATCCCCAGATGGAGGAGAGAGGGAGGTCATCAATGAAGACCTCAGTTCCTGACCCACCGCAGAGCAAGAGCCTCCCTGTGAGAGGATGCCCTGGCACCCGGGGACCTGAGAACTCACCATCACCTGCCGCCCAGCAGCCAGTGCGGTCCCCTGCCCAGCACCCTCCCCTCCCTTGAACTTTCTCCGCAGAACTTGCCCCGAAAGAAGCAGAGCCTCTCTAAGGCAGCTTAAAAGATATTAGAAGGTTCATTTCTCTTCATGAGTCCACCTCCGTGGTGGCCTGAGCCGAGGCTCACAGCTCCTGTAGAGCCACCTCCTGACCGCCCGTCAGCCAGAGCCAATTCCTCTGTAGTAAGTTTTTACTGTTAATATGACTTATTATCATTATAGCCATTTACTGGATTCCAGCTAAGCTCCAAAGCACTTTTTAACTAGCCCTCATGATCACTTCGTGAAGTTGGCTCTAATACGATCCCCATCTGGCAGATAGAGAAACCCAGCTTTCAAGAAACGAAGTGACATGCTCGAGGTCACACAGCCAGTGGAGAGTCGAGCCAGGATTTCAGTGCCACTAAAGCTCCAAGAAAGATGCTGGACACCAGCGCCTTGGGGTTGGTGAGATTGACAGGGAAGGTACAGAAGGCTCTGCCCATGCTGGGGCCAACCCTGCAGGCAGAGAAAGACGGGAGTCCAAGAGACACACTGGTTTGCCCAAAATCTAAAAGAGAAGGAAGGCAGGTGGGAGGACGAAGTTCGGAGCTCCTGGCTCTGAGCCAGTTTCTTGCCCCAACTCCATACTCCGTACGCACCAGCACTAAGATTCTGACGCAGGGGCTGGCCAGCTTCTGCCATACTAGGCCAGTTGGTGAAGATGTTAGCACTCGAGAGCCATGTGGTCTGTGTCCAAGTAGACAGCTCTGTCATGGTAGTAAGAAAGCAGCCATAGACAACGTGCAAACCAATGGACTGGGTTCCAATAAAACTTTATTTACAAAATCAGTCAGCTAGCTGCATTCGGCCCACAGGCTGTAGTTTGCCAAGTCCAATTCTAACAGAAGCCTTCGATGCTTTTGTGCAAGGAAGGGAGCGATGGGGGTAACAAGTCAGTGGGGGACCCAGATTCCCAATGCCGAGTGGGGGAATCTTTCTTGATGTTTCTCCAGTCACACCTAATGAGCTGACATGGGGGGCTTCTCCCATCAAGTCTCCCCTCTCCTGATAGGGTTTTCAGGACACTGGGGGCTTAAGAGAGACTTTGGGGTCTCTGAGACCGGGGTTCAGATCTTGGCTGTGCCGCTTCCAGCTGTGTGATCCTGGGCAGGTCGCTTGATCTCTCTGTGCCCCCTTTCCTCATCGGCAGCGAGAGATGGCAGCCTGGCCTCTAGGTGTGCTGTGAGGATTGTGTTTGTAAAGTGCTTAGCACGGTGGTGGCACGTAGGAGATACTCAGTACACCGCAGTTGCGGTCGCCGTTCCTGGAGTGAGTGAGTGTCTGCGTCTCTGGGTGGCAGTAGCTGACACACACCCCCGGCTGCCGCAGCCCTGCTGACTTGCACTGGGTCTCTCCTCAGCCCCACAGGCATCCGGGAGGCTGAGGGATTCGGAACGCCCGCGGGGAGGGCCTCCAGCATCACCCGGGCGGGGAAGGAGAACAGCGGCGGGATCAAGTGCAAGGCTGGCCGGGTAGGTCGCTCCGTGTGTTTACCTGGGGGCCCCCCAGCCTGGAAAAGAAAGGCCTTTGTGTCGTCTGGAGGGGGGCCGATGGGCCAGGTCACAGGTGCAGCTGGGAGAGAGGCCCTGGAAGCCACCCTCAAGGGACCTGCATGATGGTTAAGACACACTCAGCCTTGTGGGGTCTTTGTCACTGTATCTCGAGGTGCATGTCTCACCCGCCTGCATCAGACTCACCTGGGTGGATGCTTAACATGCAGATTCTGGGACCCACCCGGGGCCTCCTGACTCAAGGGGCTCTGGGGCAAGGGGAACCCCGCATGCCGCAAGGCTGCCCAGAGGGTTCCAACACACCCTAAACTCTAAGGGCCACTGACTTAGATTTCGAACTCCAATGGCCTGACCAAGAGCAGCGGATGAGCCTCTGGTGCATAAGAACATGTGTAGTTGGGTCTGATCATGTGGACTCAGGTGACACAGATTCCTAAACAGAGGTGTATAGACACAGACGACACAGACGACAGAAACGGATAATCCAAAATTCTTCCATTTATTCAGCGGACAGTTTCGTGTACTAAGTGCATCCCAGGCACGTCCTGAGTGTGGGAGATAAGCATGAATAAATGACCACCCTCACCATTAAGATGCTCTCAGTCTAGACTGTGCATTCCCACTGGGGGTGCTGTCACCCTGAAGGGGTCAAAATTGGTTCGGCTCAGGGAGGGCACAAAAAACCTTACTCGTTTTGTGCATAAAGCACAGCTATACACACGGCACATAAACAGATGCACAGTATACCTGTGGCATGAAAATTTCATAGTGGGAGTGTGATTAGGGAAAAAATGGCTAAAAAGTCTTCTTTTAGGGGGGGGGGGGGCAGTATTGAAAGAAAGGTTGAGAAACACACTGGTCCAGAAAGAAAGGCGGTCAAATCAATAAATAATCACAAAGCACTGCCATGACTACCCTAAGAGAGAACTATTTACTGAGGGGCCACCGTGTCTGATAATTATAGCTACTGTCTGCCAGCACCTTGCTGCGTGCTTCCCAGATGGATTTCTACTCTTTGCAACAACTCTGGGAGAAAGGAATTATTAGACCCATTTTGTAGCTAAGAAAACTGAGGCTCAGAAGGGACAGGTGACTTGTCCAAGGTCACACAGCTGGGAAATGGCAGGGCAGGGATCCAAACCCCAGTTTGTGAGTCTCCAAAACCCACACTCTTT
>NW_006786690.1:10698201-10704480 GCF_000442215.2 Lipotes vexillifer | reverse complement strand
CCTGCTGAAGAGGAAGGTGAGAGACTTCGGTAGATAATCAGAAAGATTATATTTGCCCTCACCCTCAGTAACAAACAGGTTCCTTCCAGCTGGGAACACAAAGCTCTCTCCTAAGGTCAACTCACAAAAGTCCTCTCAGTCTCCCTGAGGAGTGGAGTATTATTACTAATAGGAGGAGCACAGAGTGGTTAGGTAAGGTCACACAGCAATTGAAATTGGAGACCCCACATTTCCCAGATCCAAGAACCTTCGATTCTCTTTTTCTCTTCTTCCCGTCCTTTGTTCTCATTCCTCTCTTCTCAGCTGCCCCTGGGAAAGATAGGAAGGGGCTTCAGCAGCAAAGACCCCGATTTCCACGATGACTACGGCTCTCTTCAAAACGAAGATTGCGGAGACGATGACTCCCAGGGCAGGCCCGAGCAGTGCCGTCTGGAAGGCTACAATGGCCTGGAGGTCACCAACGTGTAAGGAGCCGATGCTCCACCAGACCCAACACAGAGAGACCCGGGGATGAAGGACTGCCAGGGACTGTCGCTGTTGTGCATAGTGATCTCGGCCTGACGGTACTCCTCTAGTCCTGGGAAATCCCAGCAGACTGCTGTGACTGCGGATGGGAACCCCGAGGAACGAGGGGGCACCAGCCTGCCTGACTTGAGCGGGCTGTGGACTTCCGTGCTCACTGGAGGGAGACTGGCCCAGAGGGCCCGTCAGGGTGCCCAGCACCTCTGTCACCAAGGCTCCACCTCGGAGTGACTCAGCCACTGAGCAGTTCAAGTGGTCCCGGGAGCCTTGAACTGAGCCACCAGGATGGAAAGAGGCACAGGGTTCCCCAAAACACCCTCCCAGGAGGAGCAGGTGGGACTCCAGCCAGACATGCAGAGCCCAGCAGTGACAGCACCAGGAGCTAGCAAAGCTGGAGGCTGACCGGTCACCACGTGGACCCTTCTGGCCAGCCTGGCGGAGGTCTCAGCTCCAGCATCCATGCCCTGCCATGACCAATAACTTGGCTTCTGACTTGGGTCACTGAATCTCTCTTGGGAGAAGGCACAACGGGAAGGTCATTCCCATCCTAAAAGCCGTGTGTCACATCCGGGTGGACATGTTAAAGGGCTACTTGCTCCCTCCTCCCGGGAGTGGCTGTCCTGGGTGGAGGCGGGTGACATCCCTGCGGGGGTGGGGCTGAGCAGTGACATTGCCAGGAAATGCAGATATCTGGTCATCAGGATGAAGGATATCATGTCGATAGGATCGGGGTTGACTGAGTTAGGTCCGTGACAATTGTACCAAGTGTGACAGTGGGTTTGGGACTGGGAACAGGGAAACACTTGTCATCGTTAACCCAGCAAACGTTGTTGTGACATCTGTCACCTGACACACAGGTGTGCTCGCCAGTGCCCTAATTGAGCTGAATCTCACGGGTCGCTAAGGTGGTGCAGAGGATCCCCAGCCCTCTTCTTGACTCTACTACTGTTTTGCTGTGTGGCTTCTTCCCAGTGGCCTCACCTCTCTGTGCCTCAATGTCTTCATCTACAATACTTCTGGTTCCCTTCCAGGGATGTTGTGAGGATTAACACTTGCTAACGTCTGTAACACTTTGTAACCTCTCAGGAGACAGGTGGGAAGTTATGGGGTCCAGGGTGGGTGTCTACTTTCCCATTTACAACACAGAACTGATATTGTACTGATATTGTACTGGTTCTCTCCACCTGTTTTTTGTTGTTGGTTTTTGTTTGTTTGTTTTGGGGGCCGCACCGCACGGCATGCAGTGAACTTCCCCGACCAGGGATTGAACCTGCACCCCCTGCAATGGGAGGGCAGAATCTTAACCACTGGACCACCAGGGAGGTCCTCTCCAACTGTTTTGATTGGGGCAACGTGCAAAAGGAGGGCAAGAAATGTTTAATGTTCAGACTCTCTAGAGCCCCCAGTAGGACTTGACTTCCCCAAAAGAGGAAAATCCCAAGTACATAACCCTTGAAAATGAGTTTGACCCATGTGTTCAGGCTTGAGTTCATTGACCTCGATGCTGAGAAATGCTCCTCCCCGAGGCCGAAGACCTCGGCTTCCTAACCTTAACACAAGCACAGCTTTTCTCACCACCGGAAAACAAATGCCTAGTTGTGGACAGGTGGATGCCCCCTTTCGTCTGAGCATTTGGCCTCCTAGGGACACATTTCTGATTCCAGGGCCCGAGGGCTGAAGCTCTGGACCAAGGGGTGAAGCTTTGCGGAGGTTCCAAACCCAGTAACTTCATGACATTCAGCCACACACACGGGATCGGAGGCTGCAGAGCTCGCAGCCGGAGTGAGGAGTTAAAACCTCCCTCTAGGGCTTCCCTGGTGGCGCAGTGGTTGAGAGTCCGCCTGCCGATGCAGGGGACGCGGGGTCGTGCCCTGGTCCGGGAGGAGCCCACATGCCGCGGAGCGGCTGGGCCCGTGAGCCATGGCTGCTGGGCCTGCGCGTCTGGAGCCTGTGCTCTGCAGTGGGAGGGGCCGCAACAGTGAGAGGCCCATGTACCCCAAAAAAAAAAAAAAAGAAAGAAAAAGAAAAATATGCCCAAATCATGTCAATTTTTTCCTTATACCATTTTTTATTTAACATGTATTACATTTGTAATCAGAAAAGTATATTTTACTTAACAAGTGAAAGATTTACTGTCTAAAATAGACCTAATCATTCATTTGACCAATATTTTTGAGCACCCACTAAATGTAGGCACTATGATAGATACTGAAGAATCAATACGACAGGAATGGCAAACCGACAGGTGCCTGGATGCAGGTCTGATTATTTGAAACCAATGCATTGTTCCCTGACTTGGGGACAAGATGGGCAAGCGGACAGTTGGCAGGGGGTCACTGGCAGGGATGGCCGTGCCCAAAACATTCGCAGCATTCGCCCGGCAGGCCTGGGGCAACGTGGGCAAACTTGGATGCGCCTTTTGGTCCAAACGATGCCCTAAGAGCACATTCTCGCCTCCCGGATGCTCTGTATCCCTGGCAGCCAGGCAAGCATTCGGAGCTGGCTTTGCAACATGAGGATGGGTTGACTGATAAATGAACAACCTCCATACGGAGTTAAATCAGGTGAGCTCTGTCTGCTGGAAAAATCCTAAATGTCAACTCTGCTTCAAGAGTGGGCAAGAAGAGCAGGGGGTGCAGACTTGGCAGAGAGGTTCTGGTAGCGGTTAACAAAGGCTGGCAGAGCGGCCACCCACAGCACAGTGACCTGCCACATCCTGTCCAGACGGCCTGAGTCATGACTCAGCTTTAATGGCTTAAAGCGTGACATGGCATCTGGACCTCGGAACCATGTGAATGTGCTTCTGTGAGAGCTGTTGTCGCCTGCACCCATGGGTGCCGGCCCCTTAAAAAGAGGTAGTTGCTGCCAGAGGTTGGGGAGAACCAGGGTGGGCAGAGACACCCCATATTCCTCCCAGAAGCTGGGGACCAGAGCCATCAGAAGGCACCAACTTTCTGACCCCAGACGCCTCTTGTCTGTGGACAACGCTCTCTTGTCCTTGGCTGAGCAGGGCTTTTCTCTGAGAAATCTGTGTCAGCATCGCAATCATCGGAGCCCAGGCCGCAGGAGGCAAGGAGAAGCCACAGGAGAACCTGGACCAGATGAAGTCGAGGGGAAGGGGTCTCCACACAGCCCAGCCAGCATGGAAGGGCCTCAGAACAGTGACCCCCAATCTCTAGGTCACCAGGCGGGGCTGAGTCCAGCAGAACAGGACGATTTGGCAAGATGTGACTTCCGTGTTCGGTGCTCCAAGCCTAGCTCTCCCCCTTCCCATCACAACCCATATTTTCTGGGCACCATCACTTCTGCTCTGCCCTTCGAGGTTCCAACGGGCTCCTGGCAGTGGAGTGGCAAGAAAAAGAAACCTTGTGGGAAATAGCATCTTCTGACACTAACATCATTCCCAGAGGTTGGCTGATGAGAATTTCCTAAGCCCTAACAACCCAGGGAGTCTGTGGGTGCAAAGGAAACGAGTTGTCCATGAGCTAAGATGACGTTCCTGACCTTTAGTTACTGATCATGGCCCGGAATGTCTTCCCAAGAGTGAATTTTAACACTGTAACAATAAATACTACTCCACAACACTTCATTGATGAGCTGGCCTTTTTCTCTGTGTGTTCTCATTCAGTTTTCCCAACAGTCTCTTTGAGAGGGGTGATTATTAACCCATTTCATAGATGGAGAAACTGAGGTTAAGGCTGAGGGGCTTGCCCAGCTCCATTAAGCTAAGACGTGACCGGGCAGGACTCCAGCTCAGTCACCTGCCTCCAGATCCCGGGCTCGTTCCTCCCTGCTGAGCACCACCCCCACTACAATGTTGGTGTTCCCACCCTCACCCCCACCTTCCAGCACAGGACTTACATTACCAGGTGGCAGCACTCAAAATGGAGCTCTGGTGCATTCTGTCCTATTGGAAAAGTCAGGCGCCTACTGTCCCCATCAGAGTGCTGCCTCCTGTCCCAGAGCCCCGCTGTCAGGAGGGGAACATCTGACCAGTCACCCCTCCCCTGATATCACTTGCTTCACCGTGTCCCTCTCCCGGGGTATTCACATTTCCAGATCGTCAGAATAGATCTTCAGCGGTCGTCTCAGTCAGCTCGGGCTGCTACAACATAATACCGGAGACTATGGGGGCTTAAACAACAGACGTTTATCGCTCCCAGTTCTAGAGGCTGGGAAGTCCAAGATCCAGGTGCCAGCTAATTCACTTGGTGAGAGCTCTCTTCCTGGTTCACAGATGGGTGCCTTCTCATTGTGTCCTCCCAGAGTGCAGGGAGAGAGAGAGGAAGCAAGCTGTCCGATGTCTTATAAGGGCACTAATCCCATCATGAGGACACCATCTTCATGACCTAATCACCTCCCGAAGGCCCCATCTCCTAATACCATCACATTGTGGGTTAGAATTTTTCAAATAAGAATTTGGGGAGGGCACAGACATTCGTAGCACTGGTAAAAACCACAGGTGTCCTAGCTCAGTGCTTCTCAAACTTTAACATGCACCTGGGAGGGCTTCCCTGGTGGCGCAGTGGTTAAGAATCTGCCTGCTAGTGCAGGGGACATGGGTTCGAGCCCTGGCCTGGGAAGATCCCACATGCCGCAGAGCAACTAAGCCTGTGTACCACAACTACTGAGCCTGTGCTCTAGAGCTCACGAGCCACAACTACTGAGCCCGCGTGCCACAACTACAGAAGCCTACGCCCCTAGAGCCCGTGCTCCACAACGAGAGAAGCCACTGCAATGAGAAGCCTGCACACCGCAATGAAGAGTAGCCCCCGCTCGCCGCAACCAGAGAAAGCCCGCGCACAGCAACGACGGCCCAAAGCAGCCAAAAATAAAAATAAATAAAATAAATAAATTTATTTTAAAAAAAAATGCACCTGGGAGGGACAGGTATTTTGAGGATGCACTTGCTGACTCAGGAGGTTTGGGGTGGGGCCTGAGATTTGGCATTTCTAATAAGCCCCCAGGCTGTGTTTCTAGTCCAGAGGCACACACACTGAGTATCAGCTGGGCCCTCCTGGCAAAGCCCAAATCACAGGAGGTAGGGGACGGTCTGAAGGCTCCACCCAGGTGTCCGACTGGCCCTGATGGAACCCCACCCCAGTGAGCTGGATTGTGTGCTTCTCCCAGGACAGGAGCCCAGCCTGACTCCCTAGCTCATTGCTAAGTTCTGGCAGGGGGTGAATACTCGGGAAGTGTGCATTGAACAGGGAGGATTTGGAAAAGTTAGAAGACACTATGAGACAGGCCTGGGCATGACCAGTTTCAACAGACTGACCACACATACTGTATTTAGTAAATCCTCTTGGGTACCAGGGCCTGTTCTTGATGCTGGGGGTACAGGGATAGAACTCATATAACCTAGCAAAGGAAGACAAGAAACTCATCCATGACTGGGGTGACTGATTTCAGAAGTGATGAGTGGTACACGTGATGAAGGGAGTGGGGCTGTCCTAGAGGACTTTTGAGCTGAGACATACTTTCCCCTGCAAAGATCTGGGGGAAGAACATTCCAGGCAGGCAGACGCTGAGCTAAATGCTGAGGATACGACGTGAATGAGATTCTGCCCAGCCTCTGCCCGCACAGAGCTTCCCATCCAGCAGGGAAGAGAGAAGTGAATCAAGTACTCCTGGGCAGTGTGAAATTGTAACTGTCCCCAGTCCTGAGAGCAGAGGTAGCTGGTCGTCAGAGAGCTTATCTTATGGGGATTTCATGCAGTCAAGAGGAGGTGAGGCCTGGGCAGAAGGGAGTTCAGC
>NW_006786690.1:10695922-10698191 GCF_000442215.2 Lipotes vexillifer | reverse complement strand
CAGCAGGTGGAGAAGAAAAGGAAGGGGATTCTAGACAGCAGGTCAGCACGTGCAAAGGTCCTGTGGGAGGAGCACAACAAGCGGGACTGAAAAAAGGCCTTTTGCTTTTTGCACCGATTCATTGATCTCGTATTTGATTTACTCCCCTTGAGAACCTCGTCTGCTCTCACCTCCAGCTACTCTCTGAACTTCCTTCCTGAGCTTCCAGAGAATCTGACCTGGGCCTCCTGCGAAACATTCTGTGTTCTCCACTTTGCGTTACAGTTATCCGCGTGGGACCCGTGGGGCTGGGACTGCCCACGTACTATATCCACCAATACAGCGGCCCACACTCTCTCCCTGTTCATTAAGCAAATGAACAGATCAATCAATCAATCAATAAAAATCGACAGAGCACCACCACCAGTACAAGATGCTACACAGCTATGCTGTTTGATCCGGCAGCCAAGCCATGTGCGGCAATTTAAATTACTATAATAATTAATTAAAATTAAATAAGATTTAAAATTCCATTTCTCAGCCGCACCAGCACATTTCAAGCACTCCATAGCTGCCTGTGGCTGGTGACTGCCGGATCAGAGGACACAGATACAGAGCATTCCCTTCATGGCAGAAAGTTCTGTTGCTACATAGTACCCTGAGATAATTTAGTTTTCTATACAAGCCCTGCCCTCAAGAAGCTTATGATTTGGCAAAGTGGGGAAGAAAAGGCAAGGCCCTAGAAGAATACAACTGGGAAAAAAATTTCTAGGACAGGTGGGATTTCTGTATTAGCCAGTGACAGGTGACAAACCCCGACTCAAACACTGGTTTAAAAACAAAAAGGAACTTATTGGCTTCTGGAAAGAATAGTGTAGGACAACTAGCTTTGGGTCCAGAGTGGTAAATGATATTTTCAGGATCTTCACCTTTCTTTGTCCCTTGACGTTGCTTCTCTCTACATCAGGTTTATTCCCAGACAGGTTGATCCCAACAGTTGGCAAAATTACCACGAGACACACAACCTCCCGGCTTAGCTACCCCTGCACAAGAGAGAGGCTCCCACCCGGGAGTTCTAGCAAAGTCTCAGGGTTGAATCTCACTGGCTCAGTGGGGTAAGGTCACAAGCCCACCAGGGGTGGGATCAGCCCAGTGAGTCTCACATCTGGAGAGAGAATGGAGTGCCCTGTGACTCTCAGGGGACTATGTGGCGTGGAATCCTTTAATGTGGCCCAGGGGGCGGAGAGGGGCGTGGTTCTTCTTTCCTGAGATGCTTCCTCTCCCTAGCAGTGGGGCAGGGCAGCTGGACCCCAGGGAAGATGAGCCCCCTGATATTCAGAGAGGAAAAGAAACTTGAGTTCAGGTGCCTGACAGCTTACAGAAGCACCAGAAACAGGATTGAGAATTCAGTGGTCAGATCTAGTAAGAGCCAACATCGACCGGACGCTTGCCCCTGTCCTTTACGGCAGGGTTTCTCAACCTCCACACTGCCAACATCCTGGAGGTACTTTGCGGGGAGGAGGAGTGCTGTCCTGAGCATCGCAGGATGTTTAGCAGCATCCCTCGTCTCTACTCACTAGAAGCCAAGAGCATCCCACTTCCCATCGTGACAGCCCCAAATTTCTCCAGATTTTGCCAAATGTCCCCCGGGGAGGCAAAATCATCTGCAGTTGAGAATCACAGCACATGGTTTTGCTCTGGATTGGCATTGTTCTTCTCATCCGACAGGTGGGGAAACTGAGGCACAGAGCTGTTACATAGATTCCCAGGGTCCTTGTGTGTGGAGCTAGGGCATGGGAGCTGGGATCTTAGCCCTGCCGACTGGCTCTCTACGGAGTCTGGGCTGGTACCCACTGGCCTGAGGCTGGCTGGCCACACCCAGCGGTTTACAGTAAAAAGTTCCTGAAGCCAGATGTTTCCAGGGCTGAAGAGACTTCCCATTGATAAATGCGGCATTACTGGAACACTCCCTCCACCTGGCAGAAAATTGCTCTGTAAATTATGGGTTTAAAGGGCAAAGGCAGCCCGTGAGCTCTTGACTTCAAACAGGGTAATAATTTAGGGGTCAGAATGGTCTGGTTGAGTGAGTACTTATAATAGCTAATCTCACACCACATCTCTATCCTCCCCATCTTATTAAAAAACAAACAAAATAGGAACTAAGCAAATTAGCGATGCAGCCTGGCAGCACCTGACGTGCCAGCCCACATTCCTCTTCCAAACACGCTAGGAGTTGGAGACTTAGCAGGGGCCGGCTGTCCCGCCACACACCCCCCCCCCCCCCCCCCCC
>NW_006786690.1:10667898-10695751 GCF_000442215.2 Lipotes vexillifer | reverse complement strand
CCCCACCGCCACTCCCCGGCTCAGCCACAGACACAGGCTGTGTGGCCTGGGCCACTTCCTTTCCCTGTCTGGGCCTCAGTGTCTCTGCTGAGCACACTTTCCCCTCTTCTGCTGGCCTTGGGGATTGTTCCACGCTCATCTCGGGTAATTCCTGGGGTTAGGGCCCTGCTGATCACGGTGCCCTGTTGCCCTGTGGCATCCACCATCCGCATCGCCCCCACCCCCGACTTCGGGTCACAGAGCACCTGATCCTGGCTGGAACAATCCCAACCCTGCAGCACCCCCATCCCGCTACTGCTGGTGGCCCCAGGAGTTGGCCCTGAGATCTGAGTAGGAAAGTCAGAACCTCTACCTAGACGGTTTCACATCGTGAGTGGAAGGTTAGCTCTTGCTTTCCTTTCAGGTCTTGAGCTATGTGATGTGCCCCAGAGTCACAGGCTGCCATGTCCCTCCCACAAGGAGATGCCTGAGAGAATGAGGCCAAACCAGATCCCCATATAAGAGGGGGGAGGGAGCAGGGCGGATTACCATATTCCCTGGATCCAACTGTCCCTTAAGCCCGGTCCACCCTTGCTTCCTGCGGGTTGGTTAAGTGATACCCTAACCCCTCCCATCTCTCCCATTCCTTCCCTGTATTAGTTTGCTAGGGTCAGCATAACAATGTGGCTTTTTAAAAACCAGAAATTTAATTTCTCACAGTTCTAGAGTCTAGAAATCCAAGACCAAAGCGTTGGCAGGGTTGGTTTCCCCAGAGGCCTCTCTCTTTGGCTTGTAGATGGCTATCTTCTCCCTGTGCCCTCCCGTGGTCTTCCCTCTGCGTGTGTCTGTGTCCTAATCTCCTGTTCTTATAAGGGAACCAGTCATATTGGATTAGGGTCCACCCTAATGACCGCATGTTAACTTAATCACCTCTTTAAAGACCCCCATCTCCAAATACAGTCACCTTCTGAGGTGCTGGGGGGTAGAACTTCAATATATGAATTTGGGGGACACACTTCAGTCCACGACACTCCCGCACAGGCCCCCCACTGCCTGCTTAAGTCGACTGGAATTGGGTTTCAGTCTCTTGACCCTAAAAGAGACCAGTTAAGCTACTCACCGTCCACTAAGCTTGACCCCAAAGCGATTCCTGTCCCTTCTCCTACCCCCTACATCCCACATACATATGCACACATGCTCACATGCACGCATGCACACAACCTACCCCTGAATTTCAAGCACTCTATCTTCATCACACAGAATAACATGGAAAGATGAAATAATCTTAAATTCTTTTTTTTTTTTTTTTTGGACTGACCCAATCTTCCTAGCTAGAGATGCCCTCCTTTGAACTTGTGACATTGCAAAGTTAGAGGCCAAACTGCATTTGTGGGAAAGATGGCACCCTGTGTCTCCTCACTGCCACCCGCTGTCTGGACACCTCGAGGAATGTCGCCCCACTTTCCATTTCCTGATGGCTTTCAATGCCACTCTGTTCAGAAGGGTCTTCTCTGGGACCACCTAGCTCTAGCTCACAATACAGGTCAGTCCAGAGCCACGAGGGCAGAGCCAGTGTCACCCCAGGAACACTGAGCCCGAGAACACCTGGAGCCTGGTACTCCAGGCAGATGGCACTGTCTGAGGGAGAGCTGTAGACCCAACAACGCCTCTGGCCTCAAATAGTGGACAAAAAAGAAACAGAGCATGAAAGCAGGGGCTGTGAGGAGAACAAACAATCCAGGAAGGGGAGAAGCCTGTGGGAGATGCCTGTTAGGTGCGCAGGGGGCCAAGCAGGCAAGTTCATTGGCACCTTCATTCTCAGGAACTACCCGTAGCTGTTGTTTTGCGGCCACTTAACCCGCGAACTCCAGCGTCGAGGTCGTCAGTAGCATCAGGCTGACGTGCTAAAGATGGCACCCCTTTCACAGAGGCAGCCCCTCAGGTGTATGGAGTCGTGGGGTGCAGTCTACGTTCATGGGAAAGCAACCTGCAACATCACCGAGGTCCATCTCCAAACCCGAGCAGAAAGTTCCTCTGAGGCTGGGTTCCCCAAGACTACCATGACTGTGTCTGCCACACCCACAAACCAGCTCTACATTATTGATTTCACGTCTTAGTCCATTCGGGCTGCTATAACCTAGTACCCTAGACTGGGGGCTTCTAAACAACAGAAATGTATTTCTCACAGTTCTGGAGGCTGAAAGTGTGAGATCAGGGTGCCGATAGGGTTGAGGGCTCTCACCAGAGCCCTCTTCCAGGTGGAAGACAGCTGTCTTCTCATTGTGTCCTCAAGAGGTGGAGGGGACCAGGGAGCTCTCTGGGGTCTTTTTAGAATAAGGGCACTAATCCCATTCATGAGGGCTCCACCCTTGTGACCTAATCACCTCCCAAAGGCCCCACTGCCAAATACCAAAGCACTGGGGATCAGGTTTCAACATACGAGTTTTGGGGGTATAACCCTTCAGTCCATAACATTTCATATACATGTACTTTAAATTTGGCTCAGGCCCTACATTGCTACTTACTTCTGTGAAACCACAGACCCGTGATGCTGACTTTATTTTTTCTAACACATCAACATCCATATACACACGTGTACAAGTATGTACAAAGTATACGTACCTACATGTGAAGAGTGTGCCCATAACTATGTGAAGAGCTACTGCAGCAAATGCTTGTGTGTGTATCCCCCATGACCAGGCCACACTTCATGAGGGGTACAGGTGCGGCACTGGGAGCCCCTCGTGTTCCAGAGCACAGACAGAGTTCTCATTCAGCGTCTGAAGACCTTGCACGACGGCAACCTGGTGTTTCTTAAGCAGCGCACACACGCTGCACCTCTGACTCCCAGTTGCAGACCCTCAAGCCTTCTCCTCTCCCTTCCGTCTCCTCCTCTTCTGGACATGCCCTTCATAAATATGTCACTGAAATCAAACACGGAGCTCCCAATGGATCTGAACAGTAGACTCTTAATACAGGGCCCATTTGCTAGGGCCAGGCCCCTGTGTCAAGTGCTCTACACGTTATTTATTGTCTCAAGTTCTCACTACAACCCCGACAGACAAGACCTTGGCCCAAGGTCACAAAACCAGCAGTAGCAAAAGTAGGACTCTTGAGCCCAGATACTTTTGATCACTATATTACATCCTTCCTTAACCTGGATGTTATGTTTCTAATAGTATGACCAAATAGAGCATCAGCTCTTTAAAAAAAAAGTCCACATCCCACAGTTGGCCATTTATCTTATGGGCTGCTAAAATCAGTGGTGTTCAAGTCAAGCTGCCCTTGAGAGTCACTGGAGAAGTCACGGTAAGAATTCAGATTCCCAGGTCTTATCCCAAACTTAGTAAATTAGAATGTAGAGGTAGGGCTTGGGGATCTACATTCTAAAGCTAAACTGCAGGTTTTCTGATGAAGGAGGTGTGGGGTGGGGCTCAAGCAGATGTATTTTTCAAAACCTCTTTGCATGATTCTGTGGCACAGCTTGGGACCACTGTCCTAGGGTAATAACTCCAGTGTAGACGGTTCTTGGGCAGTTACAGCTTGCCGTCCCACACCTCTCCACTAGATGGTGAGATGATACGTCCCTCACCACCCAGCCCAGCCCAACCCAGGAAGAGCAAAGCAGCACAGACGGCACAGCAATCCAGGCCCAAAAAACCAGCTTCACAGGGATCCCTGTCCCCTCCCTGCAGCCCAAAAAGGGTGGCCCTTGTTTCCCCACGGAAGGCAAGAAACACATCTTCAGTGGGACAGGCAAAATTTGGAAGCCGATCTCAGGACAAATTTGGAACCTGTTGACCCACCCAGATTCCCTCCCACCCAGACGACCCCCCAGCGGGAGTCGAGCTGCGATATGGGCTGATACCAACCAGGAGGCCTTCCTCTGCTGATGCAACTCCATCACGAGGCGCCAGTGGTTTCCCTTCCCCCGAGGGGGCCCAGGGGGGTGGCCTCCAGGAGCAGGACACCTGTGGTGAGGCAGCTGGGGAGCAGCAGGACATTCGTTGTTCCCAGGGAGAGAAGGCTATAAAAACAGCCCCACAGGACCACGTGGGCAGCCCGGAGGGAGTCAGACACACAGCTGGGGCACCTGAGGAATGGCCATAAACTTCACCTTGTCCAGCACCTGCCTCCTCCTCACGTTCCTGCAGAAAAAATGCACCTTCGTCCTGGCCTCTGGGCGTGCCAAGGACGGCCCCTCCCTCTGGGTGCCAGGACACCACAGGGACAATGGGGCAGCCTGCGAACTTATGGCCCCCGAAAACATCTACCTCCTAATCCCAAGAACATGTGACTATGTTTCCTTACGTGGCAAAGGGGAATCAAAGTTGCTGATGGAATTGATTGTTAATCAGGTGACCTTAAAATAGGGAGATTATCCTATTTTAGTATGGTCTGGGTGGGCCCACTGTAATCCCATGGGGCCTTAAAAGAGGACGAGGGAAGCAGAAGAGGAGAGAGGAGGGAGGTGTGACTAGGGAAGAGGGTCAGAATGAGGTGAAGTGTAAAAAAGCCTCAACCACCATTTCTGGCTTTGAAGATGGAGGGAGGGGCCGCAAGCCAAGGAACGTAGGCACCTCTAGAAGCCGGAAAAAGCAAGGAATTGGATCCTCTTCCAGAGCCTCCAGAAAGAACGTGGTCCTGCCAACACCTTAATTTTTAGCCCAGTGAGACGCGTGTCAAACTTCTGACCTACAGAACTATAAAATAATGCATTTGGGTGTTTAAGCCACTACGTTTGGTCATTTGTTATAGCAGCCCTGGGAAACTAATACACTTGATCCTCAGCTCGGCCCCAGTGGGGCAGGTGAAACGATCTCCATTTTACAGACAAGGCTCAGTGAGGCTGAGAAATGTGCAAGTTTCAAATCGCAGGTAAAGAGGAAAAGCTGGCATCAAACTATTTCTGCCTGACTCCAAACCCATGTTCTTTCTAAAGCACCTGATCTCAAATTGGTGCCCCAGGGGCGGCAGGCGGCTCCTAAAGCAGCTCCAGTGGTTCCACATCCTGGTGTTCATGCTCTAGTCAAACTCCCTCCCCTGGAGCATGACTTGCTTCTAAGAATACGAACCAGCAAAAAGGATGGGTATCCTGAGATTAGCTTATAAAAGACTGAACTCACTCACTCTCCATCTCTCTGTTGTTCTCCGGCCCTTCTTTGCTCTCATCGATGAAGCCACCTGCCAAGTTGTAAGCTGAGCTACGGAGAGCCCCATGTGGCAAGGAACTGAGGGCGCTCTCACACCAACAGCCTGCAAGGACCTGATCCTGCCAGGGGATGAGGCTGGAGGCAGCTCCTGCCTTGTGGAGTCTTGAGCTGATGCAGCTACTGCTGGTACCTTCACTGAAGCCTGTGAGTGACCCTGAGCCAGGGACCCCCAGCTAAGCCACGCCTGAATCCTGACCCTTAGAAGCTGTGAGATAATGAATATTGTTTTTCCCATCAAACCATCAAGTTTGGGGGAAATTTGTTACACAGCAGTAGATAACTAATACACCAAAGTAACAATGATTTACAGAAACACAGCACTTCCTTTCCAAAGTGTGTATGTGACTCTTAAAAGTGTGATGAAAGCTGGGATGGGGACCACGCACCTCTAACTGATAAATGCCATCTATTTCATAGGTAACAGAAATTAATAATGATAATGATAATAATAATAGCTCCTCTTACATAGTGCTTACTAGGTGCCAGGCACTATTCTAAGTTCTTTAAATACAATAAAGTTCGTTCAGTCCTCACAGCAACCCCACAAGCAAATATTCTTAGTATCACTATTTCACAGATGAAGAGACTGAGGCACAGAAAGGTTAGGTTGTACTGTATATATTAAAGCAAATGTGAGGATTTTTTTACTTTATACATATAGGGGTTTGTGTTTATTTAATATGGTGCTATTAATTATGTATCATCTTTTATATGTAGTAATAATCAGTAAATTTTTCGATGTGATTATTTTAAAGTTATATAATTATTTCTAACAATGCCACACATGTGCTTTAATACATTGTTTTGTTTCCTTCTGTTGAACGGTCATATCTGAAGCATTAACATGCCATGTTACAACTCACCCTGAGTAGAAGTCAGTGAATAATGTAACTGAATTATTAGTATAAAAATGCAAATGTCACACAGTTTTATGCATTTCATCCAAATATCCCTGAAGTATATGCCAATGTTATCCTTGGAAGAAGAGCCTGAAAAGCTGTTGAACCACAGAAATACAGTTAAGCATTGCCATTCAGATCATCATTATTGTGAACATTTTAAAACAGACATAGTGAAAGAATTTTACGGCAAGCATAGGTATATTCACCACCCAGACTGTACCATTTACATTTTACTAAACTATCTCTATCACATATCTATCTGTCTCTTATGCCTTTACCCATCCATCAATACATCTGATTTTTTATGCATTCAAATGTGTTTTATTGAGAAGAATGTAAAAGTGGCACGAATTTGTTTGAGGTAAACCACAGTATTGTACAGCAAGTCCGTGCTTGCCAAGATGTAACTCCAGCTCTGCCCCCGATCCCGGGGCACGGGCCCACTTCTTTCCCGGCAGGGCAGAGTTTGAGAAATGGCATCACATGGAGCCTGGAGGTTCTGGCCACGAATGAGCAGGTGTCTCTGTGGGAAGCTGTTGCCCAGGACAGAGGCCACCAGCCCTCACAGCACAAGGCTGAGGACACAAACACCCCAGGCGTGAAACACGGGGACATCCGAGGGAGCCTGGGGCAGGACCAAGAGCTCCAGGCTAATATCTCAGCCCCCGGCCTGAGAAAACGCACACACCATGCTGTACTCTTTATGGTTCATGCTGAAGTGGCACCCTCCTCACTCTGGAGGGACTGGCCAACATTGATCAGTCACTTCCCACATGCCAGGTACTGTGATGGGCACTGGCCATTCATCAAGCGACCAAAAGTGCCCTGGCTGCTGCCCTCATGGAGCTGACAACATGGAGGGAACAGGCACCAAAGATTTTTTTTTTCCCTAAGTTTTCAAATTTTTAAATTTATTTTTCATTTTTTATTGGAGTAGAGTTGGTTTACAATGTTGTGTTAGCTTCAGATGTTCAGCAAAGTGAATCAGTCATACATATACATGTATCAACCCTTTTTTACATTCTTTTCCCATATAGGGCAGTACAGAGTATTGAGTAGAGTTCCCTGTGCTATCCAGTAGGTCTTTATTAGTTATCTATTTTATATACAGTAGTGTGTATATGTCAATCCCAAACTCCCAATTTATCCAGATGACATTTGTGATAAATGTCACAAAGGCACGACCCAGCAGAGCTGAGCTCCACCTTTCAGAAAAGGAGAAAGTGTTTTTCATTCTTTTCTTGATTTCTGCCCCCAGCTCTTACCCCATGAACCACTTACGAATGGTGGCCGGGAGCCCAGTTTGCAGTGCCAGGTCCCAAGGATGTGTAGGCACAGAGGAGGTCATTTCCCCTGCCCCAGCTGGGTACGTGCAGCCACTGGACCGCATCCTCCAAATTGCCACTTCCAGTCTAGTAGTAGGTCCGATTCCAGGGGAATGAGCCTCTCCTCAGAGCGCAATTGCGGAGACTAAGACCCCGCCCGTGAGCCTGCCTGCTTGCCTGGGTTCAGATGCCCATGCGGCCGCTTACCGGCTGTGGGACTGCTAACCTCTCTGAGCCTCAGCCTGGTCATCTGTAAAATGGGGTGGCAGTAACCCTTCCCGGGTTGTCGTGAGGATAAAATGGGAAGGGACCCGTAGGTGTTTGGCAGGGTCTCCCCCAGGCGGTTGTTATTAGGGTTTACCGGTTACAGCTCTTGTAATTCTTCCTCTTCCTTGCACAGTTGTCCCAGTGAGCCCTTGTAACCCGTTGGGAAATTGCTGCCTCTGGGGGTGGGGGTCATCTCCAGCCTGAGGCCGAGGAGCTGGGGCAAGGCAATAGCAGGATGCTGCTGCCTGGGCTCCTCCAGAAGGGCTGTGATGGGAGGAGGTGGGATGCGGGGACGTCGGGGAGGAGCCGGGCCGGGGAGGCGGCCCAGCCAATGCTCCTTCCCCCGGGCCTCCTTCCGGGTCCTCAGCACAGCTGTGCGCCTGCTCGTCTCCAGCTGCTCCCTGAGCTTCTGAACTCCCTCAGCCTGAGAAGTGGCCTTGTCCGGGAGTCACTGCAGGCACAGAACCCACATTCTTCAGGAATCTTCCAGAATTGCCCAAGACAGGGAGACTCCTCACCAGCCAAAGGATCGGAGGAGCCTGGGATCAGCGCTTTGTTTCCTGACCAGGCCAGCCCAGGGACATGGGGGCTGGCTGGTGGGGCCCTGCCTTTCTCATGGACAGCGGGGCCATGAGTTCTGATGAGCTCACATCACAGGTGAGGGTATCGAGGCTCAGAGAAGAGACGCAGCTTGCCCACGTTGACGCAGCTTGCGAGGGTCAAAGCCAGGTATTTAAAAAAAAAAAAAAGAAAGCCAGGACTGGAGCTACAACTTGGATCTCGCTCTTCTTAATCCTGGCAGAGAGAACGGCTCTACAATCATCACTTAAAGAAGAAATCCCCAAAGCAGTGGTGGCCAGACAGAACCTCACGGAACCCCATAAGCACACGGAGGAACACGCAATCCACAACTCACCCCTGACCAGGAGCTACTTTTCTACAATCCATGGAGTCTCACTTGCAGCCGAAAGAGGATGTGAGTTAGCACCCGGACCTGTCTTCAAGGTTGGTCCCAACACTTACCTCCTGCGTGACCTTGGCCTAGATGAGAACCCAGTCTCAGTCGCCACATCTGAAGGGTCATGGGAATAGTTGTATCCTTCTCTCCCTGGGCTGCTGGGGGACTGGATGAGCCTCGAGTACAGGACATGGTGAGCAGCAAAGCCTTTAAATCCTGGGATAAAACAGTCACAGCTGAGCTCACCATACACCACGCACTAGAGCTCAGACTGGGGAGTGGTTCTAGCTGAGAGGGGGCAGGTGGCGCAGAGGAATAGTTTGGAATTCTATCTGGAATGAAAATACAGTAAGTCCCCTACGTACAAACCTTCAAGTTGCGAACTTTCGAAGACGCGAACGTGCGTTCGCATGTCCAAACACGTGTTAGTTCATGTGTCTGGTGTACGTTGTCACGTGCGTGCATCCTCTGCAGGTGGTTGTGCAGCTCGCCCTCCGTCTCCTGTTGCTGACGATCCTTCAGCTGTACCGTCTCCCACCTCCTCTCCCTCCTCCCGTCAGTAACTCTTCTTGCCTCTTCACTCAATGCCAGCCCCTGGATGCCAGCTGTTGTACTGTACTACTGTGCTTTTCAAGGTACTGTACTGTAAGACTAAAAATGTTTTCTTGGGCTTCCCTGGTGGCACAGTGGTTGAGAGTCCGCCTGCCGATGCAGGGGACGCGGGTTCGTGCCCCGGTCCGGGAAGATCCCACATGCCGCGGAGCGGCTGGGCCCGTGAGCCGTGGCCTCTGGGCCTGCGCGTCCGGAGCCCGTAAAAAAGAAAATTTTCCTTATTTTTTATTTGTTTGTTTTTCATGTATTATTGCGTGAAAAAGGATTATAAACCCATTACAGTACAGTACTATATAGCCGATTGTGTTAGTTGGGTACCTAGGCTAACTCTGTTGGACTTATGAACAAATTGGACTTACAAGCACACTCTCAGAAAGGAACTCATTCGTATGTAGGGGACTTACTGAACATCATGCTGTGACGCTCACACGTTCATTCATCAAACGCTTATCAAGTGCCTTCTCTGGGTGGGACCGCAAGCTTGTCATGGGCAATAAGGAAACCAATGGGACACAGTCCCTCCCCTCAAGGAGCTTACATTCTACTAGAAGAAGACATGTATGCAAATAAATTCCCTGAAGAGTAATGGGAGCTCTCAAGGGGCACCCGAGGCCCAGAAAAGGACAAAAAGAGGGGTGCCCTGACCCCCTGGGGCTCTCCAGTGTGCTTCATATGCGTGCTTGGACTGATAGAACAGCTGCTGTCTTTAACCAGAATTTGAGAAACATACAGGAAAGAGGAGAGAGGTGTCAGAGCAGAGTAGAAAGGGCCCTGCACCGGTGGTCAGAATATGTGAGTTCAAGGCCAGCACCGCCTCTGATTGGCTGTGGGACCCTGGGCATGGAAGCCACAGCCTTCGCTGGCCTCAGCTTCCCATCCGGAGATGAAAGCATCTGGGTATTGCAGCCCTTCCAGCCCCGACAACAGGGATGCTAGAAAAGATGGCGGTGTTATGATTAGGACACTCGGCCAAACAGGCCCTGAACTAGGTGGCCCAGCTGGACTGCGCTCCCCGGGGAGACAGCGGGGTGGGGGCGTGAGGGGCAGCCCCAGGCCCCTCCCTCAGCTCTGTGCCTTTGTCCCAGAGGTATCCTCCACCCTTCACAGGCTCATCCCCAACGTCCTCGTGGCTCTCCCTGAGAAGCGGAGCCCCGGTAATTAACGTTTCTGCCACACAGCACGTAGGGCTGCTGGGTTACTCAGCACGGCCAGGAGTGGGCAGAAACGACCTGTGTGGGATCACCACCTCGGGCTCAGCTGAGGGTGAACAGTAGGGCTGTGGATGGCGGGCTCCCTTACGCGTGTCGATCATGAAAGACGATCATTATCGGGACGGCCACTGATAAATGTGTTTGTCACACACCACTCATTTGCTGTACTATTATTCTGGCTCGTGAAATAAAATGGACACGGAAGACAGAACATGGAAAAACAAGAAAGATAAACGTATTGTCCTATATGCCCAAAACATACGTATTAAGAGGGAGATGTAAAGAGTTTTCTAATGACACATTCTATTAACTCTGAATCAGTACTTTTTTCTATCGAAAATGTTAGATAACTTTTATAAATGAAAAGTTATTCCTATTGATCCATTCCAGCGCTTTCTACAGTTATTCATAGGACTTGCATAGATCTTTGTGGGCTAGCTTGAAAAACCACCTTGGTTTTCTCTTCTTTCAATTTTATTTATTTATGTATGTATTTATGTATGTATTATTTATGTATTTATTTATTTATTTATTTTGGGCTGCGTTGGGTCTCCGTTGCTGCGAGCGGGCTTTCTCTGATTGCGGTGAACCAGGGCTGCTCTTCCTTGCGGTGCACAGGCTTCTCATTGCGGTGGCTTCTCTTGTTGTAGAGCACGGGATCTAGGCGAGCGGGCTCAGTAGTTGTGGCGCACGGGCTTAGTTGCTCTGTGGCATGTGGCATCTTCCCAGACCAGGGCTTGAACCCATGTCCCCTGCATTAACCACTGTGCCACCAGGGAAGCCCCACCTTGATTTTAATAACACTGTTGCTAGAAGAAAATAATTTTTTATTCCCAATCACACATCTATCAAGGAATCTTATAACCAGCTCCCATAAAGCTTTCTTGACTATTACAATCAGGAAAATTCAGTGTACAGTTGTCACTGGTAATGTCGTTGGGTAAATAAGGACAGGATAACTTTTTCTCCCGCAGGTAGCCATCCTGTTAAAGGAAGGAGGTCC
Organism: Lipotes vexillifer; assembly: GCF_000442215.2. Lineage (NCBI taxonomy): Eukaryota > Metazoa > Chordata > Mammalia > Artiodactyla > Lipotidae > Lipotes > Lipotes vexillifer. Next base: position 10,684,281 of record NW_006786690.1, on the reverse strand, counting down.
GCACCTAGGAGAGAACTAATTCTCAAGTCAACGCCAGAGGCGAGACCTAATTTAAAATCTTCCAAGGAAGACACCGTTAATTTCACAGGAAAATGAGCCTATCAGGTAATGAAACTGGGGTCCTTCTACAGGGGGTAGGGCAATTGTAAAGCTTCACAGACTCGTAAAAGAGAACTTGGATCGAGTTCTCACTGCAGAATGGTGACAGAGTGCCTGAGATATTCATCCTCTCAGCCCTCAGGTGGCCCGCAAATGCACCCAGGCCTTACACCTCTGGCCAGGAGCAGCCTTATCTGTTGATCCCAGGGTGCCAAGCTGTGATGGAAAGCAGGACCTTATTCAGGGGCCCTCAAGCAATAATAAGTATAGGAAACACCTGGCTGGGTGTTAGACCTACAGATGCCTCACCCAAGACACACTGAGCTACCCAAGGGGTTCTTAGTCCTGCCTGGAGGCTAGGTTCAGTAGAAACACCTGGAGAGGTTTTCTTAACCCTAACATGAGGGTCCCACCCCCAGAGATTCTTATTCAATTGGTCTGAGGTGGGGCCCATAGTTATTCTTTAAAAGGTGATTCTAGGGCTTCCCTGGTGGCGCAGTGGTCGAGAGTCCGCCTGCCGATGCAGGGGACACGGGTTCGTGCCCCGGTCCGGGAAGATCCCACACGCTGCGGAGTGGCTGGGCCCGTGAGCCATGGCCGCTGAGCCTGCGCGTCCGGAGCCTGTGCTCCACAACGGGAGAGGCCACAACAGTGAGAAGCTCGCGTACCAAAAAAAAAAAAAAAAAAAAGGGTGATTCTAACACACAGCCAGGTTTGAACACCACTGATTTTTCAACCCAAACTCCCACCCCAATGTAAGAGTTTCCAAAGACACCTTAACAGGTATATATGTAGCCTAATTCCCAGACATCCTCGCTCTTTCTTGCCACTGAGACCAGAGTAAGCACTATGTAAATGCTGGCTGCCATTACTATTGTTATTATCATTATTACTATCATCATTTGTATTTGGTCATACCTGCAAGTTCAGCCCACCGGTCCCCATATCCCAGATGCCATGACCCTCTGGTTTGGGTGGAACATGGCTAAGCCAATCAGAGTACTGTTGCATTCCCTACATGCTCGCCCTCCCCCCAGTGATTGATTCAGCAATGAGCATGTAACCCAATCAGAGCCAAAAAAGATTTATATTGGCATTGTTTGCCAAGAGGATCTCTCTCTTTTCCCCCTTGTACCTGGGAGGATTGTCAGCCTAGAGCAGCCAGGGCCACCATGATGAAAGAGAGGCTGCCTAACATAAAGGCAGCACAGAAAAAAGTTAAGCCAAGAGATGGAGAGAGACCTTATCTAGATGATGTCATTTATCTAGACCTTATCTAGATGATGTTGTTATATAGATGCCCTGCATCTAACCATACCTGAAGCTAGTTGTAGTCATAGATTTTACATTCCCTTTTCTGTGAGTCAGTGTGAGATTGGTTTTCTAGGACTTGAAATGACAAAGAATCCGATTACATTACCTAACATCCCAGCTCACCTTGGACCCTACCCACGCTGACTACCAGCCTGGAAGGGGGCTTCTGCCCCTGAGCCTCCTCCTGGTGACTAGGGCATTGCTACCTGATTACAAGTTTCCCAGGTGCTAACTACCTGCTAGGCTACAATTATTCTCCATTGCTGTGCTCTGCTCACATGTCAGGACACCTCTGGGTCATCTTGAATTAGAATGACCAACCATCCCAATCTGCCTGGCACTGAGGGGGCTCCCAGGATGTGGGACTTTTAGTGCTAAAATGGAAAATCCCAGGCAAACGAGGGAGGGTCACCTTATTTGTATTAGAACCAGAAACTGCTAGAACCACTGGAAATTGTTGGCTCCAACAGCAGCCAATACAGCTGGGATTGCCCCCACAGGGCTGACCTACCCCAGAGGGAGGGGAAACACTACCAGACCTTTCATCCTGCCAGCCTGCGCCCACCCACACCTGAGACAGCCACCTCCAAGAAAGCAAGCACAGTACAAATAGCACACAAATGCATCATTCCCACTGAGGGGAGCCTCATTTCCTCACAAGGCAATCCATTTTTTGGTTGGAAAATTTAAGGTGTTAAAAATAATGAGATCGGGACTTCCCTGGTGGCGCAGTGGTTGAGAATCCACCTGCCAATGCAGGGGACACGGGTTCGAGCCCTGGTCTGGAAAGATCCCACATGCCGTGGAGCAGCTAAGCCTGAGAGCCACAACTACCGAGCCTGCACTCTGGAGCCCACGAGCCACAACTACTGAGCCCTCGTGCCACAACTACTGAAGCCCATGCACCTAGAGCCCGTGCTCTGCAACAAGAGAAGCCACCGCAATGAGAAGCCCGCGTACCACAATGAAGAGTAGCCCCCGCTCACCACAACTAGAGAAAGCCCACGCACAGCAATGAAGACCCAATGCAGCCAAAAATAAATAAATAAATAAATTCATTTAAAAAAAAAACGAGATCATGCATAAAAAGATTTTAGCACATCTGTAACTCTGTTTTGTAGATAAGTTCATTTGTACCCTTGTTTTTAGATCCTACATATAAGCTATATCAAGTTATGATGTAGAAAACAACTTATGGGCTTCCCTGGTGGCGCAGTGGTTGAGAGTCTGCCTGCCGAAGCAGGGGACACAGGATCGTGCCCCGGTCCGGGAGGATCCCACATGCCGCAGAGCGGCTGGGCCCGAGGGCCATGGCCGCTGAGCCTGCGCGTCCGGAGCCTGTGCTCCGCAACGGGAGAGGCCACAACAGTGAGAGGCCCACGTACTGCAAAAAAAAAATCAACTTATGATTTCCCGGGGGTAAGGGGGGGAGGAATAAATTGGGAGATTGGGATTAACATATACATACTACTATGTGTAAAATAGATACCAATAAGGACCTACTGTATTGCACAGCGAACTCTACTCAATACTCTGTAATGACCTATATGGGAAAAGAATCTAAAAAAGGGTGGATATATATATACGTATGACTGATTCACTTTGCTGTACAGCAGAAACTAACACAACATTGTAAGTCATCTATACTCCATAAAAAATTTTAAAAAAAGATTCTAGCACAGTACCTGGTACGCTGTGAAACCTAAATAACGATGGCAGCTGATGCCCCTGCTCAAAACAAGGGTTGATCGTTTTCCCAATTAGCACTAATTTTATGGAGCTTCCTATATACCAGGTCTTATTCTAAGTACTTGAATGCTATTGACTCATTTAATCCTTAAAGTAACCTCAAGAGGTAGGTATTGCCATTATCCCCATTTTACAGGAGAGGAAACCCCAAAACTTACCTCATGGAGATTGAATCCATCAGCCATTATTCTGGAGTCAGCCTTCCCTTCAGGCCTATTGTATAGTAATTTGACAAACATTTAACTGAACACTTGCTATGTGCTAGGCACTGTTCTAGGCACTGGGGATACTGCACTGAGCCAGACAGTTCCTTCTGTCCTGGAGCTTACATTCTAGTGGAAAGGACAACAGCGAAGAAGGGAATCAATTGCAGAAACCAGCCATGCCAAGAAAGAAAGAGAGAAAAAGGGAGAGAGGGGAAGGAAAGAGAGAGAAAGAGAGAGAGAGAAAGAAAGAAAACGAAGGAAAGAAAGAAAGAAAAAGAAGGAAAGAAAGAAAGAAAAAGAAGGGAAGAAAGAAAGAAAGAAAGAAAGAAAGAAAGAAAGAAAGAAAGAAAGAAAGAGAAAGAAAGAGAAAGAAAAAGAAAGAAAGAAAAGAAAAGAAAGAAAGAAAGAAAGAAAAAGAAAGAAAGAAAAGAAAGAAGAAAGAGCCAGTGAAAGAAAGAAAAAGAAACCAGCTGTGCCTGGCTTTTGCAAAAGGGAATTTACTGGAATACTGGAATGAGCCCTCAGGGTATCACTGAATGAATAGACCTGCTGTAATGCAGATCCAGGGAGGGAACATCTGATTGGCCTGGGCTGTGTCATGGGCCCACACCGAGGCTAAGAGAGGGCAGAGCTTTTGATTACCTTCTTCTCGGCCTGACTGTAATCAGAGGAGATGAGGTAATTCCCCCCAAAGGACATCAGAGGGGAGTATAAAGGGGAAATCCATGTCCAGCAGCCAGAAAACAACAAACATCATGACACCAGCCCTCAGATATTTCAAGACTTAGCATTCTACCCGGTCTCTCCTCTGAGTTGAAACGCCTTGTTCCCCCTCTGGGTTCCATCAACCTAACCCTCGAACTGGATGACGTTAAAGCTGAAATCTAAAGTAAACCAGCTGTACAAGTGACCAAGCCCCTGCCTGGTGGAGAAGTGGAGTGCATCCATCAGGGCCCAAGCAGAGAAACAGAACCAGCAGGAGATATGTATTAGGTGATTTATTGCAAGGAATTGGCTTATGCAATTGTGGGAGCTGGTGGGGCAAGTCTGAAATCTTAGGACAGGCATCAGAGAGGGCAGGGGGGGAAGCCTGCTGTCCACAGGTTCCCCAGGTAGGATTTTTTTTTTTTTTTTTTTTTTTTCAAATCTCCTTAGTATGACAGCTTTAGTCTCGTTTCTATAGTTAACATGGGGGCATAGGAAACTCAAACCCTGGACCATCTGGCACAAAAGCCCATGTTTTGAAAATTGCATTCTTTTACTGCCCGCGTCTCCTGCATCGGCAGGCGGACTCTCAAGCACTGCGCCACCAGGGAAGCCCCCCAGGTAGGATTTTGTCTCCATCAGCGAAGCCTCAGCTCTGCTCATAAAGCCCTTCAACTGATTGGATCAGGGCCACCCAGACTATCTAGGATAAACTCTTTTACTTAAAGTCAGTCATTATGAACTCTGATAACATCTATAAATATGTCTGCCGAAACACTTAGATTAGCATTTGAGTGAATAACTGGCCAAGTTGACACACAGAGGTGACCTCATTAAGCCTCTGAGAAGATGTGGCATGTTTAGGGTTGCCAGATAAAATAGAGGAAAGCTTAATGCCCAATTACATTTGAATTTCAGGTAAACAATGCGTAACTTTTTAATATATGTATGAAAGAAAGAGAAAGAGAGGAAGGAAGAAGAGGAGGGAGGGAGGGAGGAAGAGAGGGAAGAAATATCCTTTAAAAGCCCACCTGCATATGAAGACTTGGAACTCTGAAGCAACCCTGGGAAGGAGCGTGGCACCGAAGAACCAGGGGCCTCTCTCATTCACTAAACAGCCGTGAGTTTGGAGAATATTTATTGAGCACCTATTATGTGCTAAGTACCAAAAGCTATAGCTAATACTCACATAGCATTTTCCATGTGCCAGGCACTGTTCTAGCTGTCTTTTAACTTATTAATTCATTTAATACATAAAACTCAGTGGGAGTAGGTATAATTCCCATTTTATAATGAGGCAATCAAAGCAAAAAGACTAAGAAATGGTCCACAGTTCCAGAGTAGGTAAATGGTAGACCTGGGATTTGAACCCAGGTAGTTTGGCTTCAGGGCTCATATACTTGATGGACTGTGTACCAGCCAAGGTTCAGAGAAGCTAACCCAGAAGGAGATTTATACAAACACACACACACACACACACACACACACACACACACACACACACACGTGTGTGTGTGTGTGTGTCTATGTATATATATGTATGAGGGGAGGGAGGGAGAAAAATATCCTTTAAAAGCCTTTATATATATACGTATACATGTATATGGCACGGAAGGCACATGCTGTCACCTCCAGCATCACCTCACACTATTGATCACACAGGGTCAGCCCTACTTTGTGTAGAGGAAATGGCCCAAGGGTGTGGATACCAGAAAGGGGGGTCATTCAGGCCATCTCAGAGGTTCTGCCACACTTCCCCGCTAATCTGCCCCTCTAGATCCTCAGCTTGGTACTTGGGGAATTGACAGTCAACAAGACCAACTCTTTCCCTGTCCTTCTAATGCCTTAGGGTGTGAGGGAAGAAACAATCAATAAGTAAACAAATAAATTACAAGTTGTGGTATGTGTTATGAAGAAAGCAGCAACTGCACCCGGGGTGACTGATCAGGGAAGGCCTCTCTGAGGAGGTGACATTTGAGCTGAGACCTGAAAGGTAAGAAAGAGCCACTAGTCAAAGAGTAGGGCTGAGCAGCATGTGCCAAGGTCCAGAGGTGGGACAGGCTGGCAGGAGCTGAAGGAGGAAGGTCAGTGGGGCTGGAGAGTGGCCTTACAGGAGTGCCATCGGGCAGGCGCTTGTAGGCCTGGTGAGCAGTTAGAGCTTTATCAAAATGAGAAAAGAGAAAGTGGGGGAGCAGATAAAGGGACAGGAGAGGAGGAATCAAAGTGACTTCCCTGTCCCAAACACACACACCCACACTCACATTTACTTGGCTGGAGGGCCTGGTCCCTCACTGGAGGGAGACACAATGAGACCTTTCCCTGCTGACTCTGGGGAAGGGAACCTGAAGGAAGGGTCTAGAAGAATGAGAAAGACCCTTGTACCTGAAACCCAGTGGCCTTCTCCGCAAAGCACATCTGCTTCGCATTTAAGGTGCCAAAGTCTCCTATCAGGACCAATGTTAACCTGCCAGGAAGTCCTGTTGGTGCTGCCTCAAATCATGACCAGGACACGTCTCCCTCCACTGTCCCCTCCTGGCCAAGCCCCATCATCTGTCACTGGATTATCGTCACAGCCTCTTGAATGGTCTCCCTGCTTCTGTCCTTGTTCCCATCTATCCTCCAGGCAGCAGCCGCAGCTCCTCTTAGAAACACTGTCAGATCCTGTCACTCCCCTGCAGGAAGCTCTCTGAAGGCTCCACATCTCACTCTGAGTAAAAGCCAGAGTCCTTCTGGTAACGCACGTGGTCCTACAGATCCCCTCTGCCCCTCACTTCTCTGACCCCATCTCCCACCACCCTCCCAATTGCTCGACTCACTCCAGCCAAATGGTCCTTCTCAATGTTCCCCAGATACCTCAGCAGACTCAAGCCTCAGGGCCTTTGCACTTGCTGCACCTCCTACCTAGAACACTCTCCCCAGCCTACAGCCCCCATCCCACTCCACGGCACCTCTCATCTCCTTCAGGGTTTCTGAGTGTCACCTTCTCTGATCACTCTGTTCAAAACTCCAACTCTCCCCATTCCCCCAAGCCTCTAACAGTTTCCATCCTCCTTCCTGCTTTGTTTTACTCTTTTATCTTTATCCAACTTACTTCACTTTCCTTCTTTATATGTTTACTGGTCTTCTCCCCTGACAGAATGCAAGTTATATGAGGGTAGGAATGCTAGTCTGTTTTATCCCCTGCTCTATGCCCAAAGACTAAAACAGTACCTGGCACATAGTAGGTGATCAATAAGGTTTACTAAAGGATGAACAGAGTAAATCTAGAATTTGACACTCAATAATCATAGAAGGATGACTACTAGTAGACTATAAACTTTTGGGATAAGTGTTCCAGTTTAGCCCGATAGCACTGGGGAAGATAAATGAATATAATCCCTTCCTCCCGATGAGGCCCCTAGAGGCCAGGACTCATTGTGTTCTGAGCCCTGTCATTTACCAGCTCTGAGGCTTTCGTCAAGTCACTTTTCTGGGCATCAGTTTCCCTCTCTGTAAAATAGGAAGGACGGACTTGATCACCTCTGAGGTCTACCAGACATTCAAACATTTCAACAGGCGCCATCAGGTGGGGAAGGGGGGAACTTTCTTCCAAGGTTCAGAAAATCTCTCATGCACATCGCCAGCGAAAGATCAGATGACATTTTAGAAAGGGGAAATGCTGTTGACAAGTAGCCAACTTCTTTTCACATCTTCTTAAGTAGCCAACTTCTTTTTACATCTTCTTACAGTGCTGCAGTGCGGTGCCCTCTCTCTCCTTTCTGCCTCTCAGACCCTCACACCTGCAACCCCAGGTGGCTATGTGGGGGGAAGGGGGAGGGAGGAAAACACACTAATGCCCTTTTCCCTTATTTTGGAGCATTTTCAAATAGAATGTCTAAAAGGCCTGGAACCACTCCAGGGTGTATGCCTGACAGAAATGGGAGCTTCTGTGCACCAAAAACTGGTGCAAGTAGGATCATAGTTGCTTTATTCTTAACAGCCCCGAATTAGAAACAACCTGAAGTCTATCAACGGAAGAATGAAAACATCAACTGCAGTACATTCAGACAATGGAATACAGTACAGCAACGAAGAGGAACAAAGTACAGCCACACAAAAACCCCGCCTGGATCTCCCAGACACAATATTGAATGAAAGAAGTCAGGCACAAAAGAGTACATACTGTGTAATTCTGTGTATTCGAAGTTCAAAAACAGGCAACATTTATTTACGGTGATGAAGGTTAGAATTAAGATTACTTGTGGGGGACTTCCCTGGTGGCGCAGTGGTTAAGAATCCGCCTGCCAATGCAGGAGACACGGGTTTGAGCCCTGGTCCGGGAAGATCCCACATGCTGCGGAGCAACTAAGCCTGTGCGCCACAACTACTGAGCCTGTGCTCCGGAGCCTGTGAGCCACAACTACTGAGCCTGCGTGCCACAACTACTGAAGCCCACGCCCCTAGAGCCCGTGCTCCACAACAAGAGAAGCCATGGCAATGAGAAGCCCGCGCACCGCAACGAAGACTAGCTCCCACTCGCCGCAACTGGAGAAAGCCCGCACGCAGCAACAAAGATCCAATGCAGCCAAAAGTAAATTAATTAATTAAATAAATTTTAAAAGAAAATAAATAAAACTTCACCTGAAAATATTTTTTTAAAAAAAGCTTTAAAAAAATAAATAAATAAGTAAAAGGGGACTTCCCCAGTGGTCCAGCCGTTAAGACTCCAAGCTCCCAGTGCAGGGGGCCCGGGTTCAATCCCTGGTCAGGAAACTAGATGCCGCATGCCACAACTAAGAGTCTGCAGGCTGCAACTAAAAAAAAGATCCTGCCTGCCACAACTAAAGATCCCACGTGCCGACCCAGCACAGCCAAATAAATAAATAAATATTAAAAAAAAAAAAAAGTAAAAGGCCTGAAACAAAAGAAGTTTCCAACACAAGGAAGTCCTCGACCACCCACCTGTAGCAGATTTCCACAAAATTGGATGGCAGTTCCCACCTCCCCTGGCAGCCCACAAGGTCACTAACTCAGAACTCCTCCTTCTGAGCAACCTGGTCCCCAGAAGCCAAGAGGACAAAGGGCCAGCTGCTTCTGGCTCTAGGCTGCATCATTCACCCACCACCCTCCTACCCCTTCCTGTCTCCCACCCGCCTCCTGAGGGTCAAAGCCTTGGAGGGGTTCCAATTCCTCCATCTTTTGCTGGCTTCCTCCCCCCACAACCACCTTCCCCGTCACACACAGTGTTCCATAATCCTGGATGAGATGGAGAGGAAATCCCAGCCTGGCACCTGCCTCCGGGCCTTTGTGGCTCTCTAGGTGAATTCCGCAGAGCGTCCAGTTGGTTCTCCAGTGCCAACCAAGACTCTGGGGAGTTGAACTCAACTACCAGGACTAGGTCTTTGGCACTCCAGTCATAGGTCTGCTGAGACCAGTGACTCCTGACTCAGGGCAGAGACCCCATCACTCCACCCCCTTCCTGACCTGGCTTCATTCACATTGGGAGTTTCTCTCCAATAACAATAAGAGCCTCCTTGTACAGAGCAACTTTTCATTGCTTGCTGCTTCCTTTCACAGATGTCAACTTGTCAGGACTATTACTGACCCCATTTTACAGATGAGGAAGCTGAGGCTCTGCAAGGTTAAATGACTCACCCAAGGAGCCGTAAACACAGAGCCAGGACTTGAACTCAGGCAGCTCAGCTTCAGTGCCATGTGCCCAGCAGCAATCTAGACTACCTCACACAGGCACAAGTCTAAATATAAGTGCCGGCACTGTGAATGCTGCCTGGGATTAGCTAAAAGGCAATATAAGGTGCAAGAAATGGTTACGTTTCTCACAGGAAAAGATCCCAATTAATACAAAATTTTAAATGTTGAATTACATTGAATTATGTAGAGAAAACCACTTTCTCCTTTCTGGCCAGAGGACCAGTTAGCCTGATGGTGCTGTCCAAACTAGGTCCACAGGCTGTCCAAGCAGAATGGAACCGCTGGGAAAATCCAGAGGCATAGGGCAGGTCTGTCTTTTCTCAGGGCTGCACTGGCGCATTGTTCCCAGCCCGCTGGCTGCAGAAAGTCTCAGAGCAGAGCCCGGGGTGGGCAGAGGGTTGGCAGGGCAGATGGCTTAGCAGGTGCTCCTACACACCAGAGGTGAGGAAGGAATGCCTTCCCACCCAAGCGCTTAGAGAAAACAGGCCCCCCTCCCCGGGGCCCCAGGGACTTGGAAGCTCTTGGACTGCTCAGGGCCCTTTGACCAGGGACAGCCAAGGGACATGGGGCGAAGCTCTGCAGGGAGCTGAGCAGAAACCCAGGGCGCCCTAGGCTCTGCATTATAATTGGATTTTCCAAGAACTGGCTTTGTGCCGCTTTTCAAGCTGCTGATTTACAAACTGACCTCAGCCAGCATTTACTCTTCCCTGTAACTGCATTTGCCAGCTCTCAGACTCGGCCTCTTGTTTCATCCTTCCATTTTCATCCCTGCCCTTCTCCAGGGAGTCGACCCGCCCCCGCTGTCTGGACTCTCTTTCTGAGGTTAAAGTGGAGTGAAGAGAGTCAATATATTACGCTGTGTCAATAACGGCCTCCTGTCAGTCACAGCCATTCTACCAATCGTCTAGGGCATAGGCGGGCCTTAGGAAAAGTTCGACCAATGGCTTTTCACTTCCGCCCAGGTGACGCTTGTGACTGGCCCCGGCCCTGAGCAGACGGGCAGGGACTTGGGGGCGCAGGAAGCAGGGAAGGCGGCGGTGAAGTAAAACCATACCTCTGTGGGACCCGAGTGGCCAAGAGGATAGGCTCTAGGTACAAGAGCCAACTCTGCCCCCAACTAGCTGTTGATTTTGGACAAACACTCCGTTTCCAATATAAGGTCTAAATGAGATGCTGCATGTAAAGTGTTTAGCACAGCACCTGGCATGTACCAAGATGATGAAGGGTGACATTTTAACGGATGGTGTTCTTCAGTCCCAGTTTTTCTTCTTGTTTCGAGATCCTCTCCACCCCTAAAATTCAGGCAGCTGTTATCATATGTCTGCTGGAAGGCATGACACAGCGAAAAAAAGAGAGCCAAACAGTCCTGACTTTTGAATTTTGAAAGCCTAGGAAGTCAGGGAAACAGAAAGACTGATGTGAACGGACAACAGAATAGATGGGGGGTGGGGGACAACCCAGATGCTGGACTAGCAAGACTTCCTGCCTCTTAAGACAAAATAAAGCTTCCCACATCGGAAGGAGGAGGGCAAGTCTGAAAGGAAACAAGGGAAACCAGAGAACGGGCCCCTGGGCTGTGTCCCATTGTGTCCCTTTCCGTGTGGAGCCTGGGAGGGCAGCCTGGAATGGTATATCTGGGCTGGTGGATCTGAGACAGCGCCATGATGTTTCTCTGCACCAGCAAGGGGCAGGAGAAAAATCGTCCCGGGGGATCCGAAAGTGGCAGAGGCAGGGAAGAGTGAGGGCTGCCAGCTCAAGTGTGCACACAGGCCAGACAGGTTTTATAAATGAGTGAATCCAGGCTGGATGCATAACAGGGAGTGTTGGAGACGGTGGTGAATCACAAGAGGGCATGGCTGGTCTGAAGGGGCAGCCACTACACAGGTCCAGCAGATCACTGCTCCACTGGAATGTGTGCCCAGAGCCCTCTGCTCCAGACAGCTAGAGCCTTATGTGAAAATTCCCATTTCAAATATTGGTAAGTAATTGTTTTTGTAATAAAATTTTGAAAATTTTGAAAAATAAATGCTATTTATTTTTCCTTTCAGTTTTCTTGAGATGCAATTGAGATACAGCATTGTATAAGTTTAAGGTGTACAGCATAATGATTTGGCTTACATACATCATGAAATGATGAAAACAAAAAGTTTAGAAAGCATCCATCATCTCATATAGATACAAGGCAACTAATTTTCAAAAATACTATATGGGCCAAATCAAACCTACCTGTGGACTACACATGAATCAGAGGATGCCAGGTAGGGGCTCGTCATCCTGCCAGGTTACCCCTGGGCCCAGCATGGTGTGGGAGTTGGGGTGAGGGATGACTCAGTGTGGACTTGCAGCGTCCACAGCCAGCAGCCAGTCTGGGTGGATGGCATTGGCTCCAGATGTGCTCCTAAGGTTGGAGGAGTGGGATGGCACTACAGAAGGCCCTCAGAAACTAGATGCAACCCCAGCAAAAGGGGGAAGGGAACATTTCTGCCACCTGGCAGAAGAGGGACTTGTGAGACAAATTAGGCTGAGTCATGGAAAAATAGTTACCTTTCCTGCCAGCTTGAGTTTGTGGTCTGAGTCTCACCTCCTCTGGCGATCTGGGAAATTCAACTATTTCTATACTGCATGTGATTTTTGAGAATTCTTTTCTTCCTTATGTCCCTATGTATTCATTTATTTTATTTATATATTATTTGAGTTAAAATCTTTATTTTGAAATAATTAGATTCACAGGAAATTTTTAATGTACAGGAAAACCTTGTGTGTCCTTCACCCAGCCTTCCCCAATGGTAACCTCTCGCGTAACTATGGTACAAGAGCACAGTCAGGAAACTGGCACTGGTACAATTCACAGAGCTTATTCAGATGTCATGTTTGACATGTATTTGTGTGTGTGTGTGTGTGTGTGTGTGTGTAGTTGTATGCAGTTTTATCACTCGTGTAAATCAGTATGATCACATGTGATCAATCAAGATCCAGAACTGTTTCATCACCGTAAGCTCCTTCACGCTACTCCAGTGTAGCCACAACAATTCCCTCATCCCCATCCCCTCATCCCTACCCCATCCCCTGCCAATGATATTCAGCTCTATACTTTGGTTATTTCAAGAATATTACATCAATGAAATCATAGAGTATGTAACCTTTTGAGACTGACTCTTTCTACTCAGCACGATTCCCTCAGCTCAGTGTAAATTGCTGCAAATATTGATAATTTGTTCCTTTTGATTGCTGCATGGTATTCCATGGTATGGAGGTACCAGAATTTAACCATTCCCCCATTGAAGGACACTCAGGTTGTTTCCAGTTTGGGGTTATTATGGATTCTTTTTTTTTTTTTTTTTTTTTTTTTTTTTTTTGCAGTACGCGGGCCTCTCACTGTTGTGGCCTCTCCCGTTGCAGAGCAACAGGCTCCGGACGTGCAGGCTCAACGGCCATGGCTCACGGGCACAGCCGCTCCGCGGCATGTGGGATCTTCCTGGACCGGGGCACGAACCCGTGTCCCCTGCATCGGCAGGCGGACTCTCAACCACTGTGCCACCAGGGAAGCCCTATGGATTCTTATGTATTTAAAATTAGTTAGAAAATGTCAGCCAGGGGCAGCTGTGTTCTGAGTTTGGACGGGGTACGATATTTTCTGTGGCCCCTCAGTCATGGAATTTTGCACAGACTTTTTCAATGGAACCCTGCAGAAGCCCTGGGAGGGAGGCAGGGCAGAGATTCAGTCAACACAATTTTCTTGAGCACTTAACTATGTGCCATGCGCTAGATACTGGAGTTACAGTAGTGAATGAAACCAGTTAAAACCCCTCTCCTCATTTATTATCCCCACTACACATGTGGGAAAACTGTGATTTGCTCATGGTCACACAGGTAAGAAGTGACAGAACTGGGACTTGAACCCAGGTCTTCTGACTTCCAGGCCACTACTTTTCTGATTATAGTTCTCTGTCTACCCTCAATGACATCAATATCAGAGCACAAAGCACATGCTGGGGATCCTGTGTGTGATGTTGTAAACAGAGGTTCTTAACTGGGGGTGATCTACTCCCAAGGATGTTTGACCATGTCTGGAGTCAGTTCTGGTTGTCACAACTTGAGAGGGGGTTGCTACTAGCATCTAGTAGATAGAGTCTCAGGAAAGCAGCTAAACATCCTACAAGGCCCAGGATAACCCCCACAGCAACGAACAATCCCACCCAAATGTCAGCAGTGCTAAAGTTGAAAAACTCTGGTCTAAAGAGCCATGGGGGCTTCCCTGGTGGCGCAGTGGTTAAGAATCCACCTGCCAATGCAGGGGACAGAGGTTCGAGCCCTGGTCCGGGAAGATCCCACATGCTGCGGAGCAACTAAGCCTGTGCGCCACAGCTACTGAGCCTGCACTCTAGAGCCCACGAGCCACAACTACTGAGCCACCGTGCTGCAACTACTGAAGCCCGTGCACGTAGAGCCCCTGCTTTGCAACAAGAGAAGCCACCGCAATGAGAAGCCCACGCACCGCAACGAAGAGTAGCCCCCGCTCGCCGCAACTAGAGAAAGCCCATGCGCAGCAACGAAGACCCAACACAGCCAAAAATAAATAAAATAAAATAAATAAATCTATTTTTTTTAAAAAAAGTAGCCATAGGAGTCATGGACAAAGACAACAGCTACCCAGACAACATAGTGTCATGTTGAACTTCCACCCAAGCAGACAAAATCATGTACTTGACAGGTATGGTTAGAGCAGGTGCATTGTTGGTTGGGAGCTGATGGAGGGTCCTTATGAAATAAGTACAAAGAACCATCACCTCCACTATATCAGTACTGGGAGGATTTTCTGCAGGAGACGAGGGTGCAGGGACAGCAGAAATGGTCAAAGACAGAGACTGGTGATGCAGAAGGGGCGGGAGTATTATTCCTCCGTTCTGTGCTCTGCCTCCTCTGCTTCTCCTGAAGAACCTTGTTAATCCCCTCCTTCAGGTAGAAATGTACAAGAGGGCAGGGCTGAATACGCACAGCCCTTTGAGGAGCAGCAGGGAAACGATGGGACATTCAGTCCATGACATAAAGTGCGCAAGAAACATAACTTCAGTTTTCAAAACGAGACTTAATTTCTACTTAATTTCTGGGTGGAAGAAATGATAGTTAGTCAGGGTCTCCCTACTTCCTATTCTGGGTTGTGTCTATGTTTCTTATATGGGGAGAGGAGGTGCTCCCAGAGGGCCAGACCTGGGCAGGGGGCAGGGGCGATCCAGTCTTTTCTGGCACCTGTTGTGGTGGCCTCGTTTCTGTCTTCCAGGAGGCAGATGTGCCCTCCTAGGCTTCCTGGAATCCATCTCCAGGCCCAGCTTCTCTCTCTTTCTTCTCTCAGCTTCTTCTGCCCTCTTGGGCACACGGGAGACGTTGGCAGGGCCTGGCAAACCCCGACAAGGCCATCTCAGCCCCTCTGCCAGTCACTCTATGTGACCATCCCTTCCCTTCCCATGACATGCTGGGTAAGGGGAGACATTCTCCGAGGCTTGTCCCCAATCCACACTCCCTCCCCCAGACAGCACAGGGCCACTGCTTTGGTCACACCTCCTCTCTCTGGAGACCCACATCATCATAACTCTGCCCTCTACCTGGGCCCCCAGCCCAAGGAACTTTGACCTTAACTGGCTTGAGGGAAATGGCTCTTGGGTCTCAGTCTCCAAACATTTTGTTAATGACATAAACATTATGCCCAGAGGCCTCCAGGCCTTCCTCTTTTGAAACTCAAAGGCCATGTTCTTACAACTCAAAGTCCTTGTTCTTGAAATTCAAAAGGGTTATCTCTGCTTTCCGGCTGAATCGAGTCTTCCTCCAAAGCAACAAGTGCTAAGGTCTGGAAAAAGCAAAAGGGAGAAAAACAACTCTCATCAATACCACCAAATATTAGCCCACTGTGGCAGCCTGGGTGGAAGGAATGGGCCACCAGGACCCTAGCAGGTGTGGAAGACACGGCCGTGCTCCTCCTGTTGGCCCCTCTCAGCCATGGGAGCTGAATCTCTGTCCCCCTGTTCATCTTCCATCTTCTGAACCTGGATCAACGAGTCCCTCAGGGTATCATAAACACCACTTACATGAGAACCAGGGTAGAAAAGTAGGTGGGAGCACAGGCTCCAGGCACATTAGGGTCATAGGCAGACCCCCCCACACTTACCAGCTGAGTGAGCTTGATTAGGTCACTTAACCTCTCTGTGTCTCAGTTTCCTCATCTGTAAAATGGGGGAACTATAGTACCTTCCTCATGTGGTTATGAGGATGATTAAATGAGACAGGAATTGTAAGGTGGGTAGAATACTGCCTGGCACATAGTCAGCGCTATATGAATTGTGGCTGCTATTGCTATTTAATTATCCTAGAGGTGGATGTCTTTCCTTGAAATCCAAGTCCCACAGGGCCCTTGTGTTTGCTGCTGGTGGTTTCAATGCAGTTAGTTAGCTGGGAGAGGATCAGGGCACCTGTGCTTGGTCTCTGGCCATGCTTCCAGGCTGCTTGCAAAAGCTTCCAAGGGATTATCTTAGGGTCCTTTTGTTGCAAGCAATGGAAACTCATCAGACTAGTTTAAGCAAAAAGGAATCTCGGCAGAACAGGAATACTGCTCAGCCTGAAGAACTGG
>NW_006786690.1:10638553-10667888 GCF_000442215.2 Lipotes vexillifer | reverse complement strand
CCCGGAAGCATCTCTCTCCCACTCTCTCTGCAGAGGGCTTTCCTGCTTTGGCGTGTGCCAGCCCAACATGGAGGCCCTCCTATAGTGATGGTGCCTGCTATAGGTGTCTGCCGGGGGCTACCAACAGTCACTGGCTTCTTCATTCTGTTGGCAAATCCTCCATTTGTCTCAGGTGTCTGCACCAACCCCAAGTGACTCCAGGTGAATCCCAAGAGTCTACCCCAGTCTGGAGGGTCCTCGCTGCGATGGGGTTAGGAGTAGTCATGTGAGCCAGCTCCGGCAACGGAGCGATCAAGGAAGTTTCCTAGGAGCTTCTGGGAAAGGTTTCATCATTGATGGAAAAGGGACCCACAGGAAGAGAGAGCCACAGAGCAGGGAGCCTGAGGGAGCATGAGTAAGGAGGCTGAACACATCAGAAGGGCCCACCCGATTATGAAGTCCCCGTGTGTCCTTGTCAAGGAGTCTGGACTGGATGCCGAGGGCAGTGGGGAACCGTTGCTCAGATCTGTGTTTCACACCACTGACCATTCAACAGGGAGAATGGATTCAAGGGCGAGAGCTTGGGAGCAGGACCCCAGTTAGGAAGTATCTGGATGAAGTGACTGATGATTATGAGATCTAGAGGAAGGTTCTACAGGGTGGGGCACAGAGGAATATGGGGTGATAAGGAGGAAGGATTGCTGGTTCTCTGTGCTCAGGTGTCCCAAGAACCTGTACCCCAAAGCCATGATGTCCTCACCAGCTCCATTCTGGGCCATCTGATCCGTCTACACAGGCCCCATTAAGCTGGTAACTCAGGAAGAGATGTATTTCTTGAAGAAAATAATTTCAGGAGGGCTTCCCTGGTGGCGCAGTGGTTGAGAGTCCGCCTGCCGATGCAGGGGACGCGGGTTCGTGCCCCGGTCCGGGAAGATCCCACATGCCGCGGAGCGGCTGGGCCCGTGAGCCATGGCCGCTGAGCCTGCGCGTCCGGAGCCTGTGCTCCGCAACGGGAGAGGCCACGACAGTGAGAAGCCCACGTACCACAAAAAACAAAAACAAAAACAAAAACAAAATTTCAGGAAATGGAATGAAGTTGTTTTATTTAAACAAATGGTCCAATTATCCAATTTCACTTTGCACTATATGAGCACAATTTCTCACCATGCAGACCTGATTAAACCTTCAGAGAGGTTGGGCCAGTATGTCATGGGTAATGACTGCAAGCAAGACACATCCTTTCCAGGTAGGTGACTAACGTGAACCACTCCAGGTGAAGGCCAGGTTACAAGTATGGTACGTGTTTCACTGCTGACTTTGGCAAGAGTCACAAGGTAGAGACATCATTCAGATCCTCAGAGTTTAGAAATGAGTAAAGGTGGGAAGAGGGGGTCATCTGCTCCGAACTGAGCAAAGGAAGAGTGGCAGATGGGGAAAGATCACAGCAAGAAAGGGGCAGACACAGGGGCAGACAAAGGAGGGTGTGCTCTTGGTGGACCATACAGGTGGTTCCTGGCCCCCCTATTTTTTCTAAGTTTTATTATAAATTTAATACATTCTTTTTGAAAAAAATAATAATTACCTCCTCCATCTCTCCCTCCCTCCCTCTCTCTCTCTCTCTCTCTCTCTCTCTCTCTCTCTCTCTCTCACACACACACACACACACACACACACACACACACACACCTCTTCTCAATTTCTAAAGGTAACTACGGTTTGGTTTGGTTTGGTCCCTCCTGAACACTTTCTATGCGTAGTCAAATACATGTGTCTCCATCTGTTTTAAAAACCATTTGTAGGCTTCCCTGGTGGCACAGTGGTTGAGAGTCCGCCTGCCGATGCAGGGGACGCGGGTTCATGCCCCGGTCCAGGAAGGTCCCACGTGCTGCAGAGCGGCTGGGCCTGTGAGCCATGGCCACTGGGCCTGCACATCTGGAGCCTGTACTCCGTAACGGGAGAGGCCACAGCAGTGAGAGGCCCTCGTACCGCAAAAAAAAAAAATGTTTGTGTGGCATCAAAATGCTTGGTCTCTTGCTTTTCTCAGTTAATGATCCATCTTGGATATTCATCCCTGTGAGATAGCTCCTTCTCTCTTCATGACTGCATAGTATTCCAGTATGAGCTTGCACCATAATTAATTTAGCATATCTCTTTTTGGTGGCATTTAGCTTGATAATGATTTTTCACCATTATAAATAATCAGTAATGGAAATCCTTGAACACATCTTCTTGAGCACACATGTGAGTTCTTCTGCAAGATGAACTCTTCCTCTAAGTGAATTTTTCAGCCTTACTTTATAACAGATTGTGGTCTAGTCACTGACCAGAGACAGTCGAATATTTTAAGTTAGTTACTTGGTCACTCAGGCAGAGCAAGTCAAAATGTACGCCAGGAAATGCTTGGAACAGCATCCAGTCCTCCTCAAATCCAGACTTTCAGAGCTGGACAAGTTAATGCCCCAAACGACTCATGTTCAGATGTCACTGGACCATTTATAAGGCACTTTTTCACATTCTGGTTCACCTAATCCTCATATTGGTCCTGAAAAATAGGTATTATTGGCACCACTCTTTTTACAGATGAAGAAACTGAGGCTCAGAGAGGATGAGACATTTGCCCAAGGTCACACAGCTCATAAGTGGCAGAGGATTCAGAAACCAAAGAGAGATCTAATGAAATCCTGCCTTCTTTCTAAATCTATGATACAGGTTGTATCATGGTGCCTCACATGAGAAGAGCTTTACAGTGAATAGTTAGCTGAAAAGGTGGGTGAAATAAACATCTGCCCACGTGGCTGAGTTTGCAGGATGTATTGGTTTCCTATTGCTACTGTAACAAATTACCACAAACTCTATGGCTATGAGCAACACAGATTTATTATCTGACAGTTCTGGAGGTCAGAAGTCCAAAATCAGTCTCACTAGGCTAAAATTTAGGTGTCAGCAGAGCTGTGTTCCTGCTGGAGGGTCTAGGGGAGAATCCATTCCTGACCTTTTCCAGCTTCTAGAGGCTGCCCACATTCCTTGGTTTAGGGCCCCCTCCAGCAACTGCATTACTCTGACCTCTGCTTTCAGTGTCGCATCTCTGACTCTCACCCTCTTGCCTCCCTTATGAGAACCCTTGTGATCACATCAGGTCCACCAGGATAATTCAGGATAATCTCCTCATCTCAAGATCCTTAACTCAATCACATCTGCAAGGTCTCTTTTGCCATGTAAGTTAACATATTCACAAGTTCTGGAGATCAGGATGTGAATATCTTTGGGTGGTCATCATTCTGCCTACCACACAGGGTTCCTAGCATAGTCGTTAAGAGCAAGTATATACCTTGGTTCAATTCTTGGCTCTACCACCTGCTGATGGATCCAGGTACGTAACTCCTCTGAGTCTTAGCCTCACCTGAAAAACAGGAATAATAGAATTTTCCTTTTAAGGCTGTTGTGATGATTGAATAACACAATGTTTGCAGAGCACTTGAAACATAGGGCTCGGTAAATGGTAACTGTCATCTTCCCCACTGCCTATGATGGTAACAGGTAACAGAAATTCCACCATTCCAGATTTATTTCTCTGGCTCTTTCCCCAAGGGCATGTCTCAGGCCCTTGTCAGCTGACAGTGGGATAAGGTGGCAGTTAAATTAAGTCAGGCTCCTCAATGGGACATAGAGAACCTGGGAAGATTCAGAGAAACTAACCACATAGAGGGTGAAGGCTTGAAGGGGAGGATGACGAAGAGAAATATGCTTCCTTTGCTAGCTTCTGGGTTCTGCCTGTGGCTCAGCTTTGAGAATTTCTCCAGCGTCTCCCCAGATTAGCCAGGGTCAGCCTGCCTAAAAGGAACAGTCTGAAGATGATTTTCTCAGATAGACGAGACCTGCCCAGTTGGGTGTGCAACAGAGCAGGGCGGCTCTGGAGTTGGACCCTGGCATGGAAAAGTACTGAGGCCCTTTGCCTCTGGGTAGGAGCTGGAACAGCTGTCTGAAATGATCACCCGCAGTCCAGGCCTCTCCAAAGTTGGTCTTGCAGAGTGAAATGAAAACCAGATTCCTGGTCTTATCTGAGAGCTATGTGACTATTTCCCATCACTCCTTCAGAGCCTGGAAGGTTCCCAAATTCATTGTCTAAACTTTGCAGTGGATACACACAGCTCTCAAATGGGAGCCTGTTATCACAGGTCCCTTCTACACAAAGGTTCTCCCCATTTGCTAAGATAATGTTATTATTTGGGGCTTTCATTCATCCAGCAAATATTTATTAAGCACATGCAGGGGGCCAGTATGGGGGCGCAGGGGTCCCAGTCCTCAGGAGAGCAGGAGGCAGACTTGTAAAAAATTACATCACTATGCAGAGTGCGACACTGGTGTCTTTTTCCTGAGTGACAGATAGGAAAAGCAGGGGAAGCTTGTCTCAGGGCCCAGAGCATGACAAGTGATTTTTCTATAGCAGGGAGAGCACAGGCTCTGGAGGGGACCAACTTGGGTCAAGCTCCTGACACTACTCAGCTGTATGACTTTGGGCAAATGAGCTCACCCCTTTAAGCTTCAGCTTTCTGTTCTATAAAGTGGGCTTAACTGATAACCATCTCCAGGGTTGTTATGAGGATTAAATGAGATGGTGCAAGGGAAGCAGGTGGTAACCTGGTGCTTGATCCACAGTAAGGATGTAAAGAATACCAGTTATTGATATACTTATGGAGACTCATTACTCTGCTTCTCTAAATGCCTTTCCCACCCCCAAATCACAGAACAGCCCCAAATTGGCTTCTTTATAGACACGAGGCTCCTGTTGAACTGTTGCCATTAAGAAGCAACAACGGGAAAAAATACCCACGTGTGACCACTCTGTAGGTATACACACATGGGGACCATGTGTACCCATGAAGTCAGCAGTTTGTAAGTGAGCTTGATTGCAATTACCACCAGGGTGTCTATTTTCCATCCTGGACAGGGCAGATTCCCAGTAGGAGGCGCCTTCTGTCCTCAGCTAGATTCTCTGACACCCGGCCAGCTGCCTATCAGCTTTTCTCAGGACTTGAACTTCAAAGGGCTGGACACTCACTGGAGAAAGGGACCCTGGCCTGACCGGTCTTGGAATTCAGAACAATCTAAGGTCGAGAGAGGAGAAGGGCAACGTTCTCCCTCTGTGTTTAGAATCGGGCTGGGTCCCAGCAGCGCAGTTCCAGAGCAAACCTCCAGGCAGCGGCCCCACACAGGGTCGCAGGTTAGAGGCGCCCTCCCAAGTTGTGGTTCACCCTCCCCAGAGGCAGGCCTTGGGCAGCAGCTCTGGGGCTCTAAGCAGAGGCGGACCACCTCCCTGCCACCTGGTCGGCAGGACACCAACGGGTGCTTCCTTGGGCAAGTCCTCCGCAAAGCTGGGAACAGGCCTCCAGCTGGGGAGGCACCCGAGCCCGGGCGGCCACATCCCGGGCGCGGGCGCAGGCACCTGGAATGGGCTCCACCCCGACCAAGGCCCAGGTGTGAGACCCGGAGGGCGCCCAGGGAACCCGGGAGCGGGTGGGGAGCCGAGTCGAGGGCCTGAACAGACTCGCTTTTCAAACACTCGCTTCCTCCTTTCTTACCTCCACCCATCAGTTACCTCGCAGGGCCCCAGCCCTGGGCGGTGCAGGCGGGGCTCAGCACCCTGAACCTGCTGGAGGGTGAAGAGGGAGGCGGCAGCCTCCCCAGGAAGGGGCGGGGGAATGGGGAGGCCGGCTGACCAGGTGAGCGCCTCACCAGGTAAAGGCGCGGCAGGCGGGCCCGTTGAGCTGAGCCACCGGGCCTGGTGGGGAATCTGCTCTTACTTAACCCTTAAAACCCGGACTCCGGGCCGAGGCGCCTCTCCCCACCCTACCCGCATACATCCAATTCTCGGTCCCCCGCGGGGGTGGAAGGAGTCAGGGCCCTGTCCCCTCCCCCCCGCCCCCCCCCACCTCGGTTTAGTCAACTTCATGCGGCCCAGCGCCCCCGGCCCGCACTCCTCCCCCAGCCGACCGGACAGAGCGGCTGTCCGCCCTCCGCAGCTGGGGCTCGGCGCCCCGGGCCTCCGGGTGGAGCGGACGGCCGGGCTTGGCGGAGCAGGTCGACTGGTGGGCGGTGCCTCTCGGGGCCGGAGGCGGCTCTGGGCCGGCACCGCCCTCCGTCTCTCGCGGTCCCTCCGTCTCTCGCGGTCCCTCCCTCCGGCACGCCGGCGCCCTGCGGCCGCGCTTCCTGCGTCCCCATCCCGGTCCGAGAGCGGGCTGCGCGCTCTCCGCCCCCGCGCTCCCTCGACCGAGATTCCCCGGAGCTCCCAGCCCCGGCATCGCGGCACCCGAAGGAGGCAGCCTGTGGGGGCCGGGGTCGTGTGGCCCCCAGCCCCCGGCCGCCCGACCGAGACCGAGCTGGACCCGCCGCCGCCCCGGTGAGTCTGCGCCTTCCGCCCCGCCGCGCCCCGCGGAGGGATTGTTCCCCACAGGGCCCGGGAGGGAGTCGACGGCTACCTGGGTCTTTCTGTCCGTTCGTCTGAGAGCTTCCTGCCCGGGGTCTTCGGCGGTAGGACTGTGTACTCGCAGCCTCTGGAGCCGCGCCGGGCCAGTGAGGGACCACCCGGCTCCCGGGCATTGCGCTGAGGACAGCTGGCTTCGCCTGGGGGAAGGCAGCCGGCCTCCGGGCCCCCTGTTGGCGGGGACAGGTGCCATCCGCCTGGCGGATTTCGAACCCTTGGCCAAAGAGGCACCTTCCCTCGGTGCTTAGAGCAGAACTTCTCAGTAGGTCCCAGGAAACCACCCGGCGCTGCCCGAAAGAGCCCTTTCTCCCATCCCTTACTCCTTTTTGGAAAGGGATATAGATTCGTGTGTGTGTGTGTGTGTGTGTGTGTGTGTGTGTGCACGCGCGCGTGTGTGTTAGGTACTAGAGGCAAAGGGTGAGAAATCGTGTGTGAGCAATGGGGTGTCACTCAGGTTTCTTCACCTAGTAAAATGGGAGTGATAACCTCCCGGGCCGAGGTGGGGCATTCGTGCCTGCCGCGGAGCAAGTATCAGTGCTACGCAGATCCAAATCAGATATCTAGTCTGCGCCCTGAAGGGAGCCCGCAATGCCAAGTCTGATTAAGAGGGATGGGCACTTTCAGAACGAAATCTTTCCTAGCCAAAGGACGAGGGTGCAGGAAACCTGGACGTCCCTACGGTTTCCCGAGAAGCTGCGACGGGTCCTCGCTAACTCTGCGGGTGGTCCAGGAGCTGGGAACCCAGGTGTAGCCCGAGCGGGGTGGGCGGGGCCGGAGCCCGCCTGGCGGGAGGCAGGAGAGGGATTGCCCTCTAAGGCTGGCTTCTGGCTTTCGTTTTGAGGGGGGGTCACTTTGAGGATGGCCTTCCTAGTGAAGGGTCGGCTCTGGGACCCGTGACTGGCTTTTACACTTTGGAGACGTCACACAGGGATCTTGACCTAAGTTGATAGGGCCAAATGGAATTGGGAGGGGGCCCCTTTCCCTCCAAATGTGTCCCTCCCCAGCTTGCCAGAGCTATCTCCCAGATTGAGAGAAAAGGCAGAAGAGGGAGAGAGGGGAGGAGACTGGCTGTGCATCTGTTCCTCATAATGTACTGAGCTGCCAGTGGTTCAATGATTAGGGCCTCTTGAGTATCACAGAGGCCCAGGCTGGCCCCCAGGGGATACAGGGCCAAGGGACCTCAGAGAGTTCCCAGCCTAGTGAGTAGTAAATGGCAAGTGTCGTAAAGAGGTGGCAATATAGTCAGACCCCAGCATTCCCTGGCTGTGTGACCCACAGTGTCACTGTGCCTGTCACTTTGCCTCTCTGAGCCTCGGTTTCTTCATCTGTACAGTGGGAATGATAACCTACGGTGAGGGGGGACATTCATGCCTCGCACACAGCAAGTACTCTGTAGGAAGCTATGGTACAGGTTTAGGGAAGAACAGAAGAAAGAAAGTAACTCAGGGTGAGGCGTACCAGCAGGTCCTGCTAAGAAAAGAACGTTGGTAAATTAAACAGTGAAGTGGAGTCTCTCAAGGGGACAGGGTAGGAAGGATGTCTGGGCAGATGGAACAACACAGGCAAAGGCATGGAGCTATGAAGGTGCACGAGGTGTGCTGGACCGAGGGAGGCTCTCAGGTAGTGGCAGGTGGGTTTGTAGGAGGATGCAGGGAAGTAAAGGGATGGGAGGGTCTGGAGTGAACTGGACTGGAGAGGTGGGGCGAGGTCATCACAGGTGGGAATTTATTCAGTGGACGTCTTAGAACCGGTCCACAGATGTTGCCTGTGTGCCTTCTATGGGCCAGGCACTGTTCTAGGTGCTCAGTATACCTCGCTGGACAAGAAAGACACAAATTCCGTTCAGGTTCTTTAAGCAGGAGAGTTATTTGATCCTGTTGCTGTGTTCGGAAGATAAATCTGGCTGCTTGGAAGTTTGGAGAAGGCTGCTAGGGGAGAGGAGGCTGGCCCGCAGGCTGGTGGAGGCATCAGGAATGAGGAAGCTGGCTTGGTGCCCCGCACAGGAGGCAGAGGTGGTCTCAGCATGTGGCCACTGGTCAAGGAGGAGGTCTGTGGATTCAGTGCGAGGCTCAGACTGCCAGCCTGTCCTCTACCAGAGCAAGGTGGTGGGACCTTGGCAGGGCCCAAGCCCCTCCAGCTGAGGCTTTCCAGCTCTCTGGTTCCAGAAGTGCCGCGCCCCAGGAGCATCTGCGTCTATGCGAGGAGCGGCAATGCTGGAGACAGAGTCAGCAGCCCATCTCCTGTTGGCATTTGCAGTGGGCAGCCTGTCCCTCTGGGGGGGCCCCTGTTTTCCTGGGTCACGGTTCTGGTAAATGTTCTTTCCTCCCTCTGCAGGGCTGGCCGTAAAGCCCTCAGAGCTCTTGGGCTGGAGGAGACCAGAGCTCCAGGACCTTTGGCTCTGGGCTTCTCATTCGAGGGACTGAAGAGAGTTTTCTCCCTAAGTGCCAGGAAAGTTCCCTAATCTCAGATGCCTTCTGACTGGGGACGTGGTGAAGGGTCTGCTTCTGGCTGCTGGCTTTTGCTTTCCCTTTCGTTGTGTCTGCTCTGAAGTTTAGAGGAGTTTTTTATTTGTTTGTTTTGTTTTGTTTTGTTTTGTTTTTTGCAATTGACAGCTGTAAGAGCATCCTTCTCCTGGTTATAAGCCTCCTTTACTTGGAGGTGGACCATGCACGGCCTTTCACCTGCCACGGGAGGACGCTAGAATGTCCTCTCATCTGACAAACAAAACTCAGAGAGGGGAAGGAACTCAACCAAGGGCCCACAGCAAGTCCGCAGCAGAACCGGATCTAGGTTCCTCTGCATTATCCCAGGAGACTGGCCACATTCAAGTCAGAGACTTGTTAAGGGCCCCAGGTTAGTCCAGGGTGGGACGTTTTCTCAACATCTGTCTTGCTCCTCCCCAGTTTGGACAGGTGGCCCCGTTTAGCCTGGTGATGTTTTTTTTTCCTCCTTTCTTCTGGATTGAGCCTTTGGTGCACCAGCCACAGTGCTGGGAGCTCTGGCTCCGCAGAGAAACAGGTCACTTGTTTGGCTTTGCCTGCTCCAGGCCACACTGCCCTACCTGTCCTGGACAGCCCCGAGATGCTGGCCTGAGGTCGTGCCCCGGGGATCTCTGCTAAGTGCCTCAGGCTCATCATCAGCTCCTCCCTCGCCTCTGCCCCAAGCCCTGTGTCAAGATGCTGGGCTGGCCCCTGCCTTCTAGTCTGTGTCGTTTACTCTGGCTGAGCAGTTGAAAGTTGCCTTATTCTCTCTTGCCCTAGATTTCTCAGACGCAGCAGCCCTTAAACCTGAGCGCTGGTTCCTTTAGCTCTTAGAATATTGGAGCCAGAAGGGACTTAGCCATCCGAAAGTCCACTCCATTTGTTTTACAAATTGGGAAATTGAGGCCTAGGGAAGGGGGAAGGGAAAGGACGGGCCTGAGATCAGGGCCGGGGCTAGAACCCGAGTTTCCCGATTCTGTCTTGAATGATTTTGAGGATGGTTCTTGAAGAAAAAACAAAACAGAGCACACTCGTCCTGCAAGGGCCCCTTTCTCCCTATACTCCACACTGCCAGGAATTTGGGGGGTACCCACAGTCACACGTCCAGAAGGAGTAAACGCTGGGGCCCCCGGAAAGCAAGGAGTATATGTATCTTGACATTTTCAGGACCTATCTCTTCAAACTGACTTTCACACCAGGGACTAAACTAGTGATTAAACTTACTTGCTGCTCCCTGAACCCTACTTTATCATAGACAGGCTCTTGAAGTTATTTTCTCCCCCAGGTTACTTTACAAAGAAAGTATATGCTGATTGTAGAAAACTCGTAAGGAAAACATCACGATATGCTGACAGCCACTGTCGACACGGTGGTGTCTTATTCAGACTTTTTTTGTTTGCTTGCTTGCTTGCTCTGCTATTTCATATCCTGGTCTTCCAATTCATCATCATGACGTGTACTTTCCCCACGTGACGGTTTTTTCACACGGCTTCTAACCTGCCAGTCTCACATGCTTCTACCATCTGATGGCTGGAAGGTACTTAGGAGGCCAGAATTTTGTGGCCAAAATCAGAGCGCTCCAGTAGCCCAAATTCTGTAACGCTACGCAAATTACCACTGTGGGACTTCAGGGGGCCACTTCTCGGGTCACCGTCACCATGGCTGTTGGGGAAAAGGCTGTGTTTACCAAATCTAACGCAAACATTGATTCTCAGTGAGCTTCTTAGAAATGGAGGACATCAGCCATCAGGGGTGGGGTGGGTGTGATCCCAAGATTATAGGAGGGAGGGAGAGAGTTTCGTTTCTTCTGATCTTTTGCTGTGTTGGTTTTAACCTAGCCAGGTGCTTCCACCCTGTTTTTATCACCCCTTTCCCCAAATCTCCCCAGGACTAGGCACTGGGGTGGCAAGTGCAGGTCCCTCGAAAAATCAGAATTTGGGTTGCTTGTCTCCAAGCCCTCCCTCTTGGAGAGGCAAAGATGGCAAAGATGTGCAGAGAATTTGTTACCGACTCAGGTGATAAGGTCGGTCACCCCACCCCGGGCACAGGATTTCCTGGCGTCTCTCATCCTCTAACAGGATTGAAGCCTTGCTAATGCCATGTAAATTGTCAATACTAGACGTGATCTTGGGGACTTCCCTGGTGGTCCAGTGGTTAAGACTCCACATTCCCAATGCAGGGGGCCCGGGTTCGATCCCTGGTCAGGGAACTAGATCCCACATGCTGCAACGACGATCCCGAGTGTCGCAACTAAAGACCCGGCTCCGGTTCACTGGGGTTTTTTTCTTGTTTTTTTTTTTTTTTAAGATTTTTCTTTTTTTTTGATGTGGACCATTTTTCAAGTCTTTACTGAATTTGTTACAATACTGCTTTTGTTTTATGTTTTGGTTTTTTGGCTGCAAGGCATGTGGGATCTTAGCTCCCTGACCAGGGATCAAAGCTGCACCCCCTGCATTGGAAGGCGAAGTATTAACCACTGGACCGCCAGGGAAGTCCCTCACTGGTTTTTATATGGTGATCCTGGGAAACTTGGGATTCCTTGGACGGGTCCCAGAAGCAACTCAGGGGTTTGTGGGGACAGGGCTGAGTGGTGGGAAGCAGGGCCAGCTGGGAAGAAACTCCGCTTACAGATATTAAAGATGTCACGGTGCGAAGGATCCCTTTAAGGAGATTCTGCGACTTTAAAAAGAAAACGAAGCCGCTGCTGGTCTAGCCACCTCGATTCTTAGAAGAAGAAACTGAGGCCAGAAAACAGAGTCTGAGGCCTGTGCGGGGCAAGTGAGGGCTCTCAGGCCTCACATTGATGAGGGTCTTCAGATGAGGCACTAAAGTCAGTATCAGACAGCGCTCCTGGCTGGAGACACACGTTGGCCCTGCCACCTGCGTCTCCTCTGGGCCACACTGGTATATGCGCTAGGAATTCATGATTATCATCATGACTGTAACTGTCGTGCCAGTGGTCCAGCTTCAATTGCACAATGCACAAAACAGTCATTTGTTCAATGCCAGCATTTAAAACACATCACAGGGTTGGTTAAGCCTGTTTTGGCATTTCTCCTTTTTTTTAATGTCCCCAGAGCTTCCCTAATGGAAACATCCTACAGGCGATGGGCCCGAGGTCACCCAGCAACTCTTGGCAGAACCAGGATGAGAATTCACCAGTGAGAGAGGTCCTTTTTTAAGATCGTGGTCTCATATGATGTATAATTCTGGATGCCTCCAGGAGGTTCTGCTATTTTATCTCTTCAAGATGTAGAACCACGTGGCTCTAATGCTTGGTGAATTTTTTGTCTTTGCCAGTTGTTCCTCCTCACAGCTGGTCTGGGAGAGAAAAGGAGAGACAGAATTTCGTTACCCTTGTTCCACATTTTCCCCACCCCGACTGGCCGGGCTTGTGTTGATTAGGATGTGGACATGGTTTCCCGAAACTTGGGCATGGGGGGGAATATGATAAAAAACAAAACACTCACACTTTCAGACTCCATATATTACAGCTTCATTAGCTGCAGTGTGGTGGGTAGGGATTATATATTGGAGTTGCCTCTGGGTAATTGTTTTCAAACACTGACAGATGCAAATTAGACCATGGGGAGTGGGGAGGAAGCTGTCTTTGGCTGCCAGGAGCTGCCATTTTAAACGAATGTGCTGATAGCGTTGTGTGCTGGTCACGAGCTGGTGGGGACCAGAGAGGCCAGCTGCGCCCCCTAGATGGGCCAGTGGTCCCGGGAGCCACCGTTACAATACAGCTGACCAGTGGCAAGGAAACCCAGGAGCTTGGAGGAGTTGGTTTAACCCAGACTTGGAGAGTGAAGGAAGGATTTTCAGAAAGGTCGAAGTCTCAGCAGAAATCCGAAGGGGGAGCAGAAGGTCAGCAGCTGTGCCTGGCAGAGGTACGGCCTGTGCAAAGGCCCAGCAGCATGAGAGAGCTTAATTCACACGGGCTGATACTAGATGTGAAGGGCAGGGGTGGGAAAAACCATTTACTTGATTTCTTTCATTCAACCAGTATTCACTGAGTTCACTGTACAGGCCAGGTGTCCAGGGTTTTGGGGGGGAAATGTTCCATAAGGGAGACTCAGTCCCTGCTTTCCTGGAGCTTACACCGTACTGGGTTGGGGGAGGGGTCGGTACATTAGGAAACAAACAAGGGAACTAAAGCAATAACCATATCAGGCACTGAACTGAAATCTTTGCCTCTTCCCCACTGCCTGCAGGGTCAAGTCTGGGCTAAGCCCCTTCGCTTTCAAAGCTCTGAAGACTGGACTCTTTAGAGTTTAGACTCAGTTTACCTTTCCAGACCCATTCCGGCTGCCCCGATCCCTCTCCGCACCCCGGTGCTTCGGTCAGAAGGAACCAGGAACCTCTTCCCACCTCACTTTCCTTCCCCACCCATAGCCATGAACTTTGATGACTTTTCTGTCTAGACTGTTCTCTGTCCCAATCAAAACTAAAAGCAAAACTTGGAGAGGTGAAGGGCATCGTGCATGACCCTAGTGTACGTATCAAAACTAAGAAATTCACATTACTGCTGGCTAAACGACAGACTTTACTGGGATCTCACCAGCGTTCCCACTGTCATGTTTCTGCTCCGGGATCTGGTCCAAGACACCACCTTGCGTTTAGTTCTCCATCCCCTCATCTCTACTGATCTGTGACCGTTTCTCAGTCTTTCCTTGAATTCCGTGACCTCGAGAGCTTTGACGAGTACTGGTCAGTGTTTTGTAGGATGTCCCCCGCTTTGGGTTTGTCTGGTGTCTTCTCATGATTAGACTGAGGTTTGAGGTTTGGGGAAAGAATACTGCAGAGGTGAAGTGTTCTCATGACATCACGTCAGGATTTCCACGGTATCAGCATGACTTATTGGCGGTGTTAACCTTAATCCTTTGGTCAAAGTCATGTCTGCAAGAGTTCTCTACTATAAAGTTACTCAAGCCCCTTTTTGTAAGAGACTTTTAAAGCATGGTAGTAAAAGGTCAAATTATGAAATAAATTCTTGAAAGTGACTGATAGATTGGGCTTCTAAAGTTAAAAAAATTTTCATAGAGTAAATATTAAACTGGAGCAATATTTGCAACACATCCAGACAAGGGGCTGTTTTCCGGACACATACAGGATCTCTTCTAGTCAGTGAGGAAAGGCTAAATGCCCTAGTTAAGAAATGGGATAAAGGAATAGATAAAGAAGATGTGGTACATATATACAATGGAATATTACTCAGCCATAAAAAGGAACAAAATTGGGTCATTTGTAGAGACGTGGATGGACTTAGAGACTGTCCTACAGAGTGAAGTAAGTCAGAAAGAGAAGAACAAATATCGTATATTAACACATATATGTGGAGTCTGAAAAAATTGGTATAGGCGATCTTATTTACAAAGCAGAAATAGAGACACAGACGTAGAGAACAAACGTATCGATACCAAGGAGGAAGGGGGAAGGTGGGATGAATTGAGAGATTGGGATTGACATATATACACTATTGATACTATGTATAAAATAGATAACTAATGAGAACCTACTGTATAGCACAGGGAACTCTACTCAGTGCTCTGTGGTGACCTAAATGAGAAGGGAATCCAAAAAAGAGGGGATATATGTATACGTGTAGCTGATTCACTTTGCTGTACAGTATAAGCTAACACAATATTGTAAAGAAAAAAAAAGAACAAATGGCATTGACCCATAAGCATATAGGAAAAAAACCCAACAACATCAACCTCATCATATTAAAGAAAATGCTAATTAAAACAAGGCCATCTTACACATATAAAATTATAAATGTTTTGAAAAGTTAAAAAATTTTAAGCTAAAAAAAGGAATGCTGGGGCTTCCCTGGTGGCGCAGTGGTTGAGAGTCCGCCTGCTGATGCAGGCGACACGGGTTTGTGCCCCGGTCCGGGAGGATCCCACATGCCGCGGAGCGGCTGGGCCCGTGAGCCATGGCCGCTGAGCCTGCGCGTCCGGAGCCTGTGCTCTGCAATGGGAGAGGCCACAACAGTGAGAGGCCCGCGTACTGCAAAAAAAAAAAAAAAAAAAAAGGAATGCTGGGCTTCCCTGGTGGTGCAGTGGTTAAGAATCCACCTGCCAATGCTGGGGACACAGGTTTGAGCCCTGGTCCAGGAAGATCCCACATGCCACAGAGCAGCTAAGCCTGTGTGCCACAACTACTGAGCCTGCGCTCTAGAGTCTGCGAGCCACAGCTACTGCAGCCCGCACGCCTAGAGCCTGTGCTCCGCAACAAGGGAATGAGAAGTCTGCACACCGCAACGAAGAGTAGCCCCTGCTCATCACAACTAGAGAAAGCCCCTGCGCAGCAACAAAGACCCAACGCAGCCAAAAATAAATAAATAAAATAAATAAATTTATTTTTTAAAAAAAAGGAATGCTGATATGGGGAGATGGTGATTTCACAAGCTCAGGGAGGCAATGTAAATTGGAGACATTCTGAAAATGCATGTCAAAGCTTTAAGAAAGGTAGCAGTTTCAATACTAGGAATTTATCCAGAGGAAACATGATTGTATAAGGAGTTAGTTTCAACAGTTTTTTTTTTTTTTAATAATAGCAATAAAATTAGAAACCAATTGTGTGTCTGGCAGTAGAGGATTGGTTGTATAAATGATGGGTCCTCCATGTACTGGAATATTCCTCAGCCACATCAGTTTAGATGAACACTGATGATGTGCAGAATTGTTCATTATGTATCAAA
Source organism: Lipotes vexillifer (assembly GCF_000442215.2). NCBI lineage: Eukaryota > Metazoa > Chordata > Mammalia > Artiodactyla > Lipotidae > Lipotes > Lipotes vexillifer. The sequence continues at coordinate 10,652,242 of NW_006786690.1, read as the reverse complement.
AATTTCAAAGGTCACAAAAACATACTGCAGTAAGATCTCATTTTTGTAAAAAAATAAAAAAGTGTGTTTGTTTACAAAACACTCAAAGTCTGAACACCATCATAGATATTATCAGTAGTTACGGACGGTGGGGTAATGGATGATTTTAATTTTCTTTCCGCTAATCTAGATTTATTAATTTTTGTTTAATAACCAGGCAGTATTTTTATAACAAGAGAAAATGTTTTACTGTTAAAAATCTCATAGGGTTTGGGCTTCCCTGGTGGCGCAGTGCTTGAGAGTCCGCCTGCCGATGCAGGAGACGCGGGTTCGTGCCCCGTTTCGGGAAGATCCCACATGCCGCGGAGCGGCTGGGCCCGTGAGCCATGGCCATTGAGCCTGCGCGTCCGGAGCCTGTGCTCCGCAAATGGGAGAGGCCACAACAGTGAGAGGCCCGCATAACGCAAGGAAAAAAAAAAAAAAAAAAAAAAAAAAAAATCTCATAGGGTTTTTGTAGATCCCCTTAGGGTCACTACCAGGTAATTCTTTTCTCATTTTTAACTTTGAGCATCTGGGTCTCCCTTCCTACCCTTAGGATGCTGAGATAGGAGCAACGGCGGGAACCACAGCAGCTCACTGATCTGTCTGTGATAGGCTGAATGTTTGTGTCCCCCCAAAATTCATATGTTGAAGCCCTAACCCCCAATGTGATGGTATTAGGAAGCAGAGTCTTTGGGAGATGGTTAGGTCATGAGAGTGAGACTGTCCTCATGGGACTAGTGCCCTTACATGAAGAGGAACAGAGAGAGAGAGCACCAAGGAAAGGCCATAAGAAGGCAACATGAAGGCTGCCATCTACAAGCCAGGAAGTGGGGCCTCAGCAGACACCAAATCTGCCGACACCTTGTTCTTGGACTGCCCGCCTCCATAACTATAGGAAATAAATGTCTGTTGTTTAAGCACCCCCGCCCCGCCCCAGTCTATGGCATCTTGTTATAGCAGCCTGAGCTAAGATACGACCTCCCAGCATTATGATGCACACACACACATATATATATATATATATATATATGTATGTATATATAAAACTTGAAGTGTGTGTGTGCTTTACCAACAGTAAATGCAGAACTACTCTCTTTGACTCTGGGGGCAGCCAGAGGTGGGGGCCATGGTAGGAGACCGTCTAGCCTCCATGGTATGTCATTTACTTCTACCCACCCCCACATTGATCTAGCATTTATACATCTTTATCACCTCTAGCCTAGCTCAGAGTCCATTTACTTGAGTGTGCACCCCTGAACTTCCGTAAGGTTTTTCCCAGCTCCTACTTCCAGGACCACAGCTGTATAGGGACATAATAAAATATTAATAACACCCTCCCCTCCAATGTGGAACTTTAATGACCTGTGTTGAACACCCAGTAGAAACCATTTGTCATCTCTCCTTGAGTGATATTTTGCCTTTTCCCACCGTCATTCAGGGCTGCTGGCGACTCCCCCTACCTCCTCATCCTGCCATGCTGCCGCCTTGTGGGTCTCAGCTGAAATGTCCCCGTCTCTGAGAGACCTTCCTTGATCACCTTGTCCAAAAGACCATCTTCCCCCTTTACTCTTTCCTATTCTGTTTCCTTTTCGGAACATCTCTTGTTAATCCATCCCTCCGTGTGTTTGTCTCTTTCAGTAGAAGAGAAGCTTCATGAGAACAGGCTTTGTCTTGTTCATGCCTGTGTTCATCATGCCGGACCCCCAGTAGTTGGTCAGTGAGCGTTTGTTGAATGAATGAATGAATGACGTCAGCAGAGATTTGTTGAGACGTTATGACGGGCTTAGTTCCGTGCTCAGGGTTTGAGGAGTCCCAGAGAAATGTAAAAATGCCCCGAGGTGGCGATCAGAAGAACACAGGTATTAAGTCCTGCCTGCTTAACTTTTTTTTTTTTAAGATTTATTTATTATTTGGCTGCGTCCGGTCTTAGTTGCGGCATGTGGGATCTTTCGTTGCGGTGTGTGGGCTTCTCTCTAGTTGTAGCATGTGGGTTTTCTCTTCTGTAGTTGTGGCCTGTGGGCTCTGTAGTTCGCGACATGCAGCCTCTCTAGTTGAGGCGCGTGAGCTCAGTAGTTGCGGCGCGGTCTTAGTTGCCACGTGTCATGTGGGATCTTAGTTCCCTGACCAGGGATCGAACCTGCGTCGCCTGCATTGTAAGGCGGATTCTTTACCACTGGACCACGAGGGCAGTCCCCCGCCTGCTTAACTTTAAATTCAGTTAAAGAGAGAAAGTGGGAAGGAAAAAGACTCCCTCAAGACATCCGAGAGCTGCTGGTGGCAGTTGGCTAAGACAGAGGACCTGCACTGACAGCTCAAAGGAGAGCTGCTTCCTGCTGGCTGTGGGGGAAGGGGAATCAGTTGGATGCAGAACCAACCAGGATGCGTGGCCTTCCTGGTTAGCTGGGGGAGGGGAGGAAGCCAAGGCAGAGAGACTCACAGTATGCAGAGACGGGGAGGCAGACCTACGTGACCTCAGGGGTGACATCAGGACCGTTTCCCTCCCTCGGACGTGTCCCTAATGTTGCACCCATCTTCCTCCTGGGAGAGAGCACGTTTTTATCCATGCTGGAATCGTTGGTGCCTGGTACAGGGCCCTGCACACAGTGGTCACTCAAGGAACATGGGAAGTAAGGTTGGGCGAGGGGCAGACCACACCCTCCCGGGAGATGGGACTTTGTCCTGTAGGCTCTGAGGGACTCCTTTGACGTTTTGACAGACACGGTGGCTGGAGGGTTGGCGTGGCTGCACTTACAGGCTGAGAAAGCCTTAGAGAAGCAGGTTTTAGTAATTCTCGCAATCAACCAGGCCTGAGGAATAGGAGGGAGATGGTTAGGGCGGGAAGAATCACTGCAAAGAAAGGCTTTGAGAAGGAAGAAGAAACAAGTTTGGGGACCAAGGGAATGTGGAAGTGAGCAGGGGCTGCAAATGCGCATGCCTAAAAGGATGCAGCAGAGGGCGTTAAGGAGAGAGTCTGGCCAGACATGAGACAGCAGGGAGTGGTGGGGATTGTGGCAGAGTGGAAGGCAGGCCCCTTCCATAGGAGACAGCTGTGACACAGCACCGGCTGCCTGTTACATGTGAGAACTGGGGCCAGGGCTACCAGGTTTTCAAGTTTTGTGTGTGAGATCACCATGTTCTCAGTGTTGGCAGCTACTCTATAGCATATAAAATAAATAACACTTCACGGACTAAATAAGACATGTCCATGGGCCAGATACAGCCCTTAGGCTGCCAGTTTAAGACCTGGGGGTGTGTCTGGGTTGGGGATGGAGTAGGGAGGAGAAAGAATGCTCAAGGACACTGAGATTTCAAGCCCAGGTCACCGGGAGAATGGTGGCCTCGCCTCTCACACTGTAATTAGGAAGTCTGGAGGAGGGGGTGCGGGGAAGGATGATGTTGGAATGATGTGGACAAAGGAGGATGTCTGTGATGTATGACGAAGGACACGGACCAGCAAAAGCAGCTTTTCTGTGGAAACAGCTGGATTGCAAAGGCCGTTGGTTAGAGACTGGAGGGAGGGCCTGTGAGTGTGGTTCTTTGGTGATGGGGCTGGAAGTGGTCTCCCTGGGACCTTCTGTAAGGGGTTCATTCTGTTTTGGATTTGGCAGAGGGTTCGTTTAAGATTTGCACCCTGCTAGGAGGCAAACGTAAGAACGCGGTGTTAGAGCCTTAGAGACACGGGTTTGAATCCTGGGTCGGCCCCTTGCTGTCAGGGACCTTGGGCCAAGTCTCTCTGGGGCCCCCCTTTCCTGGGTCTCTGTCCCGCGTGGATGAGAATGTTGGCCTTGACGAGTTGGGAGGAGGTGTCCCCAGCCCCTCCCCAGGTCCCCGTGCCCCACACCAGGCGCTAAAATACTTGTCTTACAGTAACCCTCACCCCGCACGACCCCGGCCTCCTCTCCTGGGTCCAGGGCCTCGGATGGGATGCACACGGGGGTCCTTCCTGGTTCCCCTCAACCTGCCTGGGCGTCGTGAATCCTACCTCCCCCAGCGTGGCTGCTCCCATCGGCCACCTAGAGCCACGGCACACCCTCAACATCCAGAAGAGCCTCCCTTCACTGTGGGGGACTCTCAGCCTCCCGGGGAGGGATCCTGAAGGACAGTGAGTGGCCGCCTCCCTGGTCAGGGCAGCTGGAGAACATTCTGTGGCCCTGGACACCAGTTCAGGGGTAGTGTTGTGTGACATGGGCCCTGTCCTCATGGAGCTTCTAGTCTCTGGCAGGAGGGAGAGTGACACAGGCTACTCAACACCAGACCACAGTGTTTGTGGTAACATTTATTGAGCACTTACTACGGGCCGGGCACTGGGTTACCTGGCTTCTCTGGGTTGTTTTACTTAAGTCCCACAACATTGCACTAAGGGTCGTTCTATCATGACGCCCACTTTGCAGATGAGGAAACTGAGACTCAGCGAAGTTGCTTGCTCCCCTCCCTCCCTAGGTTGCAGAGCTGGGCCTCCCTGGCTCTCAGGAGACCCCACCATTTAGCTGTAGAGAGCCAAGCAAACGGGTGTATTAGGAGCATCACGGACAAGGTGGATTCAATCTGAGACCGAAAGGAGGGAGAACACAGCTGGAAGGAACAGCCGTGCGCACAAGAGGGCCGTGTCCTGTGTGCCCAGGCCCCGTGCGTCCGGGAGTATTTCTCAGTTGTCCACAGTCACCAGCTGCATCCTCCAAACCTAAAGTGGAAGTGAAGTAAGCTCCTGATGCTGCATCAGCACCAACCGGGTGAAGGCTGCCTGGCGTGGTGGTACGTGCCCTACCCGCTCGAGCTCATGGCTTCCTCTGGCAGCTCCATTAGAGAGACACACTCTACATTATGCCCCTTTTACAGCTCAGCTGAAGTAACTTGCTCAAGTTCATAACCAGGAAGCTGTGAAGCTGGGAGTCGAACCTAGAACCTCTTAGCTCCAGAGCCAGAACTTTTAACCCTTGCGAAGGTGGTAGGACTTTGCTGAGTTGACCCACAGGCCACGTGAGGCATGTGTGGCTAGAATCCCTGGGGCAGAGCTGAGAGGCAGTCTTGGTGGAGGAATAAATCAGTCCCTGGTCCTCCCTGGCCCAGCTCTTAGCTGTAGCTCTTGCAAGCCTCAGCTCCCGCACTGGGTCCTTCCACCCTGCCTGTCTCTGCATCCTCATGCCCAGCTGACTTCCCAGGCTCCGCCTTGGTCCACACTCAGGATGAGGGTTCTAAGGCTTCCGTAACCATCGGAATCACTCAGGGAGCTTTGTCAACGGCAGGTCCCGGGCCCCACCCCAGACTCTGCTTCTGTAAGTCCACAGTGGGGTCCTCCAGTCTGCATATTTAGCAAGACCCCCTCCCCACCTCTGTCAGGTAGGGGATGCAAGGGTTCTCAGATAATAGCAGGGCCCAAGTTCCGCTCCCTGACCCCCACCTGCTGCTCAGTCAGCCATGGCCACCTCCTTTTATACACCTCCGGTTGCTTAGTCCTTACTCCAGTGCCACGATTAGTACTGCAGGTGCCCCCATTTTACAGATGACGAGAGCAAGGCTCAGAAAGGGGAAGCGGTTTGCCTAAGGCCCCCCACGCAGACCTGGATTTTAATCACCACTGACTCTACCCACGTTGCTTTACTGCCTCTGCTAAATTAGCATTGGGGCTCCCTGGGGGTCCCCCGTGGGGTTTAGAGGAAGGGCTGTGAATGATGCATTTTCATCCCATGCAATCTGTAGACGCTGGGGAAGGAGGCATGAACCTTAGTCAAAGCCTCGGCAGCCAGGATACTCCTTGCGTTATCTCCATGGGCTTTTCAGCCTGGTGTGAACAGCTGACGTCATTAGTCAGAACTCAACGGGTTCAGCTTTGAAAGCTACATGTGAATCAAAATGTGGAATGACTCAAAGATCATTGGATAGGAGGACGGATTCCTCTGTGACCCAGAGGAGGTCCAGTAACCTCTGGGGGCTTCTCCCCTAGATAGAGGGTTTCTCCCCTAGATAGACTAGGGAATCCCACCCCAACTGGGCTGCAGCACCCAGAGAGAGGGTGAAAGTAAATGCTTCTCCCTGTGCCCCAGCAATTCCACTGCTGGGTATTTATAGAGAGAAAGGCCAACAGCGACCCACCAAAACTCTCACACATATATTCATAGCAGCTTATACCCAGCAGCCCAAACGAGAAAGCAGCCCAGGTGTCCACCAGAAGGTGACCAGATAAACAAACTGTGGTGTAGCCACACAATGGACTTCTGAGCAAGAGAAAGGAAGCAAACGAACTACAGACACAGGCAACAACACCGTGGATGAGCAAAAGAAGGCGGACAGAACACACGCTGTATTAGTCCATTTATATAAATTTCTAGTACGGGCAAAACTAACCTATAGTGACAGAAAGCAGATCTGTGATTGCCTGGGGTGGGGGATGATTGGAGGAAGGCGCACACAGGGAACTTTCTGGGAGGGGCTTTTATCTTGATCTCAGCAGTGGTTACATGGATATTTGTTGTTAAAACATCAAACTGTACACTAAGATCTATGCAATCTACTAGATATAAATTATACTTTAAGTAAACAAGTAAATGACCAGATGCCTCTACCCCAGCCCTGGCAACTCAGAGTCAGCAGTCTTGGGTGGGGCCCAGGGGCATCTGCATTTTCAACAAGTACCACAGACAGCATTGACCTTCAGCCTGGGGTGGGCACCCCAGACTCTAATCGCTAAAGTCTCTTCTGGCCAGGACAGTTGAGTCTTTGAAGATGTTGAGCATTTGCTGTTAGTCTGTTTTTAAGCATAAACCTAACTGGGGTCAAAGTCTGGTCCCGGGACTGACTCCTGATAACCGGCAAGAGCGGCTCTAAGCCGTGCACAAAGCACCCTCAGTTACCGGGCTGATCCTGGCCGTGTGCCGGGCATCACAGGGTCTGCTGTGCTGGGGACAGAGGGCAGGACTCCTGCACAGGGCTGCGGACGCCTGCCAGGCGCTGGGCATCAGGCAGAGCTAGACAGGCCCTCTCTGGGTTCTGTCTCCCTGCCCTCCAGAAAATCATGACTTTGGCTGTGTGTTGAGGAGCTGTTGTGTCTTACTGTTGCGTGTACACGTTGAATTTTATAAGAGGATGTTCTTAGGCACCTCAGCTCAGAGTCAGCCTAGGCTCAAGCCCCACATCTCCACAATTAGCTGTGTGTCTTTGTGCAAGTGACTTAACCTCTCTGTGCTCCTTATCTGTGAAACAAAGAAGATGGCAATACTTCTTCACAGTGCCTTGAGCAGGGGAAGCATTTAGTAAATGTTGGCTGTTACAATTATTATTACCTAATTTAATGCTTATAATAACCCTATGGGCATGGGTGCTATTTTTTTTTTTTTTTTTTTTTTTTGAAGGAACAATATAAAACCTCAAAAAAACAACTAAATGAAGTGGAGATAGGCAACTTTGCAGAAAAAGAATTCACAATAATGATAGTGAAGTTGATCCAGGACCACAGAAAAAAAATGGAAGCAAAGATTGAGAAGATGCAAGAAATGTTTAACAAAGATCTAGAACAATTAAAGAACAAACAAACAGAGATGAACAATACAATGACTGAAATGAAAAAAACACTAGAAGGAATCAATGGCAGAATAACTGAGACAGAAGAATGGATAAGTGGCCTGGAAGACAGAATGGTGGAATTCTCTGCAGAATAAAGAATAAAGAAAAAAAGAATGAAAAGAAATGAAGACAGCCTAAGAGACCTCTTGGACAACATTAAACGCAACAACATTCGCACTATAGGGGTCCCAGAAGGAGAAGAGAGAGAGATAGGACCCATAAAAATATTTGAAGAGTTTATAGTCGAAAACGTCCCTAACATGGGAAAGGAAATAGCCACTCAGGTCCAGGAAGCGCAGTAGGTCCCATTCAGGATAAACCCAAGGAGAAACACACCAAGACACATAGTAATCAAATTGGCAAAAATTAAAGACAAAGAAAAAAAAATTTTTTTTTTTTCCGGTACGCGGGCTTCTCACTGTTGCGGCCTCTCCCGTTGCGGAGCACAGGCTCTGGACGTGCAGGCCCAGCGGCCATGGCTTACGGGCCCTGCTCTGCGGCATGTGGGATCTTCCCAGACCGGGGCACGAACCCATGTCCCCTGCATCGGCAGGCAGACTCTCAACCACTGCGCCACCAGGGAAGCCCATAGGTGCTATTCTTATCCTCATTTTACAGAGCAAAAACTGAGGCTCAGAGAGGTCAAGTCCCTGGTCCAAAGTCACACAGCCAGGACTGTGTGGAGCTGGAATCGAAACTGGGGTCTGCCTAACTCCTGAGGCTTTTCATTGCACCACACTGCCATCAGCTTTGTGGGATGGGGAGCGTTACAGAAGACCCCATGCACTGGTATGAGAATCCATCACTAGCTGAACAGGAGATGTGCCCTTCTTCAGGAAGGCTGTGTGTACTGGTTCTGAAAGTGGGTTCAAATCCTGGCTCTGCCAACTGTGGAACCCTGGGAAAGCTGCTTAACCACCTCGGTTTCCTCATCTGTAAAATGGGGGTGCTAATCCCGACCTTAAAAGGCTGTTGTGAGGATGATGAGTCAGTATGTATGTGGCACACAGAATGGCATCCAGCACACGGTAAGCCCATAAGCCTGGTCAGCTTTACCTACCGTCACTGCAAGGTTGCACACCTCTCGGTTCGTGACTGAGCCGGGTGGGACCCCAGCTTCGAGAGGATGGGAGGTTGTCCTTCATGCCTTCGAGGAAGTGACAGGACAGTCTGCAGGGCGGCCTGGGGCAACAGGCAGAGAAAAGAGCCTTTTGAACCATGTGCAGGGAATCTGAAGTTCTGTGCTTAAACCCTCTCGTGGATTCTCTCATTTTAAAAACTCAAAGCCTTGTTCCCAGCCTTGTCCCATGTTTCCTAACCATCATGTTTACTCTATTGGAAGCGATTCGGGGCTGACAGTCCCTGTCATGTCTAAATGGATGGCAGGCTTCTCGCCGCACTGAGCTGGCTCTCAGGTTGGGGGGTGGGGTGGCAGCAGGTGCTAGACAAGCCTGAGCTCAAGGTGGACAGACAACCCTTTTGTTTGTTGATTTTTTGGATTTCTGTTTTTGTTGTTGTTTTTTGGTTTTTTGCCTGCATCTTGGGAACCACAGTGTGGGTTTCTCAAGCTGCTCTGTTTCGTTTGGCTTGAAAACAAAAATAAAAGGCAGACCATCAAACCGTGACATCCAGCTGCCTGCATGAGATTCTGTGAAGGCTGGTTTATAAATGAAAAATGTGTGACCACACTAGGCTGAAAGCAGAAGGGCCACACAGCACAGCGTGTCTCTTCTGGAGTCCAACCCCTGTGCCCTTCTTGGCCTGAAGAGGTGCCATTCTGCCTCTCTGAGCCTCGGTTTCCTCGTCTGTGAAATGGGCACCATTGTGGCACCCACCTCATGAGGCTGTCGTGAGATGAGGCAGTAAAGGTCTTAGTCCAGTGCCTGGTACACGGTACAGATTCAGCAAGCATGAGCTAACGGGATTATCAGTTTGCCAGCCCCACTCTGAGTTGAACTGTTCAAGCTCTGGGTCTCGCACTGACTGGCTGTGCGACCTTGGGCTAATTAGTTCACCTCTCTGAGCTTCAGGTCCTTCATTTGCAAAATTGAGACCCCGTGTTCCCTATGTAAAGGCTTGTCCTGAGGATTGAATTAAGGAAGATAACTCCTAAAGGCAGCCTGGCACCGTCCTTAGGATATTCAAGTGATTGTGCTGACAGCGTGATGCTGGGGGCACATGGCCGTGACTCTCAGGGAGGTTGAACAAGGTCATAAGCCTCCCCCAAAGTGTCCCGGGGCTGCGATGCTGGGGGTACCTGGTACAGCCCCTAGTGCCAGGGAATGTAGTTGATGCTTCTTGGAGTGAGGGAGAGGCCAGACACCGGTTACTTACCAGGTGGTGGTGAGGGGTGAAGGTGTGCCAGCCGACAGAGGGCACAGAAGTAACAACTGTTCCTAGCTTGAGTGGCCCCTGGGTCTTCCGTGTTGGGCTTGTTTCTGGACTCATGTCTAGAAGTAAAATGTTCCATAGCAACAGTCTTTGGGAACATATGGATAGACAGACCTTGCTTACACAGATTCCGAATACAAAGATGCAGTTTACCCAAAACGCACATGAAGGGATTATGATTCCCCAACAGCAGAATTCTTTATTTTATAGAAGTATTCACTAGGAAATTCTTCTCAATGTCAAGCACCCCTCATACATGTAGAGCGCTGTTTGATTTATGAATAAGAGGGCGGGATTGTGCAGTGGTAGCGGGTGTAGTTACAGGGGCTAGATCTCTCCCCACTCCACTCCAGGTGGAACCCCTGCTCTGCCTGTTACCATCTATGAGACCATGTGTCTAATGTGCCTCTATTTCCTCATCTGCAAAATGGGGATTATCATAAATAGTACCTGTCTTACCTCATAGGTTTCATGAAAAATAAACAAATAATCCATGTAAAGAAAAGTGAATGCCACATAGGGAGGGCACAATACTTGTGGCTGTTATTAACTCCAAAAATATTTGCAGAGCATCTTCTATGTGCCTGGTGCTGTCTGCCCTGTACCTGCCCTCGTGGAGCTTACTCTGGGGTGTGGGATATGGGGGGGGAGGGTGGAGCTGAGGTTCTGCTTTTCTAACTAGCTCCAGGGCCCCCGAGGCTGCTGGTCCATGGACCACACTGTGAGTGGCCAGTACCGGAAGACAGAGGGAGCCAGGGTCCAGGTGGCAGAGGGCCTGGAAGGCAGGTGGGGAGTTTGGATTTTATTCTCGAAGGCAGTAGGAAGGCAGGCAGGAGAGTGACATGACTAAAGGATGCTTCCAGAAGCTCATTTTGGCTGCTGTGTGGAGAAGACTTGCTGGGGCCAGGGTGGCAGCAGGGAGGCCAGGTAGGAGGCGATGCGATCGCACAGGTGACAGTGGCAGCAATGGAAGGGGCAGGAAGTAGGTTTGAGAACCGTGGGCAAGTAGACTGACAACACTTGCTGAGGTGTTGTATATAGATATCCTTAATAATCCTTTTTTTCCTTACTAATCTTAATAAATATTCTTGTATATGCTTCATTTTTAAATATTTTAAACCAATGGTCTAGAGCAGTGGTTCTCAGCCCAGGGTGTTCTGCCACCCCATCCCCAATCCAAGGGACATTTGGCAAGGTCCCAGCTGGGATCAAGATGCTTTTGGCACCTAGTGGGTGGAGACCAGAGATGCTGCTAAATAGCCTATGATGCACGGGACAGCCCCCCAGCAAAGAATTTTTGGGCCCAACATGTCGATGGTGCCGAGGTGGGGAAACCCTGGTGTAGAGGCATAGAAAGTCAAACGTGCAGAGTCCCCTCCTCTCACCCCAGCCCTACAACCCAAAGAGAACCAGTGTTACCAATTTGCTGCACAACTGTCCAGGCAGTACACTGTGCATATACAGTACGCAGATTTCCTGTATCCCGTCTCACCCCAGAAGGGGTGCTAGGGAAATGCTCAGAACCTGGGAGCGCTGAGCTGCACACGGAGGAGGGCATCTGTTTGTTTTGCCAAATCTGTTCCCACTCACTGGAGGTCACACCCAGGGGGAGGGGGGAAGGGGGAGGGGAGGGAGGGTGGGCAAGTGGCCTAAAACCTTATTCCTCTATAAAGTGTGATAGCCTTTCTTTTCTCCAAAACTGCACATTGTGAGGCAGGCAGCCTCTCTAACTGGGACTAACTCAAGGAATCCAGGATTTCAGTGCCAGAGGACACATTGGGATAACCTAGTTCCACCCAGCCTCTTATTTCACAGATGGGAAAACTGAGGCCCAAGGCTTTTTGTAAATGGAAAAAATCCTTTTATAATAGTCTCTTCTTAAATTACTGGGATTTTAATTTCAGGTCTCCAATGTAATGCACAGTGACAGCTTATGTTCCTGATTTTTTTTTTTTTCTTGGACGCGTCCGTATGTGAGGTTGGTTACAGTGGCGGACAAATGGGACATAGTTTAACAAAATTAGAAGGCTAAAGACAATGTATTAAATTTCCCTGAAATCAGAATTAATTTCATTTTGAGAGTGTGTCCTATACTCCAAGATTCTCTCTTCCTATTTTTACTGTTACAGTGGTCTTTCTGCTCTGAAAGGATGGCAGTAGCAGAGGGCAGGATGCTTTCTGTTCAGGGTTTGTTTGGCTTCAGTGCCCTTACTAAGTGGAAGAGAAAGGTAGCAACCCAACGGCAGTCTTCTCAAAACAGCAGGAGGGATTTTACTGGTCTGTGAACTCCGACGTGTGAGAACTACTGGTTTCATCGGTTTTCACGGGCCGAACCCAGGGCAGGATTTGGCATCATTTTCACAGCTTTGGGGAGGTCCGGTTTCAATGCAGCCTCAGGTATGCAGTGCTGCCATGGGGGGGCCCTCCTTCCATCACCGTGCTCCTGTCCTTTACGAGGCCTCGGGGAGCCCCCCAAGTGGAAAGAATGAGGCCCTGCCTCTGTAGGACCCCAAGGGAGGAGTGGCAGGTCTGGGAGGTCAGTTCTGGCAGCACTGAGGGCGTCCACAGCTGGAATCCAGCTGTGGTCTCCATCGGCCAGCTCTCTCCCCAGCCCCCCCCCCTCCCGAGGGATTTGGCCTCCTGCCTGGCCAGTGAGAGGGGTGGGAACCTTAGCAAGGAGGGGTGCATTAGGAAGGCTCCCCGGGACTCCTCTGTACCTGTTTTCCCAGATCCCTCAGCTGGAGCAGAGCCTGAACACCGAGCTAAGGGGTTTGACACTGGGGCGCCCCTGAAAGCTTCTGAGCAGGCGAGAGACAGAATGAAAAACGCTGTTTCCTGGAGCTCAGAACGGCAACAGCATGCTGGAGGAATTGGACAGGAAGGCGAGGCTGGGGCAGGAAGCCAGGTGGGCACAGGGAGGTGGGAGGGCTCACCCCGGAGCGGCAGCAGTGGAAACAGAAAAGGAGGAAGAGCAGGACGCGTGGGTGGGCCTCGGGCCTGGACGAGGGAGAGCCTGGAGTCACGGGCGAGCAGGGTTTCCAGCCCTGATGAGGAGGACGGCGACTCCGCCAGCGGGAGACTGCAGAGGTCACGGAGCCTTCTCCCAGCCTCAGTTACGTTATCTGCGGACATCGGGTCGTGGGGAGGATGCCATGAGAGAGTGCGTGGGAACTGCATGGAAATCGGCAGGCCCCAGGGGGGCGGCAGGCAGGTGCCAGGGGCCTGTGAGCAGGGCTTTATCCTGAGGGCCCTGGGGAGCCATGGAGGGGTCTTGACGCCGGTGGTGTGATCACATTTGCCTTTGGGAAAGAGCCCCCTGAGAGCAGTGGAGAGACGGCAGGCCAGGAGGCCGGGAGGCAGGGAGGCCGTGGAGGAAGCCTCTGTGGCCAGTATGCAGGTGAGGTGTGAGGTCAGCCTGGGCCAAGCAGCAGGTGGCCCTCCTGGAGCATGGCCGCTCCCCAGGGCCCAGCTCGCTTGTCCCCTTTGTGCTCGGGCAACCTCCGCAATGAATGCAGGGTGGCCAGTGTGGGTCCCAGCGACCCCGCTCTAGGGCTCTCCGTGACCGTGTCTGTACACACAAACCGTGTGCTGGGCCGGTCCCTGCGACAGCTGCCAGCACAGCAGAGGCCTGGCTGTTTGACCAGAGAGGCAGCCGCCGCAGAGTGAGAGCGTGAGGCCCAGCACCAGATCTACCTTTCCTTTCAATGAATCCCCCCTACC